>NC_091999.1:58437048-58767938 GCF_044704955.1 Pristiophorus japonicus
GAGGGCTGGCCATCCTCGACTGCTTGATGTGTAATGAGAAAGGACTAATTAGCAATCTTGTTGTGCGAGGCCCGTTGGGGAAGAGTAACCACAATAAGGTAGAATTCTTTGTTAAGGTGGAGAGTGAAACAATTAATTCTGAGACTGGGGTCGTGAACTTAAGGGAAGGTAACTTCGATGGTATGAGACATGAATTGGCTAGCATAGACTGGGAAATGATACATAAAGGGTTGACGGCAGATAGGCAATGGAAAACATATAAAGATCACATGGATGAACTTCAACAATTGGACATCCCTGTCTGGAGTAAAAATAAAATGGGAAAGGTGGCTCAAAAGTGGCTAACAAGGTAAATTAAGGATAGCGTTAAATCCAAGGAAGAGGCATATAAATTGGTCAGAAAAAGCATCAATCCGAGGACGGGGAGAAATTTATAATTCAGCAGAGGAGGACAAAGTGTTTAATTAGGAGGGGGAAAATAGAGTATGAGAGGAAGCTTGCTGGGAACATAAACACTTCTATAAATATTTGAAGAGAAGAAGAGTAGTGAAGGCAAACGTAGGTCCCTTGCAGTCAGATTCAGGTGAATTTATAATAGGGAACAAAGAAATGGTAGACCAGTTGAACAAATACTTTGGTTCTGCCTTCACGAAGGAAGACGCGCATAATCTTTTGGAAATGGTACGTGACCGAGGGGCTAGTGAGAAGGAGGAACTGAAGAAAATCCTTATTTGTGGGAAATTGTGTTAGGGAAATTGATGGGACTAAAGGCCAATAAATCCCCGGGGCCTGATGGTCTGCATCCCAGAGTACTTAAGGAAGTGGCCCTAGAAATAGTGGATGCATTGGTGATTATTTTCCAACAGTCCATCGATTCTCGATCAGTTTGTATGGACTGGAGGGTAGCTAATCTAACAGCACATTTTGAAAAAGGAGGGAGAGAGAAAACGGGTAATTATAGACCAGTTAGCCTGACATCAGTGGTGGGGAAAATGTCGTAATTAATTTTTAAAGATGAAATAGCAGCCCATTTGGAAAGCAGTGACAGGATTGGTCCAAGTCAGCATGGATTTATGAATGGAAAATCAAGCTTGACAAATCTTCTAGAATTGTGTGAGGATGTAACTAGTAGAGTCGACAAACGAGAACCAGTGGATATGGTGTAGTGGGACTTGCAAAATACTTTTGACAAGGTCCCACACAAGAGGTTGGTGTGCAAAATTAAAGCACATGGTATTGGGGGTAATGTATTGACGTGGATAGAGAACTCATTGGCAGACAGGAAGCAGAGAGTCGGGATAAACGGGTAATTTTCATAATGGCAGGCAGTGACTAGTTGGGTGCCGCAGGGCTCAGTGCTGGGACGCCAGCAATTTACAATATACATCAATGATTTAGATGAAGAAATTTTGAATAATATCTCCAAGTTTGCAGATGACAATATGCTGGATGGCGGTGTGAAATGTGAGGAGGATGCTAAGAGGCTGCAGGGTGATTTGGACAGGTTAGGTGAGTGGGCAATTGCATGGCAGATGTAGTGTAATGTGGATAGATGTGAGCTTATGCACTTTGGTGGCAGAAACACGAAGGCAGAATATTATTTGAATGGTGGCAGATGAGGAAAAGGGGAAGTGCAACGAGATCCGGGTGTCATGGTACATCAGTCATTGAAGGTTGTCATGCAGGTGCAGGAGACAGAAAGAAGGCAAATAGCATGTTGGCCCCATATCTTGGGGATTTTAATAGAGCAGCTGTACTGGGCCATGGTGAGGCCTCACCTGGAATACTGTGTTCTGTTTTGTTCTAATCTGAGGAAGGACGTTCATGCTATTGAGGGAGTGCAGCAAAGGTTCACCAGACTGATTTCCGGGATGGGAGGACTGACATATGAGGAGAGATAGGATCGACTGGGTCTGTATTCACTGGTGTTTAGAAGAATGAGAGGGGACCTCAGAAACATTCTGACGGGACTGGGCAGGTTAGATGCACGAAGAATGTTCCCGATGTTGGGGAAGTCCAGAACCAGTGGTCACAGTCTGAGGACAAGGGATAAGCCATTTAGGACCGAGATGAGGAGAAACTTCTTCACTCAGAGAGTTGTTAACATGTGGAATTCTCTTCCGCTGAACGTTGTTGATGCCAGTTCATCAGATATATTCAAGAGGGAGTTGGATATGGCCCTTAAGTTAATGGGATCAAGTGGTGTGGTGCGAAAGCTGTCAAGGGGTACTGAGGTGAATGATCAGCCATGATCTTATTGAATGTTGGTGCAGGCTTGAAGGGGCGAATGGTCTATTCTTGCAAACTTTTTCGATGTTTCTATGTTTCTATGTTTCAGGGTGCATGCATCTAATGGCCCAGTGTGCTGTGCCATTTCTTTTAACTGGGTGCTATTTATTGAATCTGAAACTTGCCCGGTTTGTATCTGATCCACATTGTGTCTCACCTGACCAATCATCCACCTCCCATAGGCATGACATGTGTCTCTTTTCCTGTCCTCGGCATCGTCCTCTCAATTCCTGCTTATTTAGCTCGTTAATTGTTCGTGCATGGCCTTCCAATACGGATACACCCTGTAGCATTTTTTTGGATGTTTTGGATCCTAACTGTGAAGATTCTATCCCAATCCTGGTCTGTTTCCTGATTAGTAAATCCGTTGTTCCCCTCAAACTATCTACACTTGCCTGGATCACCTGTATATCTGGTGCACCTACTAGAGATGTCCCTGTACAGTTAATACGTCATTTGCTATAGATCTCCTCTTTCTTCCTTCTTTGTGTCTCAGCTGCTTGTGTTACTCCCTTGCTCCTGATGTGTCACTAGCTATTCTCAGGATTGTGTCTAGCAATCATGTTTACAATGCTTTCGTCTTGTGGCTAATTTTTTCTGGCTGTTCAATTTATGCTCACAGGTCACATTTCATGCTGGACATTGTCAAATAACAACATTACTTCTGTTCCAGGTTTAACTACCACGCAATTTCCCAAGGTTTATTCCCCTGGTTTACAATATTCAGGTAACATTTTTTACACAATTTATTTAAAAATATTTTTACTGAGCTAGAAGCTTTTTCATCAAGTGTTTACACAAAGGAATATGGGGCGTACTTCCCCAGTAATTTTCTTTTAAACCAACATGCATTTTTTATCTTTTGCTTGACAAATCTGTCCTTTGTGCATTTCCGAGCTCCAGAACATATCTTCCGAATAAATACACAACTGGGTTTCTAAATTAAAATGTAATTCAATTCTAGGTTCATACTTTCTTAAAACTTCCCTCATACAGGACAACACTGCAAAGGGTTAAAAAAAACTTTCACTCTGTCTGAAAAAGTGGGTGGTGCCAAAACAATAGACAGCTCCACCACTTTCTGAAGCAGGCTTTCAGACACATGAAAAATTCATTAATTCCCACCTCAAATATTCCGCAGTCAAAAATCACTCAATAACTTTCATTCAAAGACAGACATTCACAAAGTTCTCTCTTCATTCAACAAAGCTTATTGTTTGGCCGGCTCTAATTTCGGATCAATACTTCACTTAAGGTAGTCAGTAACAGTTTTTATTATGGTCTTCGGAAAAATTTCTACTAAGCTAGACTTCTGGCCCCAATGAATCCTTTATTTTCCTCTGCTCCTAATCATAACCCTGTTAGTGTGGGGATACAAATTTGGGGCAAATTCCTCTGTCCATTCCCTTCTGTCATCTATATCTATTTTTATACTTACATCCTCTTGTCTTTTGTCACTTTTTCTGTCCATCTCACCTTCGGGTATCTTTCTATTCATCTTTCCGGCTGTTAAACTGCTCTTTTTAGCTTAATCATATCCTGCCTTAACCATCTTCTTAAGCTTTTCAGATTTATCTCTCAGAAACTCTTCTGGTGATTTATACATCACCCCTCCAAATGCCTCAGCAGATTCCTTTGCCATTTCTTACACAGGGGCTTTTTCCCCAGTTCCTGTTTTAACATCTTTACTTAAGCGGAACCATTTACACCGAGGCTTTTACCCCGATATCCCGTATACGTACTTATTCTCCCGACACATGTATTTACTTATTTTGTCCTGACGCACCCCTCAACTGGATTTACTGGCTGCACAGACTCTGCTTCAGATTCGTTGGATCTGGTTACTTTGCGAGGAGAATTCCTCAAGGTAATTCTCTACTCATTCGTTGTTAGGTTGGTGGGCTTTTTGAGTCTAATCTGCCCGTCCAGTAGATCCTGCTGACTGCGTCAAGTTGTTAGGGTTAACTTCAAATCACCACTCGGAGTCCGTTAGCCTTAAAGTAAATGCAATTTTTATTAATAAAAGATACAAGCCAACAGGGGAGCTATCCTTGAAGGAATGCTCAGAGAAACTGCCAGAGACATCTTATTTTATACAGTTTCAGATTATAGCATTACATAATTATGCAAGTTACAATTAATACGTGCTGATTAATGAATACATGATTATCTGGTAGGTTGCTTCCTCCAATCTGGCCTCTATATGTTTAATTGGTAATTCAGGATACATGTTGTTATGATTCTTTTTATTTAACTTGTATTTTGTTATAGAATTCAAATCCTATGTTATCTGTGTCTGTGCCCAGCTCCCAAGGCCTTTGGTCTATGAATTGGAACATCTGACCCTGTGCGGAAGGCTTCCCACACATGCTTTTCACAGTCTGATAATCAGGCTGTGGAATCCATTTAAAAATCTGTTAACTCCATTTCAAAACATCCCAATTATTATTATTAATTGTAATTAAGATTTGTGATCTGCCCTTTCAGTCGATTATGGGGTATCCTATCGAAGGCCTTTGGAAAATCTAGATAAATTACATCTACTACATTACGTTAGTTTACGCTATCTGTTACTTCTTCGAAAAATTCAAAGAATTTGGTCAATTCAAGACTTTCCCTTTTATAATCCATGCTGACTATTCATTTTTGGTTTCTAGTTGTTCTTCCACTTTCTCCTTTAGTAGGGATTCCATTATTTTTCCTACCAAGGATGTTAAGTTGACTGGGCTATCGTTCCTCAGACACGTTCCATCTCCCTTCTTAAAAATAGGTATTACATTAGGTATCTGCCAATCCTCCGGCACTGCACCTTATTCTAACGAAATATTAAATATGTTTATTAATGCCTCTGCTATCTCTTCCCAAGATGTAATTCGTCCGAAGCAAGCATTTTATCCTTTTTCGGTTTGATTAGTTTAAATTATATTTTCCTTTTGTTCTTATTAAATGCAGTTATTTCATTTCTAATATCATCCGATGTCATGTCCACCTTTTTGTCTCCCCGATAAATACTGATGCAAAGTAATTGTTTAATATTTCTACCTATCTCTGCCTGTGGACAACCTTCTGAGCCACGTACCTTGGTATGTATTGTGGCTGTCCTCCACTCAATCTGTATCCTTCTCGTTAAAGGTAACGAGTATATCTTACCTGTTGAACAGGAGCAGTGTCTCATTCTCAGCCTCTCCTCAGTTCTCGCTACATGGCACCCATCCAGCCACGGACTTTCCTGAACCTGCGCTTTTCTGTGGGGTGTGAATGTTTTCTGGATTAAACTATCCAGAAATCACTTCTCCTGTGTGTTTCAGAATGTGTCGAACTCGCACTCCAGCCCAATTACCCTGAGCCAGAGAGAATAAAGCAGAGACATTTCCTGCAGATGTGGAAATGCGGGACAAATTTGCTGTCCACAAACTCTCACACACTGCAGTCTTGACTCATTGCCTACCCTGCCATCTTTAGTTATTTTTTAAAAATGTATTTGCTTATTTACACACTGAATTAATTTAAATAGTTAGTTTTTATTCAAACGGTTATTTATAATTCTATTAATTAATTAGGTTATATAGTTAAATTATTATTTTAATTAAGTGTTGTTATTGCTCCCAGGTCTTAGTTTAGACCAAGCTTCGAGAAAAAGGCAATACTCACCAAACATTCATCTACCTGCTGTATTTTGGAGACCAAAGCAGCACCTCCTTCCACCACTGTTCCCATTCCAATTCTCTCCAAATTCCGTTTAATATCACTGTGCTGAACACATTGTGCATCAGCAGTTAGTGTTTATTCTTACCTTTGGAGCCACACACAAGTTGTCTCAGCTCCATGCCCATTGCTCGCATTAATTAGCACATATTGAGGACTAACACTTACAGCTGACTGATATTTAACTACCACTAACAGGCAGTTTCTGCTAACTACATTTGTTAAAGTTCTAAGTTCAATTCAAAACCTTAAACTAAATTTCCCTTCTTACAGCTAATACTCAGCCAGACTCACCCAGGACTTACCATTGAATCCCACTCGCTCCCCATTCCCAAGTTTAACACGCTCTTTGTGCCCTCCGTTTAAGATCAGGATGTGGTGATACAGTAAACTCTGGCATGGTGTGCTGGGCCGAAAGGGGACGGGGTGGGAAGGTCGCTCTGTAAATTTGCAGTCTACAGGCAGTCGGGCTGCTGACTCCACGAGCCCCCAGGGAAACCACAAGAAACAGGCTCAGACCAACGTGCAGCGGTGGCCAACAAATGACCTCTTTCTATGTTGCAGAAGTTAAGTAACTCTATGTAAGGTGATGGGTGAAGGAGAAGGGATGTCTGAAATCCGATTGTGGGTCAACAACAGACCAGGGCTTGGTCAGAAGGGCAGGTCTGTGATGTCACAATGCTCAGGCACAGTGTCATGGGGGTTTCACCGCTGTATTACTTCACAGGTACAGTAATACCTAGCAACAAACTCGTTTCCACCCTCTTTGAACACTGTATATTATGGGCTATGTTTAGCAAGGAGAATTTACAGAGAGTGAGGAGGAGCTGAGTTCAATTTGCGGGCATCACTTCATCCTGCAGATCACTGCATTGTTCAGGCAGATTTACAAAGGAACGTTACAGTGGTGAATGTCACTGGGACATACTCCGTCCGCAGGAGACCCTTTAATCCCAAAGGTAGATTATCTGAAAGAAGGATTCGTCGCTATCAGCAGGCGCTGGGGCTGCTCAGGTTAAACCCCACTGGGAGAAAAACATAAGGAGCCTGTAAAAGGCTGAAAGCACTGAGCTTTGAGCCTTTGAAAGCCTCCCTCCCTGGCTGTTGTTTGGTCCCAGGCCATTTCCACCGTGGTTTCCCTGGGAGTGCTGGGACTGAGCGGCCCTTCCGCCCGTGGACGGTACAGTAACAGAGACACGTTCCCCACGCCTTTGGGTAACCACATCAGACCCGAGCCTGGCGGTCGGGAGCTTTATAAACCTGTTCCAGGCCGCACCAGAGGTCTTAGCGGGGTTAAAACCTGCAGGGGCCCAGCTGTACTGATCCCCGTGGACTTCCCCACCTCTATCATTTTTGTTAGTCGCTGAATCCGGGCGGTGAAAGATGAAAACAGGCCTCACTGTGTGTGTATCACAGAGATGAGCGGATTGAGCAGAACACCCGCCCAACACATTGTGTGATTCTTATTATTTAATACATTTAAAAATTACAGTAAAGGGATATTTCACCACATTCTTCAACTCCTCTCTGAATTTCACAGCATAAATACATGTGTTGATGCATCAACTCAGGAGCTGAAGCATAAATCCCAATTCCTGTATATAATCAGGTAGATATGCAGAAAGAAATTTTAACGAATACAATCGATTAACCACAGAAGAGCACAGAAACACTGCCCACAAGAGGATAAAATTGCCGGATATAACAAAGAGTAAAATGATGGATTTCCTTCGCATCTCCATCTCTGGGTCACTGGGACCCTCCCCACTAATGTGGGCCCGGAGTCGCCTACGAGCTCTGCTCGATACTAAAAGTGTTTGACAGCTAAAGCATTGAGCAGAAGAATCAGAACAATTGGAAAAACGGTGTAATAATATAATGAAGGAATTCAATTACTGCCCATGCTAGTGACGCATAGACATCCCATATAACAAAACAAAACCAGGGATTATTGGAAATCTGATACATACCTCCAAACATAAACTACCAGAAAGTGTTCTGTGCACAGAACAGCGCACTCACTGTTCCCACAACCCCAGTCACCGTTTTCTCGGTGCAATATTTGGGTTTGAGCTTCTGACAACAAATGGCTATACATCGATCAAAGGTAAAATCAACTGTGAACCAGACGGAACAGTCTGTGACTGCGTAAAGCAGGATGGCATGGATATTACACACTTTCATGGCCCACATGAACTCAAAAGCGGTTGAATAACGAATAGGAATCTGCCTGGATATCAGGTCGAGGATAACGACCAGTAGATCCACCGCTGCCATTGCCACCAGGTAACGGCTGACACACTTGGAGAGACCGCACCTTCGTCGAGACAGGATCATTATTGTCACTAAGTTCACTGCAGGGAAGAGAAAAACAGGGAATTTATATTTCAGATTGAGTGCAATAACAGCTGTCTCAAACAATTACGTGTGAAATGTGTCAGGATGAAATGAACTAGCCAATGGGACTTGTGGTGTGTTGGTCAGGACTGATGAAATCATCGGATGGGACGTGTGCTGTTTGGCACAGGTACAGAAAGAACCAATGTATGGGACGTGTGGATGGTGGGACAGGAACTGAATGTACCAGTGGAAGGGATGTTTGGGTGTTGTGACAGGGAGTGAGTGAAGCGGTGGATCTTATGTGAGGGTGCTGGGTCATGACCGAAATATTTAATGGATTGGACTTTTGCCGGGTGGGTAAAGCGCTGAATGAGACTCTAATATAACGCCATATCCAAGTCAGAGGAAGCAATATTTCAGCACAAGAAGACGTGGAAGTGAGCCTTGCCCACGTCCCACCATAGCCTCAAGAAGTCCCTCAACTTCTCCATCGCCGTCATGCTCTGCGGGGCACCGGAGCGGTCCCTCGCCTCGAGGGTGCAATTAAAATCTCCCCCGAGGACAATGCAGTCGCCGACGTCGACGGAGCCAAGAAGAGCGGACACCTCTTCAAAGAAGCGCATTTGCTGCAGTCCGGGCTGAGGGGCGTACACATTCACGAGATGGAGCTGCACGTCCCCCAGGCAAACCGTGACGTGCAGCAAGCGGCTGGCACGGGCTCCTCGACCCCCAAGATCTCCGGCTGAAAATGCGGGGCCAACAAGATGGCCACCCCATTAGAAGTGGCGGTGAGGTGGCTCATGCGGACCTCTCCTTGCCATTCCAGGAGCCACGTGGCTTCGTCTCCCGGAACGGTGTTGGTTTCTTGCAGGAAGCACACCGCATATTTCCCCTCCCACAGGAGCGAAAAATTGTTAAATCTACGGTGTGCTTCTCTGCCGCCGTTGATGTTGAGGCTGGCTATGGTTATCTTCATGACAAAAGCAGAGTGCAACCTCTACCTAACCTATTTTGGGCGGGGGAGTGGAGTCTTTTGTTGACCTCCACTCCTTCAGCAGCCCAGCGAGGAACCCTTTGAGCCGGCGCAGCTCAAGGCCTTGCGCTTTTGATAAGGGCACGCCTGCGGCCATGGTTTTAGTGGCGGCACGGATGGACGTGACGAGCAGCCCCGGCTCGGATCATCTTTCCCGGGACAGATGGGTTCGGTTGCGGCGACCCCGGCTCTGGACCAAAAAGTCCCGGAGTTCCTTTGCAGGAATGAGGAGGGTCTCAGCGGCGGGCACGAGGAGATCCACCGCCTCACTGGCGATGGACTCGAGATCTTCTCCCGAGTCCCCCATCGAGTCCCCGTCCCCCTCCGGAGGTCGCTGCCAGCAGCCGACCCGTCGACCGCACGAGGTACAGCAAACGGCCCGGCCGCTCCATCCGACCCTGGCTCTGCCCCGACCCCACCCCCAGGATCGTCGGCCGAGCAGTCCGCACTGGGCTCTTTTAAAAGTGGTGCTGGGTCAGGAAGCGACAGCAGAAGGGGTTCCTCCTCCGCCCCAGGAACCGGGCAACACGGAGAGACCTGGTCAAATAAATGTTCCAGGTCCTCCAAGTACCCCAGCTCCAAAGTAGGGGGCGAGGATTGTTGTTCTTCCCCCTCCCCGCCGCCACCCTCCGGTCAGCGTGTACAGATTGATTAAAATTGTCAATACTGTGTATTTCTGCTGAGTCGAGAAAATCCTGGGGAAGTTGGTTAATAGCTGGGCGGGCTCAGGTTCGGCCATTTCGGCCCCACCCGCCTCAGTCCCCGGGACGCTCGACCCGGCGGCATCGTATTCCTCCGCTGGCCCCACGCCCCCCACGACAGGCAGATCTTCCACGCCATCCACGGGAGGCAGAGGCTGGGCAGCCTCGACTGACCCTCCATCCCCGGGGACAGATTCCTCCCGTCTACGGCCTGTTTGGGGGCGCTGGTGGGGGACGCGGGACACGCGGCAGGCACCGACTCCTCCGCGGAGGGATGTTGTTCCCCCTCCGCCTCATTGGAGCGGCGCCTCCTTTTGTTCCTGGGGGTGCGCGGAGGCAGGGAGACCTCCATGTCTGCCGAGGCCTCCCGCTCCGCCCCACCCCTTTTTCTTTTCTTGCCCGCGCCCGAGCCCCTCTGCGGTATTGGTCAAGGGCTCATGCAAGGGCTCAGGGCACCCCGCGCTCGCCGGTGACGGGGTTGGGCTGAGCGCCGTGGTCAAACTTTCTGGCGCACCGAGGGGACCCGCCTCGAGATGTTTCGCCTTCTTCCGCGCCTTCTTTCCGGTCGGACGCTCTCCCTCCCCCCCGCCAGAGGCCGTGAAAACAAAGGCCTCCGACGATGCCCGCGCACCTATGGCTCCCTGCACGCGGACGCTACTAGGGGGAGGGGTGGCGGCGGCGCCAGCCTTGGCTGCCTTCGGTGGTTTGGTTGTCTTGGAGGCGGGGCAGTTCTTGCGAACGTGCCCCATCTCCCTACAGGCATGGCACCGCACGCCATCCGACGTCCAGAAGACGCGGTAGGCAGTCCCCTCTTGCACCACATTAAAATTGCCCTCTGTTGTCTCCTCCCGCGCCAGCCGGACAAAGAGCTGATGGCGGAAGGAGAACACATGGCGCAGACTGTTCTCCCTGAGGCCGAGCGGTATGGGGTTGAGCCCTGACCTTACCTCCCCCAGTTGGTGCAGGTGAGGGAGGAGGAGCTCAGCGGGAACAAAGGGCGGGACGTTTGAAATGATGACCCTCTGCGCGGTCGCCTCGAGAGGGTCCACCGGCAGGAATGTCCCGCCCATAGTGAGCCCCTTTTCAAGGGCCAGGGACACCGCCCACTCCGACCCCAGGAAGAATACGGCCTTCCCAGTCATCTTGGAGGCTGCGACAATGGCCGAGGGGCCGACTACCCCAGCCATCACACGCACGCACTCCTCAATGCTCATTGTGGGGCGAGTGTAGCTCTTGACCCCTTTTTTCTTAGAAATTAGTCTGAATGGTGACAGGGCAGCAGGTGGCGCAGGAGGCGCCGTGGATGTGGACGCCGCCTGCACATAAGTCTTAGCTAGCCCTGCCACCGGCGTGGATGGAGTCGCCATCACGGGGTCCCTTTAATGGCAACACCCACCCCAGAGTCACAGGCCTTAATGGTCTTAAATTGGCCTCGTTTGAATTTATGAGCAGAGGAGCTCTCAATGAGGTACACCTCTCCCCTAGTTGACAATTGGGGAGGGGCCTTGCTCCCTCTGCTCAGTTGTCTTAATTGTTTTTCCAATTAAGGAGGAAAGGAGCTCTCAGAGAGAGAGGGGAGAGACAGAGTGAGTGTGGGGGGTGGGAAAGAGGGAAGCTGTGAGGGCAGGTCTCCCCTCACAGTGATTGGTGGGTGTTTTTCTGGGGCGCACTCCCTAGATGATGGAAAACAAAGCAAGGCACAGTCTTATGGGATGGTCTTCGGGTGGGAGGAGAAGATGTCTTCATCTAGGACAGCTGGAGCCACCCAGGCACACACGCCCAACGATGTTTAATAGGGTGATTAGTAAAGCTTCAGCAAGGTTGCTCCAGCTATCCCAGGCTAGGCAATGGGGGAGGGGTGCTTCAGTGGTGTGTGGGGCCTAGCTGTGAGCAAGACCACCACACACTTCCACACACACACCCCCGCGATGTTCCGGGCCTCGAAGAAAATCCTCTTTTCTCCCCCCACCAATAAAACAATGTATTTCGGGGAATGCACCAACAACCACCTGTAGAATGTTGTAGAATCTCCCTCCTTCCACACAGGTTGTTGCTCTTTTCCCACTCTCTCCAACTCTCTGTAGAAGTAAATAAAGTTGTTGAAATTTTCAGCTCTCCTCCTCTCCCTCCGGACGTTGTATTGTAGCAAGCCAGCCCTTTCCTCCTACTCCTGGGCTGGTCTCACGGCTCACTATCGGCCTTCCAGACAGGAGCTTCAGCAGGGAGTTCCTTCTCTCTCAGCAGCACAGCTCCAACTGAATAGGCCACGCCTCCAAAGCTCCACCATTGGTCCACAGATCCCTGAAGGTAGCAGGTCAGGTGGATCAGGTGGTTAAGAAGGCATACAGAATGCTTGCCTTTACTGGCCGAAGCACAGAATACAAGAGCACACAGGTTATGCTTCAATTGTATAAAACTCTGGTTAGGCCACAGCTGGAGTTCTGGTTGAAGTATTATAGGAAGGATGTGATTGCACGAGAGAGGGTACAGAGATTTACTTGGATGCTGGCTGGAATGCAGCATCTTAGCTGTGAGGGCAGATTGGATAGGCTGGGTTTGCTCTCATTGGAACAGTGGATGCTGAGAGGAGACCTCATTGAGGTGACAACATTTTGAGAGGCATGGATATAGTGGATAGCAAGGGTCTATTTCCCTTGGTGGAAGGGTCAATTACGAGGGGGCATGGTTTTAAGGTGGTTGGTGGAAGGCTCAGAGGGGTTTTGAGGGGAGGCTTCTTCACGCAGATGGTTGTGGGGATCTGGAACTCACTGCCTGGAAGGATCGTGGATGCAGAAGCGCTCACCACATTTAAAAGGTGCTTGGATGGGCACTTGAAGTGCCGTAATCTGCAGGGTTACGGACCTAGAGCTGGTAATTAGAATTAGACTGGATAACCTCCTGTTGGCTGGCGCAGATACGATGGTAAGTACTGCAGCAAATCGAATATGGCCAGGGTGATCTCCTGGGCTCGTTTCGATCGCCTGGATGGGTCAGAGAGGAATTTTCACAGATTTTTTCCCCCAATTGGCCTGGGTTTTTATCTGGTTTTTGCCTCTCCCAGGAGATCACATGGCTCCGGTTGGGGTGGAGTGTAGAATGTTTCAGTGTAAGGGGTGTCGCAGTTGTGTGAGGCGGACTGGTTGGCTCGGTGCTCTTTACCTTTCCACCATTGTTCATTGCTCACATGTTTATATGTAACCTTCAGGGCTGCTGACCGAGGACCGTGCGGCTCTTTATCGGTCGCCGTGGACACGATGGGCCGAAATGGCCTCCTGCGCTGTAAATTTCTAAGTTTCTACCAATTACTTTAAATCTATGCCCCTAGTTATTGACCCCTCTGCTAAGAGGAATAGGTCCCTCCTAACTACTCCATCTCGGCCCCTCATAATTTTAGAAACCTCAATAAGTTCTCCCCTCAGCCTCCTCTGTTCCAAAGAAAATAACCGCAGCCGATCCAATCTTTCCTCATACCTAAAATTCTCCAGTCCCGGCATCACCCTGGTAAACTCTTCTATACCTTCTCTTTTCTGTAATGTGATGACCAGAATTCAACGCAGTATTCTAGCTGTAGCCTAACTAGTGTTTTATACAGTTCAAGCTCTTGTATTCTATGCCTCGGCTAATAAAGTCTAGTATCCCGTATGCCTTCTTAACCACCTTATCGACCTGTTCTGCTACCTTCAGGGATCAGTGGACAAACACTCCAAGGTCCCCCTGTTCCTCTACACTTCTCAGTGTCCGACTATTTATTGTGTATTCCTTTTCCTTGTTCGCCCTCACCAAATGCATTACCTCGCACTTCTGCAGATTGAAGTCCATTTGCCCCTGCTCTGCCCACCTGACAGGTCCATTAATACCTTCCTGCAGTCTACAGCTTTCTTCTTCATTATCAACCACACGGACAATTTTCGTCTCATCTGCAAACTTCGTAGTCATAACCCTGACATTCAAGTCTAAATCATTGATGTATACCAGAAACATCCTTCCAGTCACAAAAACACCCATTGACCATTAACCTTTGCTTCCGACCTCAGCCAATTTTGGATCCAAGTTGCCACTTTGCCTTGTATCACATGGGCTATTACTTTCATGACCAGTCTGCCATGTGGGATCTTATCAAAAGCCTTGTTAAAATCCATATACATAACGTCAAACACAACACCGTCATCGACCCTCCGTGTGACCTCCTCAAAAAATGCAATCAGGTTAGTCAGACACGACCTTCCATCAACAAATCCGTACTGAATGTCCCTGATTAATCCCGGTCTTCCTGAATGAAGATTTATCCTGTCCCTCAGAATTTTTTCCAATAATTGAAAGTCCAAACTGGGGTAACTGAATCTTATTTTGTCATGCTATCGAGATTGGGGCCAGAGGGACAATAAATAATAATAAATACATTATTTTAAAAATCGGTGATCAGACCTGCAGTATGATCAAAATCTCCAGCTGACGCCAAAAATGGGGAGCGTGGGGCTCTGTGAAGAGGACTGTAAGTGAGCTCAGTCTGAATGCACAGGTTTGTAAATGGGCTGGATGAATGGCAGATGAAATTTAGTGCAGAGAAATCTGATGCAAAACATTTTGGAAGAAAAATGGAGGAAATGTACATTAAATGGTAACATTTTAAAAGGAGTGGAGGGGTAGAGAGATTTGGGGATGTAAAAGTCCCTTTCCTTATTAATTAGCAAGTTCCAGAGTCCAGTGTCAGCAACTTTAATACCTTAATAAGAAACAAGGAAGGATAGAATAAAAGGAAAAGGAGGTGGGGTAGCATTGCTGGTTAAAGAGGAGATTAATGCAATAGTTAGGAAAGACATTAGCTTGGATGATGTGGAATCTATATGGGTAGAGCTGCAGAACACCAAAGGGCAAAAAACGTTAGTGGGAGTTGTGTACAGACCTCCAAACAGTAGTAGTGATGTTGGGGAGGGCTGAAAACAGGAAATTAATGGTGTATGCAATAAAGGTGCAGCAGTTATAATGGGTGACTTTAATATGCACATAGATTGGGCTTGCCAAACTGGAAGCAATACGGTGGAGGAGGATTTCCTGGAGTGCATAAGGGATGGTTTTCTAGACCAATATGTCGAGGAACCAACTAGGAGGGAGGCCCGCTTAGACTGGGTGTTGTGTAATGAGAGAGGATTAATTAGCAATCTCGTTGTGCGAGGCCCCTTCGGAAAGAGTGAACATAATATGGTGGAATTCTGCATTAGGATGGAGAATGAAACAGTTAATTCAGAGACCATGGTCCAGAACTTAAAGCAGGGTAACTTTGAAGGTATGAGGCGTGAATTGGCTAGGATAGATTGGCGAATGATACTTAAGGGGTTGACTGTGGATGGGCAATGGCAGACATTTAGAGACCGCATGGATGAACATTCCTGTCTGGCGTAAAAATAAAAAAAGGGAAGGTGGCTCAACCGTGGCTATCTAGGGAAATCAGGGATAGTATTAAAGCCAAGGAAGTGGCATACAAATTGGCCAGAAATAGCAGCGAACCCGGGGACTGGGAGAAATTTAGAACGCAGCAGAGGAGAACAAAGGGTTTGATTAGGGCAGGGAAAATGGAGTGGGAGAAGAAGCTTGCAAGGAACATTAAGGCGGATTGCAAAAGTTTCTATAGGTATGTAAAGAGAAAAAGGTTAGTAAAGACAAACGTAGGTTTCCTGCAGTCAGAATCAGGGGAAGTCATAACGGGGAACAAAGAAATGGCAGACCAATTAAACAAGTACTTTGGTTCGGTATTCACTAAGGAGGAGACAAACAACCTTCCGGATATAAAAGGGGTCAGAGGGTCCAGTAAGCAGGAGGAATTGAGGGAAATCTTTATTAGTCGGGAAATTGTGTTGGGGAAATTGATGGGATTGAAGGCCGATAATCCCCAGGGCCTGATGGACTGCATCCCAGAGTACTTAAGGAGGTGGCCTTGTTAATAGCGGATGCATTGACAGTCAATTTCCAACATTCCATTGACTCTGGATCAGTTCCTATTGTCACCCCAATATTTAAAAAAGGAGGGAGAGAGAAAACAGCGAATTATAGACCGGTCAGCCTGACCTCAGTAGTGGGTAAAATGATGGAATCAATTATTAAGCAAGTCATAGTAGCGCATTTGGAAAATGGTGACATGATAGGTCCAAGTCAGCATGGATTAGTGAAAGGGAAATCATGCTTGACAAATCTTCTGGAATTTTTTGAGGATGTTTCCAGTAAAGTGGACAAAGGAGAACCAGTTGATGTGGTATATTTGGACTTTCAGAAGGCTTTCGAGAAGGTCCCACACAAGAGATTAATGTGCAAAGTTAACGCACATGGGATTCGGGGTAGTGTGCTGACGTGGATTGAGAACTGGTTGTCAGACAGGAAGCAAAGAGTAGCAGTAAATGGGTGCTTTTCAGAATGGCAGGCAGTGACGAGTGGGGTACCGCAAGGTTCTCTGCTGGGGCCCCAGCTGTTTACATTGTACATTAATGATTTAGACGAGGTGATTAAATGTAGTATCTCCAAAATTGCGGATGACACTAAGTTAGGTGGCAGTGTGAGCTGCGAGGAGGATGTTATGAGGCTGCAGAGTGACTTGGATAGGTTAGGTGAGTGGGCAAATGCATGGCAGATGAAGTATAATGTGGATAAATGTGAGGTTATCCACTTTGGTGGTAAAAACAGAGAGACAGACTATTATCTGAATGGTGACAGATTAGGAAAAGGGGAGGTGCAACGAGACCAGGGTGTCATGGTACATCAGTCATTGAAGGTTGGCATGCAGGTACAGCGGCGGTTAAGAAATCAAATGGCATGTTGGCCTTCATAGCGAGGGAATTTGAGTACAGGGGCAGGGACGTGTTGCTACAGTTGTACAGGGCCTTGGTGACGCCACACCTGGAGTATTGTGTACAGTTTTGGTCTCCTAACTTGAGGAAGGACATTCTTGCTATTGAGGGAGTGCAGCGAAGATTCACCAGACTGATTCCCGGGATGATGGGACTGACCTATCAAGAAAGACTGGATCAACTGGGCTCGTATTCACTGGAGTTCAGAAGAATGAGAGGGGACCTCATAGAAACGTTCAAAATTCTGACGGGTTTAGACAGGTTAGATGGAGGAAGAATGTTCCCAATGTTGGGGAAGTCCAGAACCAGGGGTCACAGTCTAAGGAAAAGGGGTAAGCCATTTCGGACCGAGATGAGGAGAAACCTCTTCACCCAGAGAGTGGTGAACCTGTGGAATTCTCTACCACAGAAAGTAGTTGAGGCCAATTCACTAAATATATTCAAAATGGAGTTAGATGAAGTCCTTACTACTCGGGGGATCAAGGGGTATGGCGAGAAAGCAGGAAGAGGGTACTGAAGTTTCATGTTCAGCCATGAACTCATTGAATGGCGGTGCAGGCTAGAAGGGCTGAATGCTCTGCTCCTGCACCTATTTTCTATGTTTCTATAAGATGAGCAGTTTCTCCGTCATCCACCGTATCTTATACTGATCCACCAATCAGAGTAAAGATGCAAGTCCCGCGTGTCCACAGTAACTGACACCAGGTCAGCCCGCTGGATGGAACCTCGGGTGCCCTGAGCTTGATCTCCGGTGTCTCCAGTCCCCACAGCCCCCTTACATCAGTCTCCCCTCACTTTTATACCCGGCACTAATCCACCTCTGGCACCGGACTCTTCTTTGTCTTCTCTGCTGGGTTTGGGCAGGAAGTGAGGAAATGACAGCTGGAACTTCTCTAATCTGTGATATACAAGGACACTTTCCCTGGTTCCCAGCACTTACTTTTCTTCAGTAATTTTCTCATTATGCCTAAACTACCCTGCCTGCTGTTAGTTCTTATAGTTTCACAATTATAGGTCTAAACATCTCACATTATAATCTAATCTATTCTATTACTCACACTGGTTTAAGCTTGGAAGAAGCACTGAGGGGAGCAAGGGCACAGAATGTACTCTGGGTGGCGAACTTCAATGTCCATCACCAAGAGTGACTCGGTAGTACCACTACTGACTGAGCTGGTCGAGTCCTGAAGGACATATCTGCCAGACTGGGCCTGCAGCAGATGGTGAGAGAACCAACACGAGGAAAAAACCTACTTGACCTGATCCTCACCAATCTACCTGTCACAGATACGAACAATGACGGACAGGTAAAGACCATCGGGTACATCCAGCCTGTCCCGCATGGAGCTGCCTCTGTCTATGACAGCATTGGTAGCAGTGACCACCGCACACAGTCATTGTGGAGACAAAGTCACACCGAACACACTCTCAAATGTGTTGTGTGGCACCATCACCGTGCTAAACGGGATAGATGCAGAACAGATCTAGCAGCTGAAAACGGGGCATCCTCAGGGTGCTGTGGGCCATCAGCAGCAGCAGCATTGTATTCCACCACAATCTGTAACCTCATGGTCTGGCATATCCCTCACTCTAACATTACCATCAAGCCTGGTTCAATTAGAAGTGCAGAAGAGCATGCCAGGAGCAGCACTAGGCGTACTGAGAAATGAGGTGCCAGCCTGGGGAAGCTGCAACACAGGACTACATGTATACTAAGCAGCGAGAGCAGCATGGTATAAACAGGGCTAAGCAATCCCACAATCAATGAATCAGATCAAAGCTCTGCAGTCCTCCCACATCCAGTCGTGAATGAACACAAGAACACACATAACAAGTAGGAGCAGGAGTAGGTCATACGGCTCCTCGAGCCTGCTCCGCCATTCAATAAGATCACGGCTGATTTTCTACCACAACTCTACTTTCCAGCACTATCCCCATATCCCTTGATTCCCTTAATATCCTATGCTGGGTTTAGCTCCACACTCACTGGTTCCCCTCCTTCTCCTCCCCTGAAGGTGCTCACTCTGGCTGGGTTCAGTTCTACACTCACTGGTTCCCTTCCCTCTCCTCCCCTGAAGGTACTGACTCTGGCTGGGTTCAGTTCTACACTCACTGGTTCCCCTCCCCTGAAGGTGCTGACTCTGGCTGGGTTCAGTTCTACAGTCACCAGTTTCTCTCCAATACGTGACCCATGTGCCCAAACTCCATGTGTAAACCTCGACAGTGAGTGTCGACTGGCTATTCCACTGTTCTCACCTGAGGCCTCACACGTGCATTTTCCAGTAGGGCCACTGGACCCTCCTCCCAATGGCTCAGTGGATAAAGGCTTGTCGGATCTGTTCCCCACCCACCCTCACCCCAACTGTAAAATGGATTGTCGAATGGAATATAAAACCCACGGGCGGTGGGACGGGTTAATAAAAAACAAACCTAAGTACAAACACCCAAAGGGTGGGCTATACAGTAAGGGGTTCATTCATACATTGCAGCGAAATGATGATTCATTGAGAGACTGGAAGGACATCCTCAGAGACAATGATACAGGACACCTGCCATCGATCTAATCAATACAGACAATAGCACCAGACGCCGGCCATGCACACCTTCAATGGTCCCTGGTCCCTGTCAAGAAGGAAGAGGGACATTCATACATTCCTCAACTGTGGAGCCAGACCTGTTTCCAAGGAAGGTTTGCATTGTACTACACAGCAGGAGAGCTGATCGCGCCCCTGTCTGGGCCAGGGAGTGGAATACACTGATGATCAAGAGGTTATTAACCATCGGAAGAGTCGACAGGGGAACAGCAGGAAATATGTTTGATGCTGTGATTATGAAGCCCCATAAAAAGAGGACCACTTCGGAGCGAGGACAGTGCAGTGAAGGAGGATGCAGGGTGGTCACCTGGTCCCGGCCTACAATCCACACCACAACCACCAGCTGTGTGGGTGATTATAAGTTTCAGTCAAACCGTCGGGGAATTTGTCCGAGTCGTTTTATAATCGCAGTCGAATCGCGGAAGGGTGTTAAACTGTGATATTTCCTGTTAGGTTTCAGGTAACCTTGTGGAGGGGGTTTCTATTATGGGTTCGGTGTTATTCCGGTCAGAATCTCAGGGAGGTTGTGTGCTGGGGAATAACGCAAGTTCAATAAACATACAAGTTTAAGGTTGAGCCAAAACCCTGTGCCGAGTGTATTTTGTTCTTATAAATCCCGAAGTCAAGAACTGTTGTTGAGGGTTTAGCGAATCTCTCACAGGCACCACCCAGTGTGACTGAGTCATAGTTCCACCATTCAATTCGATCGTGACTGATCAGTATCTTAACTCCGTCTACCTGCCTTGGTTGCATTACTCTTAATACCCTTGCCCAAGAAGAATCTATCAAGCACAGTTTTGGAATTTTCAATTGGGCCCCAGCCTGAGTTTTATGGGGAACAGAGTTCCAGATTTCCACAACCTTTAAGAACATAAGAAACAGGAGCAGGAGTAGGCAATACGGCCCCTTGAGCCTGCTGCACCATTCAATAAGATTCAGGATGATCTTGTACTTCAGCTCCACTTTCCCGCACTATCCCCGTATCCCTCGATTCCTTTAGTGTCCAAACAGCTTTCTATCTCAGCTCTGAATATACTCAATGACTCAGCATTCACTGTCCTCTGGGGGAGAGAATTCTAAAGATTCACGACCCTCTGAGTGCAGAAATTTCTCATCAGCTCAGTCCTAAATGGCCGAGCCCGTATCCTGAGACAATAACCCTTCGTTCTCGACTCTCGAGCCAAGAGAAACAGATTCTCACCATTTGTGTGAGGAAGTGCTTCCTGACATCACCCCGGAACCTCAGTGGTGGGAAAATTATTGGAAACAAATCCTGAGGGACAGGATAAATCTTCATTTGGAAAGACATGGATTAATTAAGGACAGTCAGCATGGATTAGATAAGTGAAGGTCATGTCTGACTAAATTGATTGAATTTTGAGAGGAGGTAACCGTGAGGGTCGATGAGGGTAGTGTGTATGATGTAGTGTATATGGATTTTAGCAATGCTTTGGATAAAGTCCCACATGGCAGAATGGTCACAAAAGTAAAAGCCCATGGGATCCAGGGCTAAGTGGCAAGTTGGATCCAAAATTGGCTCAGGCTGGAAGCAAAAGGTAATGGTACATGGGTGTATTTGTGACTGGAAGGCTGTTTCATAACATTTGAATTAGGAACAGGAGTAGGCCATCTAGCCCTGCGAGCCTGATCTTCCATTCAAAAAGATCACGGCTGATCTGGCCGTGGACTCAGCTCCACTTACCCGCCCGCTCCCCATAACCCTTAATTCCCTTATTGGTTAAAAATCTATATATCTGTGATTTGAATACATTCAATGAGCTAGCCTCAACTGCTTCCTTGGGCAGAGAATTCCACAGATTCACCAATGTCTTGGAGAAGAAATTCCTTCTCAACTCGGTTTTAAATTGGCTCCCCCGTATTTTGACGCTGTGCCCTCTAGTTCTAGTCTCCCCGACCAGTGGAAACAACCTCTCTGCCTCTATCTTGTCTATTACTTTATTATTTTAAATGTTTCTATAAGATCACCCCTCATCCTTCTGAACTCCAACGAGTAAAGAACCAGTCTACTCAATCTATCATCATAAGGTAACCCCCTCATCTCGGGAATCAGCCTCGTGAATCGACTCTGTACCCCCTCCAAAGCCAATATATCCTTCCTTAAGTAAGATGACCAAAACTGCACGCAGTACTCCAGGTGCGGCCTCACCAATACCCTGTACAGTTGCAGCACGACCTCCCTGCTTTTGTACTCCATCCCTCTCGCAATGAAGGCCAACATTCCATTTGCCTTCCTGATTACCTGCTGCACCTGCAAACTAACTTTTTGGGACCGGTCAGTTCCTCGATTATATAGTGGTGAGTATCCCCGCCTGTCACGCGGGAGACCGGGGTTCAATTCCCCGACGGGGAGGCAGTTGTTTCAAAATTTAGTTCGAAAAGAGTTTCATGCACAAGGATCAATGGTGGAGCTTTGGAGGCGTGGCCTGTGCACTTGGAGCCTGGAGCAGTGAGAGAAGGAAGGCCTGTCTGGAAGGCCTGGAGTGAGCCCTGAGACCAGCCCAGGAAGAGGAGGAAAGGGCTGGCTTGCTACAATACAACATCCGGAGGGAGAGCAGGAGAGCTGAAAAATTTTACCACAACTACAGAGAGTTGGAGAGAGGGGGAAAATAACAACCTGAGGAAACACCATCCAGTGTGGAAGGAGGGAGAGTCATTTCCACATCTTTGACTGGTGGGTGTGTATTGGTGCATTCCCCAAAAGACTTTGTTGTATCGGTGGGGGGAGGAAAGAAGACAACTTGAGGGCCGGAACATCGTGGGGTGTGTGTGTGTGTGGAAGTGTGTGTGGGGGTCTTGCTTACAGCTGGGCCCCACACACCACTGAAGCACCCCTCCCCCATTGCCTAGTCTGGGATAGCTGGAGCTACCTGGCTGAAGCATCTTTATTCACCCTATTAAACATCGTTGAGAGTGTGTGTCTGGGTGGCTCCAGCTACCCCAGGTGAAGACATCTTCTCCACCCACCCGAAGACCACTCTACAAAGACTGTTTTTTGCCATCTGGGGAGTGCACCCCAAAAAACACCCAGCTACCGCTGTGAGGGGACACCTGCCCTCGCAGCTTCCCTCCTTCTCAACCCCTCCTTCTATCTCTCTCTCTCTGTCTCTCCCCTCTCTCTCTGAGAGCCCATTCTTCCTAATTTCTTAAAAAAAAACACAATCAAGACAACTGAGCAGAGGGAGCAAGGCCCCTCCCTAATTGCCAACTAGGGGAGAGGTGTGCATCTTTCAGAGCTCCTCTGCTCATACATTCAAACGAGGCCAATTTAAGACCATTAAGGCCTGTGACTTTGGGGTGGGTGTAGTCCTTAAAGGGACCCCGTGATGGCGTCCCCATCCACGCCGGTGGCAGGGCCAGCTAAGACATATGCGCAGGCGGCGTCAACATCCACGGCGCCTCCTGCTGCCCTGCCCACATTCAGACTAATTACCAAGAACACGGGGTCAAGAGCTACACTCACCCCACAATGAGAATTGAGGAGTGCGTGCGGGCGATGGCTGGGGTAGTCGGCCCCTCGGCCATTGTCACAGCCTCCAAGATGTCTGGGAAGGCCGTGTTCTTCCTGGGGTCGAAGCGAGCGGTGTCCCTGGCCATTGAAAAGGGGGCTCACGATGGGCGGGGCGTTCCTTCCGGTGGATCCTCTCGAGGCCACCGCGCACAGTGTCATTCTATCGAACGTCCCGCCCTTTGTTGCCGCTGAGCTCCTCCTCCCTCACCTATACCAACTGGGGGAGGTAAGGTCGGGGATCAACCCCATGCCGCTCGGCCTCAGGGAGAGCAGCCTGCGCCACGTGTTCTCCTTCCGCCGCCAGCTCTTTGTCCGGCTGGCGCGGGAGGAGACGACGGAGGGAAATTTTAATGTGGTGCACGAGGGGACTGCCTACCGCGACTTCTGGACGTCGGACGGCGTGCGGTGCCATGCCTGTAGGGAGGTGGGGCACGTTCGCAAGAACTGCCCCGCCTCCAAAGCCGCCAAACCACTGAAGGCGGCAAAGGCTGGTGCCGCCGCCACTCCTCCTCCTAGTAGCGTCCACGTGCCGGGAGCCGCAGGTGCGCGGGAATCGTCGGAGGCCATTGTTTTCACGGCCTCCGGCGGGGGGGAGGAAGAGCGTCCGACCGGAAGGAAAGCGCGGAAGAAGACGAGACATCTAGAGGCGGGTCCCCTCGGTGCGCCAGACAATCTGTTTACCGCGCTCGGCCCAACCCCGTCACCGGCGAGCACGGGGTGCCCTGAGCCCGTGCCCGAGCCCTTGACCAGTAGCACAGAGAGTCTCGGGCGCGGGCAGGAAATAAGGAGGGGGTGGAGCGGGAGGCCTCGGCAGACATTGAGGTCTCCCTGCCTCCGCACCCCCCCAGGAAAAAAAGGAGGCGCCGCTACAATGAGGCGGAGGGGGAACAACATCCCTCCGTGGAGGAGTCGGTGCCCGCCGCGTGTCCCGTGTCCCCCACCTGCGCCCCCAAACTGCGCCGTAGACGGGAGGAATCTATCCCCGGGGAGGGAGGGGCAGTCGAGGCTGCCCAGCCGCTGCCTCCCGGGGATGGCGTGGAAGATCTGCCTGTGGTGGGGGGCGTGGGGCCAGCGGAGGAATGCATTGCCGCCGGGCCGAGCGTCCCGGGGACTGAGGCGGCGGGGCCGAAAAGGCCGAACCTGAGCCCGCCCAGCTGTGAACCAACTTTCCCCGAGAGTCGCTCGACCTGGCAGAAACCGAAATTATGAATAATTTTAAAGATTCTGTACACGCTGGGCCCCGGGTTGGCAGCGGGGAGGGGGAAGAACAACAACCCTCGCCCCCTACTTTGGAGCTGAGGGACTTGGTGGACCTGTAACATTACTTTGACCAGGTCTCTCCGTGTTCCCCGGTTCCTGGGGCGGAGGAGGAACCCCTTCCGCTGTCGCTTCCCGTCCCAGCACCAATTTTAAAAGAGCCCAGTGGGGACTCCTCTGCCGATGATCCTGGGGGTGGGATTGGGGCAGAGCCAGTGCCAGATGGAGCGGCCGGGCCGTTTGCCATACCTCGTGCGGTCGACGGGCCGGCTGCTGACGGCGACCTCCCAGAGGAGGACGGGGACTCGGTGGAGGATGCGGGTGAAGATCTCGAGTCCATCGCCAGTGAGGCAGTGGATCTGCTCACGTCCGCCACTGAGACTCTCCTCATTCCTGCAAAGGAACTCTGGGACTTTTTAGTCCAGTGCCGGGGTCACCGCGACCAAGCCCGTCTGGCCCTGGAAAGATGGTCTGAGCCGGTGTTGCTCGTTGCGTCCGTCCGCGCCGCCGCTAATGCCATGGCCGCGGGCGGGCCCTTATCAAAGGCGCAAGGCCTTGAGCTGCGCCGGCTCAAAAAGTTCCTCGCTGGGCTGCTGAAGGAGTGGAGGTCAACAAACGACTCTACTCCCCGCCCCCCCCCCCACAATAGGTTAGGTAGAGGTTGCACTATGCTTTTGCCATGAAGATAACCATAGCCAGCCTCAACATCAACGGCGGCAGAGAGGCACGCCGTAGATTTAACAATTTTTTGCTCCTGCGGGAGGGGAAATATGTGGCGTGCTTCCTGCAAGAAACCCACACCGTTCCAGGAGACGAAACCACGTGGCTCCTGGAATGGCAAGGAGACGTCAGCATGAGCCACCTCACCACCACTTCTAGTGGGGTGGCCATCTTGCTGGCACCGCATTTTCAGCCGGAGATCTTGGGGGTCGAGGAGCCCGTGCCAGGCCGCTTGCTGCACATAACGGTTCGCCTTGGGGGACGTGCTGCTCCATCTCGTGAACGTGTACGTCCCTCATCCCGGCCCGCAGCAAACGCGCTTCTTTGAAGAGGTGTCCGCTCTTCTTGGCTCCGTCGAGGTCGGTGACTGCATTGTCCTCGGGGGGGATTTTAACTGCACCCTCGTGGCGTGGGACCGCTCCGGTGCCCCGCAGAGCATGACGGCGATGGAGAAGTTGAGGGACCTGGTCGGGTCCTTCGACTTGGTGGACGTCTGGCAAAATCTCCGTCCCGACTCCAGCGCCTTTACTTGGGTGAGGCCTGGAGTAGGATGGTCCAGAGTCGACCGCCTTTACGTGTTTCGGCCGTACGTTTCATGCGTCCCGGCGGCCTCCATGCGGCCGGTGCCGTGTTCGGACCACCACCTGGTGTGGGCGGACCTCGCTTCTCTCCGCACGAGGATGGGGTCCGCGTACTGGCACTTTAACAACCGGCTGCTGGAGGACGAGCGGTTCCAGGACTCGTTCCGTCGATTCTGGGCCGACTGGACAAGGAAGCAGGGGAGCTTCCCCTCCTTGAGGCTATGGTGGGACGTGGGCAAGGCAGAGTGTCCGTAAGCAGCTCTTGACGCTGCTGGCCAACGACGGCTCTCTCGTCTCAGATCCGGAGGGCGTCAGCAACACGGCCCGTGAATATTACGGGGCTCTGTTCTCTCCAGAGCCATCCAGCGAGGAAGCACGTAGAGTTTTGTGGGAGGACCTGCCGAAGGTCAGCCCGGAGAGCGCCGAAAATCTGGAAGCTCCGCTAAGCCTGGCGGCGCTGACCGGCGCCCTCGACCGACTCTCGAGGGGAAAAGCCCCGGGGTTGGACGGGCTGACCATGGAGTTCCACAGGGCGTTCTGGGACGTCCTGGGGGGCGACTACTCGAGGGTCCTGGGGGAAAGTCTGGTGACCGGGGAGATGCCCCTCTCTTGGCGCAGGGCAATCATCGTCCTGCTGCCTAAGAAGGGCGATCTCCGCCTCCTTAAGAACTGGCGCCCGGTCTCCCTCCTCAGCACGGACTACAAAATCTTCGCCAGGGCGATGTCTGCTTGCCTTGGTGCAGTGCTGGACCACATGATCCACCCCGACCAGTCCTACACGGTCCCGGGCCGGACTATCCACGATAACATCCATCTGGTCCGGGACCTCTTCCATTATTCCCAGGAGGCTGGTCTGTCGGTCGCCTTCCGATCCCTCGACCAAGAGAAGGCGTTCGACAGGGTGGATCACGACTATCTGCTCGGAACTCTGCGCGCTTTTGGGTTCGGGACGCATTTCGTCGCCCGGATCTGAATTTTGTACACCGCCGCGGAGTGTCTGATTAACGTTAACAGGTCCTTGATGGCGCCCCTTCGCTTTGGGAAAGGGGTGTGCCAGGGATGCCCCATGTCCGGCCAGTTATACACCGTTTGCGTGGAGCTTTTCCTGCGCATCTTGCGGACGAGGTTGACGGGACTGGCTCTGCAAGGGCCGGGCGTGGAGGTCGTCCTCTCGGCTTACGCCGATGACGTGCTCCTCGCGGTAGAGGATCCCACTGACCTGCGGAGGATGCGTGAGTGCCAGGAGATTTACTCGGCCGCATCCTCCGCCAGAATCAACTGGGAGAAATGTTCCGGACTCCTGGTGGGTCAGTGGCAGGTGGACTCCCTGCCGGAGGAGCTCAGGCCTTTTGCCTTGAGCACGACCCATCTCCTCTATCTGGGAGTCTACCTTAGGCCCGACGAGGAAGCCTGGCCGGCGAACTGGCAAGAGCTGGAGGCCAAGGTCGCCGCTCGCCTAGGGCGCTGGACAGGACTGCTCCGAGTGCTGTCCTATAGGCGTCGAGCGCTAGTCATAAACCAGCTGGTGGCCGCCATGTTGTGGTACCGGCTGGTCACTTTGACCCCTCCCCCTGCGTTTGTCGCCAAGGTACAGAAGAGACTGCTGGACTTCTTCTGGAACAACAGGAAGCACTGGGTCTCTGCTGCGGTCTTGAGACTCCCGCTTGGGGAGGGCGGTCAGTCGTTGGTGTGCGTCAGCACCCAGCTTGCGACTTTCCATCTTCAGACACTGCAGAGATACCTTTATGTCGAGCCCCCTCCTAGGTGGCGTGCTCTGGCGATGTATTTCTTCCGCCAGCAGCGCGACCTCAATTACGACATGCAGCTCCTGTTTATGAGTGTGGGGGGCGTCAGGGCCGCTATCCGGAAGCTGCCTCTCTTTTACAAGGAGCTCATCAGGGTCTGGAACAAAGTCTCCACCAAGCGCAGCTCTCCACCAGCTGGAATGGCGGCCGTCCTGCAGGAGCCGCTGCTCGGGAATCCTTACCTCCACGACCGAGGTTTTTTGTGGCGGTCGGACGAGAGGGCTGTGGCTGGTGAGGTGAGCAGGGTCAGGGACCTGCTCGATGGCGGAGGAGCGGGCTGCATGGAGCCAGACACGCTGGCGCGGCACCTAAATTCTGCCAACGGCCGCCACGTGGCCGATGCCATCGAGTCGCTATAAAGAGCTCTGGTCCCCGACTCCGTTAGGTGCATCGAGGAGGCTCAAGCACGTGGTTGATCCCGTCCGAACTGACTCCCGTCCGGACAGAATTCCTCATCGGCGCCAAACCCCGGAACCTCCCTCGGGAGCCAGCGCATCAAAACTTGAGCCGCCTCGAGGAAATCCCCTCTGTGCCTTTCAGTTCCGCGCAGAGGGTTTTTCTGTACGGGCTGCTCCTGCGCACCCTCAATTTTGCTATCCTCGCCTGCCGTCCGGACACGCCATAGCGTACCATCTTGCCTTCCGGAGGAGGTGGGGGTCCCCGATGGAGGGCACTCGACGCGGGAGTCCTCCCAGTATTTATTGGGGACTTGGCCTAGAGGGTTGGTGCACGGAGCACTGCTGTGCAATAAATTTTTAAGCCGGTGCATGGACTCGCAGGCTGCCTGCAATTTCTGCGGTCTGGAAGAGTCCGTGTTCCATGTTTTTATCGAATGCACAAGGTTGCAGCCCGTGTTTTATTATTTAAAGGGGCTGCTCCTGAAATTCTGTCTGCACTTCAGTCCCACACTCCTGATCTTTGGGCACCCTGTGCGGAGGGGAGCGGGTAGGTCCGAGGGCCTCCTCGTAGGAATGTTCCTGGGCACGGCCAAAGGTGCCATCAGCCGGTCCAGGCAGTGGGCGGTCGAGGGGGAAGTTCAACCTGACTGTCTGCCTCTCTTCCGTGCGTACATCCGCCCCAGGGTATCATTGGAGATGGAGCACGTGGTGTCCACTGGTACGCTCGCGGCCTTCCGCGAGAGGTGGGCACCGGAGGGACTGGAGTGCATCGTCACGCCGGCTACCAAATTTTAATTTGATTTTATGTTTTAAAGTTTAATTTCTTTTAATTGCCGATGTTTTTAGTGTCCCCCTCCCCTTTTATCGTAGGCACTTGGAGAACATATATGATTTTAGTGCACAAAAGAAAATACAATAAAAAACAAAAAAAAGAGCTTTGTAAATGTTTGGTGCGGCCCCCAGATCGGGGGGCCACGATTTAATGTTTTTGTTTCCTCCCAAAAGAGTTCTGTGGACCAATGGTGGAGCTTTGGAGGCGTGGCCTATTCAGTTGGAGCTGTGCTGTGGTGAAAGAAGGAGCTTGCTGCTTTGCTCCTGCCTGGAAGGCCTAGAGTGAACCCTGACACCAGCCCAGGAAGAGGAGGAGGGGGCTGGCTTACTACAATTCAACGTCCAGAGGGAGAGGAGGAGAGCAGAAAATGTATCACTTATTACTACTACAGAGAGTTGGAGAGAGGGGGAAAAGAACATCCTGAGAAAACACCAGCCAGTGTGGAAGGACTAAGAGCCATTTCTACAATCTTCGACAAGTGGGTTTGTTTTGGTGCCTTCCCTGAAAGACTTTGTTGTATCGGTGGGGGGAGGAGAGAAGACCATCTCGAGGGCCGGAACATCGCGGGGTGTGTGTGTGTGTGGAAGTGTGTGTGGAGGTCTTGCTTACAGGTAGGCCCCACACACCACTGAAGCACCCCTCCCCCATTGACTAGCCTGGGATAGCTGGAGCTACCTGGCTGAAGTATTACTAATCACCCTATTTAACATCGTTGGGAGTGTGTGCCTTGGTGGCTCCAGCTGCCCCAGTTGAAGACATCTTCTCCCCCAACCCGAAGACCATCTACAAGGACTGTATCTTGTTTTTTTTCCATCATCTGGGGAGTGCACCCCAGAAAAACGCGCACCCATCGCTGTGAGGGGAGACCTCCCCTCGCAGCTTCGCTCTTTCCCACCCCCCTTTCTCTCACTCTGTCACTCCATCTGTCTCTCCCCTCTATCTCTGAGAGCCCCTTTCCTCCTTAAATTAAAGTTAATTAAGACTACTGAGCAGAGGGAGCAAGGCCCCTCCCCATTCGTTAACTAAGGGAGAGGTGTGCCCCATTAAGAGCTCCCTCTGCTCAAAACACCAACGAGGCCAATTAAAGACGATTAAGGCCTCTGACTTTGGTGTGGGTGTAGCCCTTAAAGGGACCCCGTGATGGCGACCCCATCCACGCCGGTGGCAGGGCCAGCTAAGACGTACGCGCAGGCGGCATCCACATTCACGGCGCCTCCTGCGCTTCCTGCTGCCCTGCCACCATTTAGACTTATAACAAAAAAACACGGGGTCAAGAGCAACACTCACCCCACAATAAGCATCGAGGAGTGCGTGCGGGCGATGGCTGGGGTAGTCGGCCCCTCGGCCATTGTGGCGGACTCTAGGATGTCTGGGAAGGCTGTATTCTTCCTGGGGTCGGAGCAGGCGGTGTCCCTGGCCCTCGAAAAGTGGCTCACTATGGGCGGGACGTTCCTGCCGGTGAACCCTCTCGAGGCCACCACGCAGAGGGTCATCATTTCAAACGTTCCGCCCATTGTTCCCGCTGGACTCCTCCTCCCTCACCTACAACAACTGGGGGAGGTAAGGTCGGGGATCAACCCCATACCGCTCGGCCTCAGGGAGAACAGCCTGCGCCATGTGTTCTCCTTCCGCCGCCAGCTTTTTATCCGGCTGGCGCGGGAGGAGATGACAGAGGGCAATTTTACTGTGGTGCACGAGGGGACTGCCTACCACATCTTCGGCACGTCGGACGGCGTGCGGTGCCATGCATGTAGGGAGGTGGGGCATGTTCGTAAGAACTGCCCCGCCTCCAAGGCCGCCAAACCACCGAAGGCGGCCAAGGCTGGCGCCACCACCACCCCTCCCTGTTGTTGCGTCTGCGTGCCGGGAGCCGTAGGTGCGTGGGCATCGTCGGGGGCCTTTGTTTTCACGGCATCCGGCGGGGAGGAGGGAGAGCGTCCGATCGGAAGGAAGGCGCGGAAGGCGGCGAAACATCTCGAGGCGGGTCCCCTCGGTGCGCCAGACAATTTGTTTACCGCGCTCAGCCCAACCCCGTCACCAGCGAGCGCGGGGTGCCCTGAGCCCGTGCCCGAGCTCTTGAACAATACCGCAGAGGGGCTCGGGCGCGGGCAACATAAGAAAAAGGGGGGAGTAGAGCGGGAGGCCTCGGCAGACATGGAGGTCTCCCTGCCTCCGCGCCCCCCCAGGAACAAAAGGAGGCGCCGCTCCAATGAGGCGGAGGGGGAACAACATCCCTCTGCGGAGGAGTCGGTGCCCGCCGCGTGTCCCGCGTCCCCCACCGGCGCCCGCAAAACTGCGCCGTAGGCAGGAGGAATCTGTCCACGGGGAGGGTGAGGCAGTCGAGGCTGCCCAGCCTCTGCCTCCCAGGGGTGGCGTGGAAGATCTGCCTGTCGTGGGGGGCGTGGGGCCAGCGGAGGAATGCGTAGCCGCCGGGTCGAGCGTCCCGGGGACTGAGGCGGGCGGGGCCGAAAAGTCCGAACCTGAACCCACCCAGCCTTTATCCAACTGCCCCCGGGATTTGCTCGACTCGGCAGAAAATGAAAATGTTAATAATTTTACAGAACATCCACACGCTGGGCAAGGGGGTGGCGGCAGGGAGTGGGAAGACCACCAACCCTCGTCCACTACTTTGGAGCAGGGGTATTTGGAGGACCTGGAGAATTACTTTGGCCAGGTCTCTCCGTGTTCCCCGGTTCCTGGGGCGGAGGAGGAAGCCCTTCCGCTGTCGCTTCCTGACCCAGCACCAATTTTAAAAGAGCCCAGTGGGGACTCCTCTGCCGACGATCCTGGGGGTGGGATCGGGGCAGAGCCAGGGCCGGTTGGAGCGGCCGGGTCATTTGCCGTACCTTGTGCGGTCGACGGGCCGGCTGCTGGCAGTGACCTCCCGGAGGGGGATGTGGATTCGGTGGGGGACGAGGGAGAAGATCTTGAGTCCATCACCAGTGAGGTGGTTGATCTCCTCGTGCCCGCCGCTGAGTCCCCCCTCATTCCTGTAAAGGAACTCCGGGAAATTTTGGCCCAGAGCCAGGGTCGAAGCAACCGAGCCCATCTGGCCAGGGTAAATGGTCCGAGCCGGGGCTGCTCGTCACGTCCGTCCGCGCCAACTGCTAAAACCATGGCTGCGGGCGGGCCCTTATCAAAGGCGCAAGGCCTTGAGCTGCGCCGGCACAAAAAGTTCCTCGCTGGACTGCTGAAGGAGTGGAGGTCAACAAATGACTCCACTCCCCCCTCCCCCACAATAGGTTAGGTAGAGGTTGCACTATGCTTTTGTCATGAAGATAACCATAGCCAGCCTCAACATCAACGGCAGCAGAGAGGCACACCGTAGATTTAACAATTTTTCGCTACAGCGGGAGGGGAAATATGTGGCGTGCTTCCTGCAAGAAACCCACACCGTTCCGGGAGACGAAGCCACGTGGCTCCTGGAAAGGCAAGGAGAGGTCCGCATGAGCCACCTCACTGCCACTTCTTGTGCGGTGGCCATCATGCTGGCCCCGCATTTTCAGCCGGAGATTTTGGGGGTCGAGGAGCCCGTGCCAGGCCGCTTGCTGCACATCACGGTTCGTGTGGGGGACGTGCCGCTCCATCTCGTGAACGTGTACGCCCCTCAGCCCGGCCCGCAGCAAACGTGCTTCTTCGAAGAGGTATCCGCTCTTCTTGGTTCCGTCGACGTCGGTGACTGCATTGTCCTCGGGGGGGGTATTTTAACTGCACCCTCGAGGCGAGGGACCGCTCCGGTGCCCCGCAGTGCTTGACGGCGATGGAGAAGTTGAGGGACCTTTTCGGGTCCTTCGACTTGGTGGACGTCTGCCCAAATCTCCATCCCGACTCCAGCACCTTTACATGGGTGAGGGCTGGGGAGGGATGGTCCAGAATCGACCACCTTTACGTGTCTCGGGCGTACATTTCCTGTGTCCCGGCGGCCTCCATGCGTCCAGTGCCGTGTTCGGACCAACACCTGGTGTGGGCGGAGCTCGCCACGCTCCGCGCGAGGACGGGGTCCACGTACTGGCATTTTAACAACCGGCTGCTGGAGGACGAGCGGTTCCAGGACTCGTTCCGTCGTTTCTGGGCTGACTGGAGATGGAAGCAGGGGGGCTTCCCCTCCTTGAGGCTATGGTGGGACGTGGGCAAGGCTCACGTCCGCGTCTTCTGTCAAGAGTACGCGAGAGGGTCGACCAAGAGGCGGGCGACCAGCGTCGGGCGCCTAGAAAACGAGGTGCTCGACCTGGAGTCCCGTCTCGGTCAAGTCGTTGGGGACCCGGCACTGCGGACGGTGTACGAAGCGAAGAAGGCCGCGCTGAAGGACCTGCAGTTCGTCGGGTCCCGAGGCGTGTTCGTGAGGTCACGGATCCGGTTCCTGCGGGATCTGGACCGTGGCTCCCCCTTCTTCTACTTGCTGGAAAAAAGACAGAGTGTCCGTAAGCAGCTGTTGACGCTGCTGGCCGACGACGGCTCTCTCTCGGATCCAGAGGGCGTCAACAACAGTGCCCGTGAATATTACGGGGCTTTGTTCTCTCCGGATCCGTCCAGCGAGGAAGCGCGTAGCGTTTTGTGGGAGGACCTGCCGAAAGTCAGCCCGGAGGGCAACGAAAATCTGGAAGCTCCGCTAAGCCTGGCGGAGCTGACCGGCGCCCTCGACCGGCTCTCGAGGGGAAAATCCCCGGGGCTGGACGGGATGACCGTGGAGTTCCACAGGGCGTTCTGGGACGTTCCGGGGGGCGACTACTCGCGGGTCCTGGGGGAAAGTCTGGCGACCGGGGAGATGCCCCTCTCTTGGCGCAGGGCAGTCATCGTCCTGCTGCCTAAGAAGGGCGATCTCCGCCTTCTTAAGAACTGGCGCCCGGTCTCCCTCCTCAGCACGGACTACAAAACCATCGCCAGGGCGATGTCTGCTTGCCTTGGTGCCGTTCTGGACCACATGATCCACCCCGACCAGTCCTACACGGTCCCGGGCCGGACAATCCACGACAACATCCATCTGGTCCGGGACCTCATCCATCATTCCCAGGAGGCTGGTCTTTCGGTCGCCTTCCTATCCCTCGACCAAGAGAAGGCGTTCGACAGGGTGGATCACGACTATCTGCTCGGAACTCTGCGCGCTTTTGGGTTCGGGACGCATTTCGTCGTGCGGATCCGACTTTTGTACGCCGCTGCGGAGTGTCTGATTAACGTTAACAGGTCCTTGATGGCGCCCCTTCGTTTTGGGAGAGGGGTGCGCCAGGGATGCCCCATGTCCGGCCAGTTATATGCCGTCTGCGTGGAGCCTTTCCTGCGCCTCCTGCGGACGTGGTTGACGGGACTGGCTCTGCAAGGGCCGGGCGTGGAGGTCGTCCTCTCGGCTTACGCCGATGACGTGCTCCTCGCAGTTGAGGATCCCGCTGACCTGCGGAGGGTGCGTGAGTGCCAGGAGATTTACTCGGCCGCATCCTCCGCCAAAATCAACTGGGAGAAATGTTATGGATTCCTGGTGGGTCAGTGGCGGGTGGACTCCCTGCCCGAGGAGCTCAGGCCTTTTGATGGAGCACGACCCATCTCCTCTATCTGGGAGTCCACCTTAGCCCCGAAGAGGAAGCCTGGCCGGCGAACTGGCAGGAGCTGGAGGCCAAGGTCGCCGCTCGCCTAGGGCGCTGGACAGGACTGCTCCGAGTGCGGTCCTACAGGGGTCGAGCTCTAGTCATAAACCAGCTGGTGGCCGCCATGTTGTGGTACCGGCTGGTCACTTTGACCCCTCCCCCTGCGTTTGTCGCCAAGATACAGAAGAAGCTGGTGGACTTCTTCTGGAACAACAGGAAGCACTGGGTCTCTGCCGCGGTCTTGAGTCTCCCGCTTGGGGAGGGCGGTCAGTCGTTGGTGTGAGTCAGCGCCCAGCTCGCGACTTTCCGACTTCAGACACTGCAGAGATACCTTTACGTTGAGCCCCCTCCTCGGTGGTGTGCTCTGGCGATGTATTTCTTCCGCCAGCAGCATGGCCTCCACTACGACACGCAGCTTCTGTTTGTGAGTGTGGGTGGCGCCAGGACCGCCCTCCGGGAGCTGCCTGTCATTTACAAGGAACTCATCAAGTTCTGGAATAAAGTCTCCACCAAGCGCAGCTCTCCACCGGCTGGATTGGCGGCTGTCCTGCAGGAGCCGCTGCTCGGGAATCCGTACCTCCACGACCGAGGTTTGTTGTGGCGGTCGGACGAGAGGGCTGTGGCTGGTGAGGTGACCAGCCCGTGACCTGCTCGATGGCGGAGGAGCGGGCTGGATGGTGCCAGACACGCTGGCGCGGCGCCTAAATTCTGTCAACGTCCGCCACGCGGCCGATGCCATCGAGTCGCTGAAAAGAGCTCTGGGCCCCGCCTCCGTTAGGTGCATCGTGGAGGCTCAATCACGTGGGGAGATCCCGTCCGAACTGACCCCCGTCCGGACGGGATTCCTCATCGGCGCAAAACCCCGGAATCTCCATCGGGGGCCGGCGCCTCACAACTTGAGCCGCCTCGAGGAAATCCCCTCCGTGCCTTTCAGTTCCGCACGGAGGGGTTTCCTGTACGGGCTGCTCCTGCACACTCTCAACTTTGCCATCCTCGCCAGCCGTCCGGACACGCCATGGCATACCATCTTGCCGTCCGGAGGAGGCGAGGATCACCGATGGAGGGCGCTCTACGCAGGGGTCCTCCCACTATTTGTCGGGGACTTGGCCTAGAGGGTGGTGCACGGAGCAGTGCCGTGCAATAAATTTTTAAGCCGGTTCACGGACTCCCAGGCCGCCTGCTATTTCTGTGGTCTGGAGGAGTCCGTGTTCCATGTTTTTATTGAGTGCACAAGGTTGCAGCCCCTGTTCCATTATCTGAAGGGGCTGCTCCTGAAATTCTGGCTGCACTTCAGTCCCACTCTCCTGATCTTTGGGCACCCTGTGCGAAGGGGAGCGGGTAGGTCCGAGGGCCTCCTCGTAGGACTGTTCCTGGGCACGGCCAAGGGTGCCATCAGCCAGTCCAGGCAGCAGGCGGTTGAGGGGGTCGTTCAACCTGACTGCCTGCCTCTCTTCCGCTCTTACATCCGGTCCAGCGTGTCCTTGGAGATGGAGGACGCGGTGTCCGCAGGTATGCTCGCGGCCTTCCGCGATAGGTGGGCAACGGAGGGACTGGAGTGCATCATCACGCCCGGCAACCAAATTTTAATTTGATTTTACGTTTTACAGTTTAATTCGTTTTAACTGCTGGTGCTTTTATTGTCCCCCTCCCCTTTTATAGGGGGCACTGGAAAAAAAAAGTGATTTAGTGCCCAAAAAAAAAACAAAAAAAGAAAAAAAAGAGGGCCTTATAAATATCTGGTGTGTCATCCAGGTCGGGTGGCACGGTTTAATGTTTTTTGTTTTGCAGATAAACTCCAAAAAGAGTTTCATGCACAAGGACCAATCGTGGAGCTTTGGAGGCGTGTCCTGCTCAGTTGGCTGAGTGAGCAGTGAGGAGAGCAGCTCCTGTTGTAGCTCCTGGCTGGGCCTATGAATCAGCCCAGGAAGAGAAGGAAGGAAGGGGCGTCACCACCAACATTCACCCAAAGGGAGAGGAGGAAAGCAGAAAACTTGAACAACTTTACCATTTCTACAAAGAGTTGGAGAGAGGGGGAAAGACCAAAAACAACATCCAGTGTGGAAGGAGAGAGACACCAACAACAACATCCAGTGTGGAAGGAGGGAGACTCTACCATTCTACAGGTGGGTGTTGGTGCATTTCCCCGAAAGATATTGTTGTATCGGTGGGGGGAGGAAAGAAGATTTTTCGAGGGCCGGAACATCGCGGGGTGTGTGTGTGTGTGTGGAAGTGTGTGTGGGGGCCTTGCTTACAACTTGGCCCCACACACCATTGAAGCACCCCTCCCGCATTGCCTAGTATGGGATAGCTGGAGCTACCTGGCTGAAGAATATTTAATCACCCTATTGAACATCGTTGGGAGTGTGTGCCTGTGTGGCTCCAGCTGCACCAGGTGAAGACATCTTCTCTCCTCACCCGAAGACCAGCCCAAAGACTATTTTTGTTTGCCATCTGCGGTTTGCACCCACCCACAGCTGCGAGGGGAGACCTGCCCTCGCAGTTCCCCCCCTTCCCACACCCCCTCTCTATTTCTCTGTTACACTCTGTCTCTCCCCTCTCTCTCTGAGAGCCCTTTCCTCCTAATTTTAAAAAACAAAACAATTAAGACACTGAGCAGAGGGAACAAGGCCCCTCCCCAATCGTTAACTAGGGGAGAGGTGTGCCTCTTTCAGAGCTCCTTCTGCTCAAAACACAAACGAGGCCAATAAAGACCATTAAGGCCTGTGACTTTAGGGTGGGTGTAGCCCTTAAAGGGACCCCGTGATGGCGACTCCATCCACGCCGGTGGCGGGGTCAGCAAAGACATATGCGCAGGCGGCGTCGACATCCACGGCACCTCCTGCGCCACCTGCTGCCCTGCCACCATTCAGACTAATTTCTAAGAAAAACGGGGTCAAGAGCTACACTCACCCCACAATGAGCATTGAGGAGTGCGTGCGGGCGATGGCTGGGGTAGTCGGCAACTCGGCCATTGTCGCAGCCTCCAAGATGTCTGGGAAGGCCGTGTTCTTCCTGGGGTCGGAGCGGGCGGTGTCCCTGGCCCTTGAAAGGGGGCTCACGGTGGGCGGGACGTTCCTGCCTGTGGACCCTCTCGAGGGCACCGCACAGAGGGTCATCATATCTAACGTCCCGCCCTTTGTTCCGCTGAGCTCCTCCTCCCTCACCTACATCAACTGGGGGAGGTAAGGTCGGGGATCAACCCCATACTGCTCGGCCTCAGGGAGAACAGCCTGCGCCACGTGTTCTCCTTCCGCCGCCAGCTCTTTGCCCGGCTGGCACGGGAGGAGACGACGGAGGGCTATTTTAATGTGGTGAACGAGGGGACTGCCTACCGCGTCTTCTGGACGTCGGACGGCGTGCAGTGCCATGCCTGCAGAGAGGTGGGGCACATTCGCAAGAACTGTCCCACCTCCAGGGCCACCAAACCACCGAAGGCGGCCAAGGCTGGTGCCATCGCCAACCCTCCCCCTAGTTGCGTCCGCGCGCCGGGAGCCGTAGGTGCGCGGGCATCGTCGGAGGCCTTTGTTTTCAGGGCCTCCGGCGGGGGGGGAGGGAGAGTGTCCGACTGGAAAGAAGGCGCGGAAGAAGACGAGACATCTAGAGGCGGGTCCCCTCAGTGCGCCAGAAAGTTTGACCAATGCGCACAGCCCAACCCAGTCACCGGCGAGCGCGTGGTGCCCTGAGCCCGTGCCCGATCCCTCGATCAGTACCGCAGAGGGGTTGGGGCGTGGGGAAGATAAGAAAAAGAGGGGCGTAGAGCGGGAAGCCTCGGCAGACACGGGTGTCTCCCTGTCTCAGTGCCCCCCCAGGAAAAAAAGGAGGCGCTGCTCCAATGAGGCGGGGGGGGGAACAACTTCCCTCCGCGTAGGAGTCGGTGCCTGCTGCGTGTCCCGCGCCCCCCACCGGCGCCCCCGAACTGCGCCGTAGGCATGAGGAATCTGTGCCCGGGGAGGGTGAGGCAGTCGAGTCTGCCCAGCCGCTGCCTCTCGGGGATGGCGTGAATGATCTGCCTGTCGTGGGGGGCGTGGGGCCAGCGGAAGAATGCGTAGCCGCCGGGTCGAGGGTCCCGGGGACTGAGGCGGGCCGGGCCGAAAAGGCCGAACCTGAGGCCGCCCAGCCAATACACAACTTCCCCTGGGATTTGCTCGACTCGGCAGAAATTGACACTGCAGACAACTGTAATATACATCCACACGCTGGGCCGGGGGGTGGCGGCGGGGAGGGGGAAGAACAACAACCCTCGCCCCCTACTTTGGAGCTGGGATACTTGGTGGACCTGGAACATTACTTTGACCAGGTCTCTCCGTCTTCCCCGGTTCCTGGGGCGGAGGAGGAACCCCTTCCGCTGTCGCTTCCCGACCCAGCACAAATTTTAAAAGAGCCCAGTGGGGACTCCTCTGCTGACGATCCTGGGGGGTGGGATCGGGGCAGAGCCAGTGCCAGATGGAGCGGCCGGGCCGTTTGCCGTACCTCGTGTGGTCGACGGGCCGGCTGCTAGGCGACCTCCCGGAGGGGGACGGGGACTCGGTGGGGGACGCGGGTGAAGATCTCGAGTGCATCGCCAGTGAGGCGGTGGATCTGCTCACGTCCGCCGCTGAGACCTTCCTCATTCCTGCAAAGGAACTCCGGGACTTTTTGGTCCAGTGCCGGGGTCGCTGCGACCAAGCCCGTCTGGCCCTGGAAAGATGATCTGAGCCGGTGTTGCTCGTCGCTTCCATCCATGCCGCCGCTAAAACCATGGCCGTGGGCGGGCCCTTATCAAAGGAGCAAGGCCTTGAGCTGCGTCGGCTCAAAAAGTTCCTCGCTGGGCTGCTGAAGGAGTGGAGGTCAACAAGCGACTCCACTCCCCCCATCACAATAGGTTAGGTAGAGGTTGCACTATGCTCTAGTCATGAAGATAACCATAGCCAGCCTCAACATCAACGGCGGCAGAGGGGCACGCCGTAGATTTAACAATTTTTCGCTCCTGCGGGAGGGGAAATATGCGGTGTGCTTCCTGCAAGAAACCCACACCGTTCCGGGAGATGAAGCCACGTGGCGCCTGGAATGGCAAGGAGAGGTCCGCATGAGCCACTTCACCGCCACTTCTAGTGGGGTGGCCATCATGCTGGCCCCGCATTTTCAGCCGGAGATCTTGGGGGTCGAGGAGCCTGTGCCAGGCCGCTTGCTTCACGTAACGGTTCGCCTGGGGGACGTGCCGCTCCATCTCGTGAACGTGTATGCCCCTCAGCCCGGCCCGCAGCAAACGCGCTTCTTCGAAGAGGTGTCCGCTCTTCTTGGCTCCGTCGACGTCGGCGACTGCATTGTCCTCGGGGGGGATTTTAACTGCACCCTCGAGGCGAGGGACCGCTCCGGTGCCCCGCAGAGCATGACGGCGATGGAGAAGTTGAGGGACCTGGTCGGGTCCTTCGACTTGGTGGACGTCTGGTGAAATCTCCGTCCCGACTCCAGCGCCTTTACTTGGGTGAGGCCTGGAGTCGGATGGTCCAGAGTCGACCGCCTTTACGTGTCTCGGGCGTACGTTTCCTGCGTCCCGGCGGCCTCCATGCGACCGTTGCCGTGTTCGGACCACCACCTGGTGTGAGCGGAGCTCGCTTCGCTCCGCACGAGGACGGGGTCCACGTACTGGCATTTTAACAACCGGCTGCTGGAAGATGTACGGTTCCAGGACTCGTTCCGTCATTTCTGGGCCGACTGGAGAAGGAAGCAGGGGGGCTTCCCCTCCTTGAGGCTATGGTGGGATGTTGGCAAGGCTCACGTCCACGTCTTCTGTCAAGAGTACGTGAGGGGGTCGACCAAGAGGCGGGCGGCAAGGGTCGGGCGCCTAGAAAAAGAGGTGCTCGACCTGGAATCCCATCTCGGTGAAGTCATCGGGGACCCGGCCCTGCGGACGGTGTATGAAGCGAATAAGGCCACGCTGAAAGACCTACAGCTCGCCGGGTCCCGAGGCGCGTTCGTGAGGTCGCCGATCCGGTTCCTGCGGGATCTGGACCGCGGCTCCCCCTTCTTCTACTCGCTGGAAAAAAGACAGAGTGTCCATAAGCAGCTCTTGACACTGCTGGCCGACGACGGTTCTCTAGTCTCGGATCCGGAGGGCGTCAACAACAGGGCCCGTGAATATTACGGGGCCCTGTTCTCTCCGGAGTCGTCCAGCGAGGAAGCGCGTAGAGTTTTGTGGGAAGACTTGCCGAAGGTCAGCCCGGAGGGCGCCGATAATCTGGAAGCTCCGCTTAGCCTTGCGGACCTGACCGGCGCCCTCGACCGGCTCTCGAGGGGAAAAGCCCCAGGGCTGGACGGGCTGACCGTGGAGTTCCACAGGGCATTCTGGGAAGTCCTGGGGGGCGACTATGCGTGGATCCTGTGGAAAAGTCTGCTGACCGGGGAGAAGCCGCTCTGTTGGCGCAGGGCAGTCATTGTCCTGCTGCATAAGAAGGGCGATCTCCGCCTCCTTAAGAACTGGCGCCCGGTCTCCCTCCTCAGCACGGACTACAAAATCTTAGCCGGGGCGATGTCTGCTCGCCTTGGTGCCGTGCTGGACCACATGATCCACCCCGACCAGTCCTACACGGTCCCGGACCGGACAATCCACGATAACATCCATCTGGTCCGGGACCTCATCCATTATTCCCAGGAGGCTGGTCTTTCGGTCGCCTTCCTATCCCTCGACCAAGAGAAGGCGTTCGACAGGGTGGATCACGACTATCTGTTCGGAACTCTGCGCGCTTTCGGGTTTGGGACGCATTTCGTATCCGGGATCCGACGTTTGTACGCCACCGCGGAGTGTCAGATTAAGGTTAACGGGTCCTTGACAGCGCCCCTTCGCTTTGGGAGAGGGCTGCGCCAGGGATGCCCCATGTCCGGCCAGTTATATGCTGGTTGCGTGGAGCCCTTCCTGCGCCTCCTGCGGACGAGGTTGACGCGACTGGCTCTGCAAGGGCCGGGCGTGGAGGTCGTCCTCTCGACTTACACCTATGACGTGCTCCTCGCGGTAGAGGATCCCGCTGACATGCGGAGGATGCGTGAGTGCCAGGTGATTTACTCGGCCGCATCCTCCGCCAGGATCAACTGGGAGAAATGTTCCGGACTCCTGGTGGGTCAGTGGCGGGTGGAGTCCCTGCCGGAGGAGCTCAGGCCTTTTGCCTGGAGCACGACCCATCTCCTCTATCTGGGAGTCTACCTTAGCCCCGACGAGGAAGCCTGGCCGGCGAACTGGCAGGAGCTGGAGGCCAAGGTCGCCGCTCGCCTAGGGCGCTGGACAGGACTGCTCCGAATGCTGTCCTACAGGGGTCGAGCGCAAGTCATAAACCAGCTGGTGGCCGCAATGTTGTGGTACCGGCTGGTCACTTTGACCCCTCCCCCTGCGTTTTTAACCAAGATACAGAAGAAGCTGGTGGACTTCTTCTGGAACAACAGGAAGCACTGGATCTCTGCCGCGGTCTTGAGTCTCCCGCTTGGGGAGGGCGGTCAGTCGTTGGTGTGCGTCAGCACCCAGCTCGTGACTTTCCGTCTTCAGACCCTGCAGAGATACCTTTACGTCGAGCCCCCTCCTAGGTGGCGTGCTCTGGCGATGTACTTCTTCCGCCAGCAGCCCGACCTCAACTACGACACGCAGCTCCTGTTTGTGAGCTTGGGGGGCGTCAGGACCGCCTTTCAGGAGCTGCCTGTCTTTTACAAGGAACTCACCAGGGTCTGGAACAAAGTCTCCACCAAGCGCAGCTCTCCACCGACTGGGGTGGCGGCTGTCCTGCGGGAGCCGCTGCTCGGGAATCCGTACCTCCACGACCGAGGTTTTAGGTGGCGGTCGGACGAGAAGGCTGTGGCTGGTGAGGTGACCAGGGCCAGGGACCTGCTCGATGGCGGAGGAGCGGGCTGGATGGCGCCAGACACGCTGGCGCGGCGCTTAATTTCCGCCAACGTCCGCCTCGCGGCCGATGCCATCGAGTCGCTAAAAACAGCTCTGGGCCCCGACTCCATTAGGTGCATTGAGGAGGCTCAAGCACGCGGGGAGATCCCGTCGGGACGGAATTCCTCATCGGCGCCAAACCCCGGAACCTCCCTCGGGGGCCGGCGCCTCACAACTTGAGCTGACTCGGAGAAATCCCCTCCATGCCTTGCAGTTCTGCGTGGAGGGTTTTCCTATACGGGCTGCTCCTGCACACTCTCAACTTTGCCATCCTCGCCTGCAATCCGGACACGCCATGGCATACCATCTTGCCGTCCGGAGGAGGCGGGGGTCCTCGATGGAGGGCACTCTACGCAGGGGTCCTCCCACTATTTGTCGGGGACTTGGCCTGGAGGGTGGTGCACTGAGCATTGCCGTTGAATAAATTTTTAAGCCGGTTCACGGGCTCCCAGGCCGCCTGCAATTTCTGTGGTCTGGAAGAGTCCGTGTTCCATGTTTTTATTGAGTGCACGAGGTTGCAGCCCCTGTTTTGTTATTTAATGGGGCTGCTACTGAAATTCTGGCTGCACTTCAGTCCCACACTCCTGATCTTCGGACACCCTGTGCGGAGGGGAACGGGTAGGTCCGAGGGCCTCCTCGTAGGAGTGCTCCTGGGCGCAGCCAAGGGGGCAATCAGCCGGTCCAGGCAACGGGCGGTCGAGGGGGTCGTTCAGCCAGACTGCCTGCCTCTCTTCCGCGTATACTTCCGGTCCAGGGTATCCTTGGAGATGGAGCACGCGGTGTCCACCGGTACGCTCGCGGCCTTCCGCAAGAGGTGGGCACCGGAGGGACTGGAGTGCATCATCACGCCCGGCAACCAAATTTTAATTTGATTTTATGTTTTTAAGTTAATTTGTTTTAATTGCCGGTGCTTTTAGTGTCCCCCTCCCTTTTTATAGGGGGCACTTGGAGAAAAAATATGTTTTTGTGCCAAAAAAAAACCTTGTAAATGTTGGTGTTTCCCCCAGATCGGGGGGCACGGTTTAATGTTTTTTGTTTGCTCCTAAAAGAGTTTCATGCACAAGGACCCCCAGGTCCCTCTGCATCGCAGCATGTTATAATTTCTCCCCATTCAAATAATATTCCCTTTTACTGTTTTTTTTCCCTCAAGGTGGATGACCTCACACTTTCCGACATTGTATTCCATTTGCCAAATCTTAGCCCATTCTCTAACCTATCTAAATCTCTTTGCAGCCTCTCTGAGTTCTCTGCACAACCCGCTTTTCCACTAAACTTTGTGTCATCTGCAAATTTTGTTACACTACACTCTGTCCCCTCTTCCAGGTCATCTATATATATTGTAAACAGTTGTAGTCCCAGCACCGATCCCTGTGGCACACCACTAACCACCGATTTCCATCCCAAAAAGGACCCATTTATCGCGACTCTCTGCTTTCTGTTAGCCAGCCAATTCTATATCCATGCTAATACATTTCCTCTGACTGCGCGTACCTTTATCTTCTGCAGTAACCTTTTGTGTGGCACCTAATCGAATGCCTTTTGAAAATCTAAATATAGCACATCCATCGGTACACCTGTATCCACCATGCTCGTTATATCCTCAAAGAATTCCAGTAAATTAGTTAAACATGATTTCCCCTTCATGAATCCATGCTGCGTCTGCTTGATTGCACTATTCCAATCTAGATGTTCCGCTCTTTCTTCCTTAATGATAGTTTCAAGCATTTTCCCCACTACAGATGTTAAACTAACCGGCCTATAGTTACCTGCCTTTTATCTGCCCTCTTTTTTAAACAGAGGCCTTACATTAGCTGCTTTCCAATCCCCTGGTACCTCCCCAGAGTCCAGAGAGTTTTGGTGGATTATAACGAATGCATTTGCTATAACTTCCGCCATCTCTTTTAATACCCTGGGATGCATTTCATCAGGACCGGGGGACTTCTCTACCTTGAGTCCCATTAGCCTGTCCAGCACGACCCCCCAAGTGATAGTGATTGTCTCAAGGTCCTCCCTTCCCACATTCCTTTGACCAGCAATTTCTGGCATGGTTTTTGTGTCTTCCATTGTGAAGACCGAAGCAAAATAATTGTTTAAGCTCTCAGCAATTTCCACATTTCCCATTATTAAATCCCCCTTCTCATCTCTAAGGGACCAACATTTATTTTAGTCACTCTTATCCGTTTTACATATCTGTAAAAGCTTTTACTATCCTTTTTCATGTTTTGCGCAAGTTTACCTTTGAAATGTATCTTTCCTTTCTTTATAGCTTTCTTAGTCATTCTTGTCGATGAGAATGTCTCGATTGCATTTCAGTTCTTAAATAAAAAACAATAAAGGGCTTTTCTGCCATCGTGAGTTGAACACACAGCCACTCAATTAATTATGTTGCCTATTTTGACCAATGTGAGGGCTTTTTATCTGAAGTAGTGTGTTTGCGGATCTCGGTCCCAAGGCTTGTACAGCCAGCGCTCCCAGCTCAGATACAGCATGAGTTAGAAACTGGGTGGAGTTCTCTCATTACAGGATTCCTGAAGGTAACTTCAGCTGAGAGGGAGTAAAGGGTAATTTTAACTCACTGTACCTCTCACACGCACCCGCAGGGAGATGGGAAGTGAACAACCCTCTTTTAAATGCACTACGTTGCCATCGTACATTCTAACCCATGATCTAAAGATTTTAAACTTGCCATATGAGTATTATATTCTGAAATAACTATTTATTCCACGTAATATTTTTAAATAGGGTTGGGGGTGCAACAGTCCCTGTTAATTGTAAACTAACATGTTGAATTCTAATGGGCCATGTCTAAACTGGTGACTGAATCCTCTGCGGGTTTCTCACAGTTGTGTCCCTGATGTTGCTGAAGCCCATCGGTTGAATTGTTGCAATCGTTCGGCTGATGTCACATTGCGCCTCACACAGAACACATTTACACAGAGCGGAGGAGAATACATGTGAAAGTGAGTTTGTGTGTGTTCACATGTAAGTGTTTTGATGATTTTGTATAAGTTTGTGCTTTTGTGTAAGTGCACAATTACACATGAACACACAAAGACTTACATATAAAGACATACTAACAACCTGAAACATAATATTATACATAACTAGAATATAATGAAAACCATCATTGTCAAATCCAGTTATTGGTACTCTCTGAAACTTTGAACAAAACAATAATGCACGTCATTCGAAACGTACACTAACACAACGGAAACTTATACCCACTTACACAAACATAGACACACATATCAATCCAGACACACACTTACACAAAACACACTTACACACATTTACACACATATCAACACATACATCAATCCACACACACATTTACACAAAGCACACACACACTTACACACACATAAACACACACATCAATCCACACACACACACTTACACAAAACACACTTATACACACTTACACACACATAAACACACACATCTATCCACACACACACTTGCAAAAACACACTTACACACACATAAACACACACATCAATCCACACACACACTTACACAAAACACACAAACAGACTTTCACACAGGTAAATACACACGTCAATCCACACACAGACTTGCATAAAACACATACACACTCGTAAACAAACGCATCAATCCAAATACAGATTTACACAAAACACACACACGCTTATATGCAAACACACTATTGCACTTATACACACACATCAATCAAAACACACACTTACACGAAACATACACACACAAACACACACAGACTTACACCTAAACATGAACAACATTGAGATATAACCATACACTTACAGGAAAACACACACCTCAACACACTTACACAAGCATGAACATGCCTATAAATCCAAACGCAAACTAACACAAAACACACACACACACACTTACATGTGAACACAATGTTACACGAAAACTCACACACACTTACACCTCAACATAAACAAACATTTCGACATAACCATACATACACATTTACACACATGAACAAAGCATCATTTTAAAATTGAGTCATTATTATTTTATCCTTTTTTTAACTGCTGATAAAGCTTCATTTAGAAATAGAACGATCAAGGCCAAAATTATTAATCAATAACATAAAGGTATACATTGCGTACCAGTTCTTGTCATATTTTTGTAAAGCCAAGCTCAGTAATTAATTCTGTGCGACCATGGTCTGTATAATTGTTCTCAGAGAAGTGATTCCTGCCACAGAGAGAGGAGGGAGATAGAGATAACATAGAAAGTCAAAGGCAGTAGATAATATGATCTACTGTAAGGCTACAACAGCTGTAAATTTTCACAGTTTTTGAATGGGAGAAAAATGTTATAAAGTAACAGCTCTTCTACTCAGAAGGCAGTGCGAATCAAGCGAACAGGAGATAAGGAGTCGGCACCACGGTCAGCTCGAGAGGACGCTATCGAGAATTAGACTGTGACTATAATTTGTTAAGTATTACTTTTTGTAACAGAATGTAATTTACTTGATAAAACACTGTTTTTACTCACTATACCTGTATTAAAAGTATTTGGTATGATCTGAACAAGAGTCTCCCAGTTTCAATTAAGTATATACCCTGGAAATAGCTGAATTGCTATAGTTAGCAAAGCGGCAAAAAGCTGCTCATTGGTTAAAAACTACATCTGGCGACCACGAAGGAACAAAACAAAGAGATATTGAACAAAATGCAATATACTCAATAATCAAGTTAATTGGGAACTCTTGTAATTATTTCTGTCTATTTGAAAACAATTTGTTGTGTATCACCAGCAGATGCAAGGCAGATCATTTGATCACCGATCAAATCTTGTGTAAGGTTGATTTACGTCAACTGCTAGTGACTGTTATCTTCATTAAGGAAGCTTACTTAAAAATAATTAATTTTCAGATGCCGGAGGAGTGTCTCTTGGAAGAGTATCAGAAAAAGTTAGAAAAAAGATGTGACGAAACTCAAGTGCAGACACTGTTGCTAGATTGCCTAGGGAAGAATCCGAATGTATCCCTTAAGGATATGGTCACTTTTATTGATGAACAGATTAAAGCTAAGTAATGGAAGCTGGGTAAGGCGATGAGTCTAGTCACCTGTGCAGCTTCGTACTTCGCAGGACGTCAATCAAAGGTCAAGAAAGAATTAGAGGATAAAATATCAGAACTGGAAAAAAATTCGGCTAAGAATGAAGAATTGCAGAAAATAGATTCAGACATGAAACAGAAAATTGTGAATTTGCTGTCAATTTGCCTTAGCTACTGCAGTAATGCAACAGCAGAGTATCAATGCAATTCACGTAGGGGCTGCAATGTAAACAATTAGGAAATCTTGAGATTTAAAAAGAAGATCTAAGCAGAGAGAATAAACTTCTCACCAAACAATTAGAGGACTCATGGGGAACAATGATGGAGGCTTTGCATCGACCCCTTCAAGGGATAAATTATAAGGTTGCAAATAGGAGCTCAGAATTATGGTGAAGGTCTTGAACTTATAATTGCTACGTAGGTAACACTTGCTTATTTAGGTACAGCGCAAATGTAGAACGCATTGAACTGAATCCGTAACCTCTGTAATACTTAAACAGCCGGTCAGTAGTTTTTTTACGTCCCTGAGGAAGAGATAAATAAGCAAGTACAGCCACTCTAACCGTCGGATAGACTGGGGTAGAGGGAAAAATGGAACAAAACAATGATGAGAGATGGACTGTTGCAATTACCACTCAGAGCCCGTCGGATAAGAGTCGACAAATCAATGTAACTTCGCTGATATCAATAGACGTATCAATGATTTTGCAGGAGGATAGCTCCTCTCCAAAACCTGTATAAGTTATGCTTGGAAACTCTTGTATTTCGGAGCTTCCACGACTGAACCTTCCCTTGCAATTGCTCGTAATAAAAGCCAGGTGATCCTGGGATTTCGTGTGTTCACATCCGTGGTCGTTATACAGTGGGAGAAAGGTGAGGTGTCGATGAACTATATCAGTTAGTCCACGTCGAAGAAGAGAAGCCTCCTTTTTAACCCCAACATTTGGCGTCATGAACCGGATGCAGACCTTCCGACCTGGATCACGTGACAGCTAAATGGTAGTGACCATGTTTTTTTACCACATGCAGCTGTAGCATTGACGGGGAAGGAGCTAATTTGTATAAAGAATTTGAAGGGGTCAGCTGTAGGACAACTTATAACGAACCACAGATGGCTGAAAACCAAGGGTGGGATAGGTGTATACCTGAGAAAGAAGGAATGCAACCGCATGGGGAGTGGACCCCAGCGATCGTTATGGGAAATATAAGGCATATGTCCTGAAGCATGACGTGGTAATAACACAGTGAAGCTGGTATTGATCGTGTGCGGTGCAAACAAGAAGGGATACAACCTAAACTGTGGGATGGGACCCCAGGATCCTAGGAAAACTGGCCAGTGGGATAAAATGCTCGCTGAGATAAATGGAAAATTAATAAAAGAAAAGAAAAATGTTGTATATCAAATTGAATTTACAAAGGACAGTTTGTTTTTTTATCAAAAGGTAGAAATTTGACCTTGAAAGCTGCAGAGAAACAAAGATGTTGAGCAAAATGGACTGGAGGAAGATCATCAAAATACTAAACCTAATTTGAAGAAACGAGATTTAAATTGGCTGTGAAAAGGATATTGGTTGAAATATAAAAACTTATGAGTTAAACCCGACAACGCTTTGTGCCGAGGAAGAGAAACAAAGATGTTTAACTATGGACTGGAGTAAGGTCATCAAAAAATGATTAAGTTCAGATTCAAAAGGGGGAAAAGATCTAAGCTATGTGAACTCAGCACAGAAAGAAAAAACTGGGAATTACAGGATTCTTAAAAAGATGGACCGGCACCGAAGTTTAGATTTTGTGCCGAGAGAAAATAAAACACAAGATTTGCTCAGTGAACGGGACCATAAAAAAACAAAATACTGGAATGTATATAGCTTGCGTGGAAATTGGATTTCTGTAAACAAAATAGCTATTAAAATGTGTGGTCTCGCTTTAAATCAATGAAAAACTCGTTGGCACGTATTTGAATTGGGTGTGTAGAGAAATTGGAGTTTAATCTAAAATGCTGCCTTTCCCGCTGAGAAGGTTTTATTTTGACAACTTTACCAATAATTTCTGCTATTTGAACGGATTCCTAATTTCTTATCAAGTTTTGAAAGCACAAAGACTTGGGGAAATATTTTCAGATGGATACCCGAAGTCACGTAATGACGCCAGACCTTCTTACAAACCTGTAGTGGAGTTAACCCTTTCCATTGAAAGATGTTTTATACTGGACATTATTAGTTTGGATTTCTTAATAAAAGAAAAAAGACTCACCTGACAGACAGAAGAAATGTGGGGATATTCAGAATGAAAACAAAACGAAGAAAACCTATGTAATAAGGCATGTTGGCCTTCATAGCGAGGGGATTTGAGTACAGGGTCAGGGAGGTGTTGTTACAATTGTACAGGGCCTTGGTGAGGCCACACCTGGAGTATTGTGTACAATTTTTGTCTCCTAACCTGAGGAAGGACATTCTTGTTATTGAGGGAGTGCAGCGAATGTTCACCAGACTGATTCCTGGGAAGGCGGGACTGACCTATCAAGAAAGACTGGATCAACTGAGCTTGTATTCACTGGAGTTCAGAAGAATGAGAGGGGACCTCATAGAAACGTTTAAAATTCTGACGGGGTTAGACAGGTTAGATGCAGGAAGAATGTTCCCAATGTTGGGGAAGTCCAGAACCAGGGGACGCAGTCTAAGGATAAGGGGGAAGCCATTTAGGACCGAGATGAGGAGGAATTTCTTCACCCAGAGAGTGGTGAACCTGTGGAATTCTCTACCACAAAAAGTTGTTGAGGCCAATTCACTAAATATATTCAAAAAGGAGTTGGATGAAGTCCTTACTACTAGGGGAATCAAGGGGTATGGTGAGAAAGCAGGAATGGGGTACTGAAGTTGCACGTTCAGCCATGAACTCATTGAATGGCGGTGAAGGCTAGAAGGGCCGAATGGCCTACTCCTGCACCTATTTTCTATGTTTCTCTGTTTCTATATTTCTATGTTTACTCACCTCCTACAGAGGACAGATAGATACTTAAACACATCAAATTCAAGAGTTAGAAGCTAAGATAAATAAGCTGGCAGAGAAAAAGACAGGACCAGATGGATAGTCAGAGCACAGCCATAGCACCATCACCTACGGTAATAGAGATAATGTACCCCAAGGTGGGTAAGTGCAGTCCACAACCCCAACCTAACAGTCAACCAGAGAGGGATAATGAGTTTGGAGTAGAGGTGGCCCCAGCACCTGATAATGGCTATTTATCAGTGGCACTGATACGCACGATCACCATTCGCTCCAGCAGATGTAGAGCAGCCCACATTACCATGCAGGAGGTGCCCCTCAGCCCACAGGAGACAATTTGTATTGAATAAGTTACCACCCGCTAAAGCAAAATAGTAGAGATACAGAACTTTGACAAAAGACTGGAGTAGAATACTGTCACTCAAAAGGCAGGGAAAAGGGGTGGGGAGTACGGGGAACGAAAGTGGATTGAATACAAAAACCACTCTGGGGCTGATGACCGCAACAGAAATGATGCAGCATTCTTGAAAATGTTTAATGATGGACTAGGAAAGGCACATCAACAGATAATTACGTGAGTATTTAAGTTAGGAGATGATTATGATGAAACTTTGGAATGGGCAGAACATGAAGAGGGGTTAAAGTTAGAACAAGGGATAAAAGAGCAAAAATAGCAGCAACAGCGTTAGCAGCAGAGATGAAGGAGGAAGAGACAGACTCCCGCGCATCTCCACTGATATGTTTAAACTGCAATCAGGAAGGCAACTTCAGTAGGGATTGCCTGCAGAAAAGCAGACATTACGGCAATTCTAAAGGGAAATGTCATAATTGTGGTAAACTTGGACATTTGACCAAATATTGCTGGAGTTATGAGGAAGGCGCTGGATGGCGAGACCACAAACAGGCAAAGAAGGGAATACCATTAATCAGGGAAGATCTGATGGACATGCTCAGACAGGCATCAGTACCACGGCCACCACCGCCCCAACCAGAGAACACCCAATAGCCAACTTAGATTTGCCCCTGACCCATAGGACCATCAACATACAAGGAGAGAGTGGGGGATATCAGAAAGCAACCCGAAGTGAGATGGTGTTGTCGAAGTACAGGGGTTATGCTACCTGCTCAGTTTTGGTGCTGTCAGAATACAGAAGACAACATAAAGAAGGCATACAGAAGGCAGCGATACATTAAGGGAGATAGGGGTTCTGATAGCTCTTCAGCGTAATCGGATAATTTTGGGGGATAAGCACGAAAACCGAATTAAGTTCGAAAACCCGGGACACCAGCAGCAACGAGTGATAGGAACAACCATAATCCAACCCGAGTGGGAAACAAAGGGTGTATGGGGTAGCGTGTGCCAATTATACCCGACTCTGTGGGCACAATGCAAACAAGATTATGGATTAGCAGAGATATCACCCATCACAATTCCTGGACCCTAACACAAAGCTCACCGACAGTTCCAATTAACACCCGAAGCTGAGGTAGCGGTCTGTCAGATAGTGCATGAATTAGAGGAGCAAAGTATATTTAAACATTTAATAGCGTCCATTAATTCACCTGTGTGGCTGATGAAGAAACCCGACAGGTCTTACCGATTGACTATCGATTATACCACCCTGAATAAGGTGACTTCCGGAGAACACCCAATAGTGGCAAGTCCAGCCACAATTTTTAATGGCCTGGATCCAGATCATAAGATATTCACCATGCTGGATATAGTGAATGGAACTTGGACCATTCCCTTAGCCAAAGAGTCTCAAGGAAAATTTGTCTTCACGGTAAATGGATAACAAAACACATGGGCGAAGGTACCACTGGGATTCAATAACAGCTGGAGCATATTTCATCGAATATTGTCAGGGAGTTTGGAACCAGTAGACTTAGGAGAAAGAAGGAGCGAAGTAACATATCTGGGATACATAATATCGTAAGGGAAGAGACAGATGCCCGAGGACAGTAAGGAAGCAATTCAATCAATCCCCAGACCAGGAACCGTGAAAGGGGTCAGGCAGGTACTAGGGCTATTCAACTACTGCAGAAATGTTATTCCCGAATATGCCAAGGTGGACTAACCTATACAGAAACAGGTCAAAGGGTGGGAACCCTCCTAAGAGCCAGTAAACTGGGGCCTAGATCAAGAAACTGCATGTGTGCGGTTAAAACAAACTCTCACAAGTGCTCCAGCCCTGGGACTACAAGACCAGAATAGGCCCTTTCACGTCTATACCTACTACATTAACCATCATTATAACGCGGTGGTGATTCAATACATGGAGACAGGCATAGACCGTGGCATATTACTCAGACAACCCGCAACCTGTAGCTGCAGGACTGTCCAGGTGCGTTGCTGCCCTCGACTGTGCGGCTTGGGCCATCAGATTTAACGAACCAATAATAATGTCAGGGTGCATTATTCTACAAACCCAGCGTACCTTAGTAGAATTACTTAACACTGGAAGGCTAAAAATGTATTCGATGCACAAATGGCGAGGAGGTAAATAATGTTCTCCCCCCTCCTCCCCCCCCACCACCCCACCCCGCCCCCCGCCCCATTCAACCTGCAGGGTGGATCATTACAAAGGGAGAGGAGCATCAATGTAGCACAACAGAAGATGAGGGAAGTAGTCAGGCAAGTGAAACCCTGCTTGAGGAGGCAGACATGGATCTATATGTAGATGAGTTTCGGCGCTATATCAATGGGACACCACAGACGGGATGGGCCGTGGTAGATAGCAGCGGTCAGGTCAAAGGGGAAGGACGGTTAGAAGAGAATCTATCAGCTCAAGTGGTTGAATTTGTGGTTCTCACTGAGGCTCTGAGGCTTGCGAAGGGAAAATGAGTAAATATCTATACAGACAGTCGATATGCTTTCGGAGTAGAGCATGATTATATGATAGCCTGGAGCAGACGGTGATACACGACCTCAGGAGGAGGACCGATTAAACATGAGGAGATTGGGAAACATCTAGTGGAAGCCTCCTTCCTACCCCAGGAGTGTGCGATAATAAAGATCAAAGCACACGTAAAAAATAATGATCAGTATGAACAACGGAATGCATGGACAGATGAAGCAGCCAAGCGAGTGGCAGGTACACTGACTGGGGAAGCCCAAGGCAGAGCATGTACAATTGGGCCTGAGGAAGTAAATATGCTTGAGGTACAGGGAGAGGCCACTCCGCAGGAACAGGAGGAGTGGAAGCAGAGATGGGCCAAACAAGGGACCAACGGGATATGGAGAAAAGATGGGAATGTTGTGGCCCCGGAATGCATCCAGGGGAGCCTATTAAATTTATACCACGGGTATGTGCATACAGGTCGAACCAACATGATAAGCTTGATGTCCAGATGCTGGTGGTGGAAGGGAATATCTAGAGATATAGAGGACCTCTGCAGAAGGTGAGTGATATGCGCAAAATACAACCCAGGGGGGAAAGTAAAGGTCAGAATGGGACATCAGCCCCGACCGAAGGGACTCTGGGAAAATTTGCAGGTAGATTTTATTGGACCTTTATCCAGCAACAAGGGGAAAACATACTGCTTAGTTATAATAGACACGTTAATGAAGTGGGTAGAAGCTTTCGCCACTAGGAATTGTTCAGTAGAAACCATGGCCAGGATCCTAGCAAACAAAATAATGGCACTGCAGCTGAACTCATATCAAGGTACACACTTCACAGGGAAGATAATGAAACAGGCGTGCGCTTAGGGATTAGGCAAAAACTATCCCACATCAACGAGACTGGAAAGTTATGGGTAGACAGGATACCCCGAGTATAAATAAAGCTCAAGGCAACCCCTAGTCGAACGACAGGAATGATACCTTTGAACTAAAAAAATATGGAAATCTGTAATGGAACTCTGTAAGCAGTTACATGATTTAGAGTCAAAGGTTCGAGATCAGCAAATCAAGGATTTAGAGAACGACACTAAGAAACAGAAGTTCCAAACACCACAAATAGGCAGTCAAGAGATTACCCCAGAGAGGTTCGGGATCGCATCCAAATGGATCGGTCTCTATCAGGTAATCATGGTAAGTTATGGTACTTATAAGGAGTATCGGCAAGTGGAAACACTGGATCCAGTTAAAAAAGCATGGTCACTAACTAACCAGTGACGACCGGAAAATATTGCTTTTTGCAGGACTCGAGAGCTCGTGGAAATAACGTGGAGTAAGGCAGCCTCATATCAGGGACAACAGACTGAGGGATGGCAAGGCCAGTATTACAGGGACTTGGGAGACATTAGTTTAATAAAACATCAAAAACACTGATGGTGACGGACGGAACAATAGTCGAGTTAAATAACGGGCATAAAACAACGTTACAAGGAAACAAAACAACATTGGGGATGAGCCAATGATATAGAACCATAATTAGTGGGAATAAGACCGTGGTGTGTTTTTAATCAGGAGGGACAAACATACTGCACCCGGGGAAGGGGGTGAAGATTTCACTAACATCTATGAATGGTGGTGGAGGGATATCTCCAGAGATAGACCCACCAACACGGCCCCATCCAGTCGTTTAGCAACAGTGAGCATGACCAGGGCCTCGACCATCACACCCCCAGCGCCACAAACCTGTCCAACTGTGAACACTGGGGCAAAAGAGAAATTGATAAGGCAGACCAAGGATAAGATACACTTCAGGGTACGTCAGCGAATAATTACTGTATTCCTAAATTTAAAAAATAAAGTTACCCCAACATCTGCGGGTTAAACAGTATAAGCCTGTATAGAAACATAATCCTTCGAGCACTTAAAGGCGCTGAATCCAAAACCATGAAGTTTAATGTGTAAAGAGGGTCAGGTAAAAAAAAAACGGGTCAGGGGAAAAAGAGGGATACTAGAAATGGTACGAGGCAGGATACACGGCAGGATACGTGGCAGGATACACTGCAGAATACACGGCGGGATACGTGTATGTGGCGGGAGTTGCGAAACTATAGACCTGCACACGATAGATGATTGAGTTAACGCCTTCGCATGAACCTGACAGGGATTGCTGTAAAGAGATAAGGATAATGAAAAGATACAGGCACAGCTGGGTAATGGCGCAGAAAGCGAATTATTACAGTGGCCCACACATTGCGAGACCACACCAGAACTATAAATGAATAGAGCATAACGCAACTTAAGTAAAACCATACAGACAGAACTAGTACGTGCAGGATATGGAGCATGGTTGCTCAATGGAATACAACATAACATAGAGTAGCTTCAGAATAGAAAGGTGCCGGATTGGATAACACTCGATATATTTACCAACTGGACCTTAGACAAAAACATGACTCATGCCTGTGAGGTGTAGAGAAACAGTCATGCTTGGGTTTCAAAGGCCAGCTGTGTTACCGGACATTTAAATAGATTTTGTATTATCTCTACCACAGTATGATGTGACAACAGGAGATCCTCTATACTAAACAATGCAGGAGAAATAAGGAATCAAACTCGCGTGTGGTATGATGACAAACCAGAAATGTAACTGAGGAGAACAACAGTACTAAGAATCTCAGCATATGTAGATTGTTATAAAAATAACCAAGTTGCTTTATGTCGAGATCCACTACGAATGATCAAAGATGACTGTAGATATAACCAAGTGGACGCGTTAACCTTGAGCATCACCTCCACTAACACAGGACTACAAAATTATCGCTGTTTCACGAGGATATGGAGATTGATGTGTGACCACCATGGCAACTGAAATGAAGAAAGCAACACCTCATGCACCATTATGGATATTGACTTCTGCTTTACTCCACTTGATGAGACAGATATAAATGGGTTTATTATAACCCCTGAGCTAAAGGAGGAATGATCGATGGGACAATGATGGACATTGCCTGAGGAGGTTATGCGAAGACCAGCGGGCCAAAATGAAAAATGATACTCGAATTGAAAGAGAAACAAACTCGACTGAATTGGACACCATTCGACAACATATAGGATACTCCAGGCGGGGCAGAAATTCGGCAGAACAGTGAAGACCCCAAGTGGAGGGAAGATAGATGAAACAGCAGATACTCCAGGCTTGGCATAATTCAAACACCGAGAAAATGTTGGCTACAAAGGACTTATACATGAACTAAGCTAGACTCAATGTACTGGTTGTAGTGCAAGGATGCTCACCTTGCTAGTATTATCCTTTAGAAAGCTGTAACCGACGTAAGAGGCAAGCCCTAGCCCGTACTATAGTTAAAACATTGAAGAAAGGGAAATCAGACAGTCCGGCAGAAAGGACATACATAGTATAAGCTTGATGGGAAAGCCAACAGATAGCTCCAGGAGCTCGGGAAGTAGCACTACCCAAGTGAAAGGACAACCCTGGAATCTCACCCATGTGGAATTAATTGTGAAATGGCCTATCTTGGGCATATAGTCAAGGGCCATTAGTGGGTAATTGTAAGGGATAAATAGTAAGGTTCTAGATAGGGGGTCAGAATTATGCCGAAGGTAGTGAACTTATCAATTGTCGATGTATGTAACACTTGCTTATATAGGTATGACACACTTATACGCATTATATCATAGCTTAACCTGAGTAACACTTAAACAGCCAAAGTCAGCAGTTTTGTTTAAAAGTCGCTGATCAAGAGATAAAGAAGCCAGGACAACCACACCAGGCGTCGGATAGACTGGGGTAGAGGGCAAAATGGAATAAAACAATGATGAGAGATGGACAGTTTCATGTACCACTCGGAGCCCGTCTGATAAGAGTCGACAAATCACTGTAACTTCGGTGATAGCAATAGACCTATCGATGATTTTGTAGGAGGATAGCTCCTCTCCAACACCTGTATAAATTATGCTTCAAAACTCTTCTATTTCGGAGGTTCCAATACTGAACCTTCCCGTGCATTGCTCGTAAAAAACCCGATAAACCTGAGGTTTCGTTTGTTTACTTCCGTGTTCGTCATACAGTGGGAAGCTGGACGAGGTGTCGATTAACTATATCAGTTAGTACACCCCGAGGGAGAGAAGCCTAGTTTTATCCAAACGGAAGGGCAGGTGTCGATTAACTACATCAGTTAGTCCACCTTGAAGGAGAGAAGCCTCCTTTTTACCACAACACCTTCCCTCCTCACCCCTCCTCTCCTCACCTCTCTCCAATGCTCATCTCCTCTCCTCTCCCCTACCTTCTACCCTCCTCTACTCTATTCTCCTCTCCCACCCTCGCCTCTACCCTCTCCTCTCCCCAGTCCTCTCCTCTAATCCCCTCCCCTCTTCACTCCGCTTTCCTCTCCTCTCCTCTCAACACATCCACTCTCCGTTCCACTACTCTCCCCTGCTCTGCTTTCTTCTCCCCTCTCCTCCCCTACACACTCGTCCCCTCCCTGCTCATCTCTACCCTCCTCTCTCCCCTCGTCTCTCTTTTCCTCGCCTCTCCACTACTCTCCTCCTTTCACCTCTCCTCTCCTTCACACTCCTCTCCTCTCCCCTCTGCTCACCTCCTTATCCTTTCATCATCTCTCCTCTCCCCTCTCCTCCCCCATCCTCTCCACTCGGCTCATCCCTTCTCCCATCTCGTCCTCTCTCCTCTCCACTTCTCTTCTCACCTGTCTTCCCGTTCTCTCCTGTCTCCTCTCCTCTCTCCTCTCCCCTCTCCTCAACTCTCCTCCCCTTTTAGCTGTTCTCCTCAACTCTGTTGTGCCTCATTTTCTCCCGTCTTGCCTACCTTTTCCACGCCTATACTCCATTCTCTCCTCTCCCCTACACTATTCTCCTCCCTTTCCCTCTCCTCCATTCTCCTCTCATCTCCTCTGCTGTCTCATCTCCACTCATCTCCCGTCTTCCCCGATCCACCCCTATCCTCTCCTCTCTCCTGTTTTCAGGTCGCTTCTCACTCCACTCTCCTCTCTCCTCTCCACTCGTCTCCACTCCAATCATCTCGACTCCTCTCCCATAAATTCTCCCCTCCTCTCCTCACCCCTCTCCTCTCCACCTCACCTCTTCTCCCTTTTCATTTTAACTCCTCTCCTCACTTGTGTCGTCTGATGTTCTCCCCTCTCCTCTCCTCCCCGCTCCTCTCCTTCCCTCTGCTCTCCTGTACCCTCTCCAGTCCTCTTTTCTCCACTCCTCTCCTCCCCCTCCTACCCTCTCCTCCCCTCTGCTCTCCTTTCCTCTACCCTCTTTTCACCTCCACCTCTCATGCACTGTCTTCTATCTCCTCTTCTCTCCCCTAACTTCCCCCCCTCTTCTCCACTCACCTCTACTCCTCTCTCCGTTACCCACTCTTCTATCCTCTCCTACACTCTCTTCTAATCTCCTCCCTTGTCCCCTCTCTTGTCCTCTCCTCTCCTCTAATCTACTACCTCCTCTCTCTACTCTGCTTTCATCTTTTCTCTGCTATCCTCTCATCTCTTCTATTCTCCTCTCCATTGCTCGAAACTCCATAGCTCTTCTCTTCTCCACTCTCCTCTCCACTTCCACTCTCTTCTCCCCTCTCCTCCCCTCCCTTCTCATCTCTTCTCGCCCCTGCTCTCCCCGCTCTCTTCCTCTCCTCTCCTCTGATGGTCTCTCCTCTGCTCTCCCACTGCCCTTCCCCTCTCCTCTGCTCTACTCTCCTTCTCTCTCATCCTCTCACCTCTCCACTTCTCTCCATTCCTCCCTTCTCTGCTACGCTCCTCTCCTCCTCTCCCCGCTCCTCTCATCTCTCTTCTGTCCCCTACCTTCTCCCCATCTCTACTCCACTCTCCTCTCCACCCCTCTCCCCTACACTCTCATCTCCATTCCCCTCGCCTCTCCACTCCTCTCATCCCACTCCTCTCCCCTAGCTTTTCCTCACCTCTATTCCACTCTCCTCTCCTTCCATCTCCCCTACACTATCATCTCCTTTCCCCTCCTCTCCCCTCTTCCCCTCTCCTATCTTCCCTTCTCCCCTCTTTTCTCCTCTCTTCTCCTCTCCTTTCATCTTATCAACTCTCCTCTGCTTTCCTCTACTCATCTCTGCTCTGCTCTCCTCTGCTCTCCTCTCTACTCCCCCTCTCATCTATCCTATCCTCCACTAACCTCTCCTCCCCTTCCTTCTCATCTTCACTCTTTCCTTCTCCCACCCTCTCCTCTCACCTCCTATCCTCTACTCTGTTCTGCTGTCTTCTCCACTCAACGCATCTCCTCTCCTCACCTCTGCTCTCCTATTCCCCTCCTCTCCTCTCCTCCACACTCATCTCCTCTCGTCTACTCCCCTCCCACCTCCTGTCCTCTCTCTTCTGCCCTCCTCACCTCTCTGCTCCTTTCATCTCCATTCCTCACCTCCAGTCTCTACATTCCCTGCTCTGAGGAGAATAAACGATTTGATGGCGTGTGACTGTCAGTATGGCATCGGTTGCCATGAATCCGGACTGACCATTGTAATAATAGCACACACGTATCCTTATTGACCAATATGTTATCTGTCCCCATGTTCCCTGACTGACCACTCTATTATCTGTCCCCATGAACCGTTACTGACCAATATATTATCTGCCCCATGTCCCCTTACTGACCACTGTATTATCTGTCCCCATGTATCCTTGCTGACCTCTGTATTATCTGTACCCATGTATCCTTACTCACAATTATATTAACAGTCACCATGTACCCTTACTGACGATTGTATAATCAGTTCTTATATAGCCTTACTGACCACTGTATTATCAGTCCCCATGTACCCTTAATAACCACTGTATTATCAGTGCCCATGTATCCTTACTTTGCACTGCACTGTCAGTCCCCGTGTATGTTACTGACATTTACTTAGCCTGCCTCTATCCTTCTATTTGTTTTATTTCACTTGTGTTACCCCGAGAAGTGAATTGAAAATCTGAAATTACAGAATTATTTTACATTTCAGTAATAACAGAAACTGCCGAAATGAAAGTTGCTCCCTTCACATGTATGCTGTGATTCTGTGGAATTAACTATTTCTGCTTTGACCAATAGTGCTTGGTTTTGGATAAAGTTATTTGATCTGAAAGCCACGTTGCTTTTAAAATATTTTGCAATTGAAAGTGATGCAAAGAACAGGTTTGGACAACTTGTTTATTCAGTGACTGTGATTAATATCCTTCAGTGTGCAGTTTAATTGTCTCACTGGAGAGTTCCCTCAGGCTATAAATAGGGATTTTTTTTCAGTCTGTACAGCAATGTTTGACGGAAGTTGTTGTCTAAAACGAACAGCGCTCATTGGAGCTCACAGAAAGTCAAATCATGTTCTGGGAGATTCCAACTCAGCTTTGGATCCTGTGGGCACTTTTCAATGTGGAACGTATTTATTACCCGCTCCTCGCTGCTGTTGGTGTTCCTGGTGAGTCCTTCATCTGCAATTAATTATGTAACCCATGTTTCTCTGTATTTGCTGTCCTTGTCCTTTAGTTCTAGTTATTAATTGTATTCAATTAAATCTCTTGTTCTGTGTCTGGCAATGCAAATAAGTTTCTGTCATGTAATGTGTGATCATTTGTTAATTAGCTGCTCCCAGTTCAATGAAAAGTATGTTGTTTCCACAACTTGCTTCCAGTGATAGTGGTTCACAGGATTTGACAGAAATGTGACTTTATTGACACAGATATGTTAGTGAACGATTATATTATTGAACAGCTTGCAGTCAGCTTTCTGCACTGATGCCCAGTGTTGGATAATAAATATGTGTTCAGCGGTAACAAGTGTTTTAAGGACCTCTGGTTATTGTAAATGACACTGACCAGTGGAAATCAGCGTTGAGAGATCCTTCACAAATACACTGAGATATGAGACATTATTCACTAATGATTCAGCTATAGACAGTTGTCGTAATTTCCACTGCCTCCCGCTCTGCCTCACAGTCACTAATTCCAGATGGTCAGGACAGGGTTAAAACTGCAATACGTCTTCCAGTAAAATGTTTATTCAGTTGTGTTTGAATTGATTTATTTCCCTTGTTCAGCCACAGTTCAGGAGAGCTCGGTGTGGGCCGCACGGTAGCAACTATTCAAAATGGAGCACTATTTGTGAAATATTTTGATATTTCCAGTCTCAAACTCTCTCTGTCAACTGGACGTCTGTAACTTTCTCACACCAGGTGAAAGGAAGTTGGTTGACACAGTTCCAGCTGTAAACAGACACGTTCGAAAATCTTCTGTGACATCTTAAAACATGAGTTATCATTAGTCTATTGTAAAGCGACAGTCCCTTCTTTAATGATTATTTGCAATATTCTTGGAAAGTCAGCTTAAGCCAGTTACAAAGTGTACTTTCAAAACAATGGTTGGAAAGGTTCTGATTTCGACACATAATACAATTCAATTCATCTTCTTCAGCCTACGACACAACCGCAGTAATCTCGCCAAAGACTCCATTCCCCTCTCTGGCCACAGATTTCATTCCCCACTTTGGCCACAGACTCCATTCCCCTCCCTGTACACAGATTCGATTCCCCTTCCTGCAAAAAGAATCGATTCCTCTCATGGGCCACATACTCCATTCCCTTCCCTGTCACAGACTCCATTCCTTCCTTGGCCACAGACTCCATTCCGTCCCTTGGCCCCCAATTCCATTCTCCTCCCTGGACACAGATTTCATCCCCCTCGCTGTCCCCATACTACATTCCCATCCCTGGACAATGACTTTATTCTCCTCAATGAACACAGGTTATTCACAAACTCGCGGCTTCTTGTGCTGAATTATTGCTTCCTCTGACTTGGATATGGCGTTCTATCAGAGTCTCATTCTGAGCTTTACACACCTGGAAAAAGTCCAACACATTAATTCTTTCAGTCATGACCCAGCAACCACACATCACATCCACCGCATCACTCACTCCCTGTCACAACACCCAAACACCCCATCCACTGGTACATTCAGTCCAGATCCAACACCCACACGTCCCATCCATTGGTACATTCAGTCCTTGTCCCAACACCCACACGTCCCATATATTGGTTCTTTCAATACCTGTGCCAAACATCACACGACCCATCCGCTGGTGTAATCAGTCCTGACCCAAACAGCAAACGTCCCATCCGATGATTTCATCAGTCCTGACCCAAACACAAGTCCCATTGGTTGGTTCACTTAATCCTGACTCATTTCACACATATTTCTTTGAGACAGCTGTTAATGCTCTCAATCTGAAATATAAATTCCCTGTTTTTCTCTTTCTTGCAGTGAACTTAGTGACAATAATGATCCTGTCTCGAGGAAGGTGCGGTCTCTCCAAGTGTGTAAGCCGTTACCTGGTGGCAATGGCAGCGGCGGATCTACTGGTCGTTATCCTCGACCTGATATCCAGGCAGATTCCTATTCATTACTCAACCGCGTTTGAGTTCTTGTGGAAGACTAATGCTTGTAATATCCATGCCATCCTGCTTTACGCAGTCACAGACTGTTCCATCTGGTTCACAGTTGCTTTTACCTTTGATCGATGTATAGCCATTTGTTGTCAGAAGATCAAAACCAAATATTGCACCGAGAAAACGGCGACTGTGGTTGTGGGAACAGTGAGTGCGTTGTTCTGTGTAAAGAACACTTTCTGGTACTTTATGTATGGAGGTAAGTATCAGATTTCCAATAGTCCCTGGTTTTGTTATGTTCGATGGGAAGTCTATGAGTCAGTATCATGGGCAGTAATTGTATTCCTTCATTATATTATAACACCGTTTATTCCATTTGTTCTGATCCTTCTGCTCAATACTTTAACTGTCAGACACGTTTTAGTGTCGAGCAGAGCCCGCAGGAGACTCAGGACCCACAGCAGTGGGGAGAGTCCCAGTGATCCAGAGATGGAGAAGCGAAGGAAATCCATAATTTTACTGTTTGTTATATCCGGCAATTTTATCCTCTTATGGGCAGTTTTTATGTTATATTCTGTAGTTGAACGATTGTTTTCGTTAAACGTTATTCGTGTATCTCTACCTCAATATGTACAGGAAATGGGATGTATGCTTCAGCTCCTGAGTTGCTGCACCAACACATGTATTTATGCCGTGACCCAGACGAAATTCAGAGAGGAGTTGAAGAATGTGGTGAAATATCCCTTTACTGTAATTGTTAAATGTATTAAATAATAAGAATCACACAATGTTTTGGGCGTGTATTCTGCCCAATCCGCTCATCTCTGTGATACACACACAGTGAGGCCTGTTTTCATCTTTCACCGCCCGGATTCAGCGACTAACAAAAATGATAGAGGTGGGGAAGTCCACGGAGATCAGTCCCGCTGGACTCCTGCAGGTTTTATCCCCGCTAAGACGTCTGCTGCGGCCTGGGACGGGTTTATAAAGCTCCAGACCGCCAGGCTCGTGTCGGATGTGTTTACCCAAAGGGAGCGGCACGGGGAAGGTGGCTCTGTTACTTTTCAGTCCACGGGCGGAAGGGCCGCTCAGTCCCCAGCACTCCCAGGGAAAGCTCGGGGGAAATGGCCTGGGACCAAACGACAGCCAGAGAGGGAAGATTTCAAAGGCTCAAAGGTCAGTGCTTTCATCCCTTTGCAGGCTCCATGTGTTATTCTCCCAGTGGGGTTTAACCTGAGCAGCCCCAGCGCCTGGTGATAGCGACGTATCCTTGTTTCAGATAATCTACCTTTGGGATTAAAGGGTCTCCTACAGACGGAGTATATCCCAGTGACATTCACCACTATAACGTTCCTTTGTAAGTTTGCCTGAACAATGCGGTGATCTGCAGGATGAAGTGTTCCCCGCACACACTCGGCACACATTAAACTCAGCTCCTCCTCACTCTCTCAATAATCTCCGTGCTAAACATAGCCCATAATATGCAGTGTTCAGGGAGGGTGGTAATGAGCTTTGTTAATAGGTATTGCAGTATGTGTGATGTAATAAAGCGGGGAAACTCGCATGACACTGTGCCTGAGCATTGTGACATCACAGACCTGCACTTTTGACCACGCCCTGGCCTGTGGCTGACTCAGAATCGCATTTCAGACATCCCATCTCCTTCACCCATCACTTTACAAAGAGTTACTTAATGTCTGCAGCAAAGAAATAGTCCATTCCGTGCTCGCGGCTGCAAACTGGTCTGAGGCGGTTCCCCTGAGGTTTCCCTGGGGGTGCTGGGAGTTAGCAGCCCGTCTGCCTGTGGACTGCAAATTTACAGAGCGACCTTCCCCACCCCGACTCTTTCGGCCCAGCAGAGCATGTCAGAGCTTACTCGATCACCACATCCTGATCTTAAACAGAGTGCACAAAGTGAGTGGTAAACTTGGGAACGTAGAGAAAGGTGAGATTCAGTGGTAAGTCCGGGGTGAGTCTGGCTGAGTATTAGCTCTAAGAAGGGAAATTTAGATTAACGTTTTGAATTGAACTTAGAACTTTAAAAACAGAAGTTAGCAGAAACTGCCTGTTAGTGGTAGTTAACTATCAGTCAGCTGTAAGTGTTAGTCTTAAATATGTGCTAATTACTGCGAGCAATGGTCATGGAGCTGAGACAGCACTTGTAACTTGTGTGTGGCTCCAAAGGTATAAAACTTAACACTAACTGCTGATTCACAGTGTGTTCTGCACAGTGATATTAAACGGAATTTGGTGAGAGTTTGAATGGGAACAGTGGTTGAAGGAGGTGCTGCTTTGTCCTCCAAAATACAGCAGGTAGATGAACGTTTGGTGAGTATTACCTTTTTTCTCGAAGCTTGGTCCACACTAAGACCTGGGAACAATAACAATACTTTATTAAATTAATAATTTAACTATAATTACTAATTAATTAATATAATTATAAATAACCATTGAATAAAAACTAAGTAATTAAATTAATTCAGTGCGTAAATAAGCAAATACATTTATAAAAAATAACTAAAGATGGCAGGTTAGGCAATGAGTCGAGACTGTAATGTGTATGAGTTTGTGGACACCAAATCTGTCCCACATTCCCACATCTGCAGGAAATGACTCTGCTTTATTCGCTCTGGCTCAGGGTAATTGGGCTGGAGTGAGTGTTCGACACACTCTGAAGCACACAGGATAAGTGATTTAATCCAGAAAACAGTCACATCCCACAGAAAAGCGCAGGTTCAGTAAAGTCCGTGGCTGATTGGGTGCCGTGTAGCGAGATCAGAGGAGAGCTGAGAATGAAATACTGCTCCTGCCCAACGATAAGGATAAAGATTGCGTGGAGGACATCCACAATACATACCAAGGTACGTGGCTCAGAAGGTTGTCCACAGGTAGAGATAGGAAGAAATATTAAACAATTACTTTGCATCAGTATTTATCAGGGAGTCAACACAGGTGGACATGACATTGGATGATATTAGAAATGAAATAACTGCTTTTAAAATAACAAGAGAAAATATTAGAAAACGAATCAAACCGAAAATGGATAAAATGCCGGCTTCGGACAAATTACATCGAGGGAAGAGATAGCAGAGGCATTAATAAACATATTTAATATTTCGTTAGAATAAAGTGCAGTGCCGGAGGATTGGCAGATACCTAATATAATACCTATTTATAAGAAGTGAGGTAAAACGTGTCTGAGGAACTATAGTCCAGTCAACTTAAAGTCGTTGGGAGGAAAAATAATGGATTCCCTACTAAAGGAGAAAGTGGAAGAACAACTAGAATGCAAAAATGAATAGTCAGCATGGATAAGAAAAGGGAAAGTCTTGAATTGACCAAACTCTTTGAATTTTTCGAAGAAGTAACAGATAGCGTAAACTAACGTAATGTAGTAGATGTAATTTATCTAGATTTCCAAAGGCCTTCGATATGATACCCCATAATAGACTGAAAGGGCAGATCACAAATTGTAATTACAATTAATAATAATAATTGGGATGTTTTAAAATGGAGTTAGCAGATTTTTAAAATAGATCCCACAGCCTGTTTTTCAGTCTGTGGGAAGCATGTGTGGGATGTCTTCCGCAGAGGCTCAGATGTTCCAATGCATAGACCAAAGGCCTTGGGAGCTGGGCACAGACACAGATAACATAGAATTTGAATTCTATTTTAAGATACAAGTTAAATAAAAAAGAATCATAACAACATGTATCCTGAATTACCAATTAAAGTATATAGAGGCCAGATTGGAGGAAGCAACCTACCAGATAATCATGTATTAATTAATCAGCACATATTAATTGTAACTTGCGTAATTACATAATGCTATAATCTGAAACTGTATAAAATAAGATGTCTCTGGCAGTTTCTCAGAGCATTCAGTCAAGGATAGCTCACCTGCCACCTTGTATCTTTTATTAATAAAACTGCATTTACTTTAAGGCGAACGACTCCGAGTGGTGGTTTGAAGTTAACTCTAACAACGTGGCGCAGTCAGCAGGATCAACTGGACGGGCAGATTATACTCAAAAAGCCAAACCAACTCAATAATGAGTGAGTAGAGAATTACATTGAGAAATTCCCCTCGCAAAGTAACCAGAGATCCAACGAATCTGAGGTAGAGTCCATGCAGCCAGTAAATCCAGTTGAAGGGTGCGTCAGGACACTGTAAATAAATACTGTAAGTGTCGGGACAATAAGTACGTATACGGGATATCGGGGAAAAAGCCTCAGTGTAAATAGTTCCGCATAAGTAAAGGCGGAAACACAGCACTAGGTAAAAAGCCTTTGTTTAAAAAGTTCTGCTTAAGTAAAGATGGTAAAACGGGAACTGGGGAAAAAGCCCCAATGTATGAAATGGCAAAGGAATCTGCCAAGGCCCTTGGAGGGCTGATGTATAAACTACCAGAAGAGTTTCTGAAAGATAAATCTGAAAAGATCATGAAGATGGTTAAGGCAGGATATGATGATGGGAAAAAGTTAATTTTAACAGCCGGAAAGATGAATAGAAAGATACCCGAAGGTGAGATGGACAGAGAAAGTGACAAAAGACAACAGGATGTAAGTATAAAAATAGATATAGATGACAGAAGAGAATGGACAGAGGAATTTGGCCCAAATTTGTATCCCCCCACTAACAGGGTTATGATTAGTACCTGAGGAAAATAAAGTATTGATTGGGGGCCAGAAGGCTCGCTTAGTGGATATTTTTCGGAAGTCCATAACAAAAACTGTTAGTGACTATCTGAAGTGAAGTATGGATACAAAAATAGAGCCGGCCAAACAATAAGCTTTGTTGAATGAAAAGAGATTTTTGTGAATGTCTGTCTTTGAATGAAAGTGCTTGTGTGATTTTTGACTGCGGAATATTTGATGTGGAAATTAATGAATGTTTCAGGTGTCTGAAAGCCTGCTTCAGAAAGTGGTAGAGCTGTCTGTTGTTGTGGCCCCACCCACTTTTTCAGTCAGAGTGAATTTTTTTTAACCCTTTGCAGTGTTGTCCAGTATGAAGGAAGTTTTAATTAAGTTTGAACCTCGAATTGAATTACATTTTAATTTAGAAACCCAGATGTGGATTTATTCAGATGATATGTTATGGAGATTGAAAATGCACAAATGATAGGTTTGTTGAGCAAAAGATAAAAAATGTGTGGTCACGATGCTTTTAAAAAAAAAAATTTGACACGCTCACTTGTCAAAGAAAACATGTAATCATTGATTACATTTGTTTGAAAGACAATACATTTAGTCTAGGAATGAGATAAAGAACGGAGAAGGGAAATTGTAATGCCTTAAAAAAAGAATCCTGCGTGGGTGTCTCAAGGCTGCGGGCTTGGGAAATATTTATTTGTGTAAAATCTTGATGCAAAAGCTTCGAGCTCAGTAAAACGATTTTTAAATAAAAGATTGGCATATTTGAATTGGGACTTTGAGATATTTCTGGTGATTCTCATTGATAAACATTTTGGTTGATTTGGAAAATCTTGGGTTTGAAAGACTTTTAATAAAAGTAAACATACTGCGTCAGAAGCTGAAGCTTAAAAAGTTTAAATTTATGAGATACTGTATCACAAAATTGAAGTTACAGCGCAAAAGATTAGAGTTTTTGATGTTCAGCTTCTAAAACAGAAGTTAGGCACATAATTATAAAACAAGTACTTTTCATTCTGTGATCTGTGAATCACTATAAGCATGAATGATAAGTTTGATTAAAAAACAGTATTACCATATTTGACATTTCATAATCCAACAATAAATACAAATACTACAAAAGGGGAGCAGAAATTAGGATGGGAGCAGTGAAGAGTTAATTTTGTTGTGAAGACTTCAAGTACCACTGTTTAAGAAAATACACAACAAAATGAGATACATTTAAAATAAAAAGTTAAATCTGATCACTTAAAAAAAATAAGTAAAACTATAATGTTTGGAAACAATGTAGAAATACCTTCAGGGATCAGGTCAAACTCCTGGGCAAGTGGGGAGCTATCTGCGAAAGTGTAAAATGAATTTTGAAAAAAATTAAATGTTAAAATGGCAGGCTTAACAGTTTAGAACAAAGGAAAATATAAGTGGAACTTGTGAATTAAGCTACAGTGGTTGAAGAACCATAGAAACTGAGACGTAAAGGCTTTGGAACTGGAACATTTGAGATAACGGAAAGCAGCTATCAAAGCCTCCGTGCTAGACTCTGTTCTAGTTATGAAAAATACATTTGAGATAACGGAAAGCAGGATTTAACGTAAATCCCAAAAAGGCACAAATCGGACAAGCTGTGGTACAGTACCTGGGACACGAAATATCCCAAGGAACTCGGACCATGTCCAATGACAGGAAGGAGGACATTAGGATTATGCCACGACCAAAACCAGTCTGAGGGGTTTGTAAGGTACTGGGGTTCGTTAGCTATTGTAGGAATTTTGTGCCTAACCACAGCAATTGCAGAACCAATACAGTGGCTAGTGAAAGGAAAATCCGGTTGAAATGGAAATGGTAGGACTCTAATTAAAACCTGGAATATCCAGGATGTGTTTTATCAACAGAATGTAAACGTGATCATCACCGTCCTTCCGATTCTACAAGGACAAGCTACAAGGCCGCCCCTAGGGGGCCCAGAAGCATTTAACCACAGCGGAGGGTACAACAACTACGTAAAGCAGCCTCTAGAGGGCGGCACCTAAGTGTCAGGAGCGTTTGTCTTGAAGCCATAAGATAAGTGTGTAAAAAATGTTACCTGAATATTGTAAACCAGGGGAATTAACCTTGGGAAATTGCGTGGTAGTTAAACCTGGAACAGAAGTAATGTTGTTATTTGACAATATGCAGCATGAAATGTTACCTGTGAGCATAAATTAATCAGCACTATACCTGCCAGAAAAAATTAGCCACAAGACTAAAGCGTTGTAAATACGATTGCTAGACACAATCCTGAGAATAGCTAGTGACACATCAGGAGCAAGGGAGTAACACAAGAAGCTGAGACACAAAGAAGGAAGACAGAGGAGATTTACAGCGAATGACGTATTAATTTTACAGGGGCATCTCTAGTAGATGCACCAGATATGCAGGCGATCCAGGCACGTGTAGATAATTTGAGATGAACAACGGAGTTACTAATCAGGAAACAGGCCAGGATTGGGATAGAATCTTCAGAGTTAGGATCCAAAACATCCAAAAAAATGCTACAGGGTGTATCCGTATTGGAAGGCCATGCACGAACAATTAACGAGCAAAATAAGCAGGAATTGAGAGGACGATGCCGAGGACAGGAAAATAGATACATGTCACGCCTATGGGAGATGGATGATTGGTCAGGTGAGTCACAATATGGATCAGATACAAACCGGGCGAGTTACAGGTTCAATAAATAGTACCCAATTGAAAGAAATGGCACAGCACACTGGGCCATTAGATGCATTCACCCTGAAACATAGAAACATAGAAACATAGAAAAAGGTTGCAGGAATAGGCCATTCGCCCCTTCAAGCCTGCACCAACATTCAATAAGATCATGGCTGATCATTCACCTCAGTACCCCTTTCCTGCTTTCGTTCCACACCCTTTCATCCCTTTACCTTAAGGGCCATATCCAACTCCCTCTTGAATATATCTGATGAACTGGCATCAACAACGTTCTGCGGAAGAGAATTCCACAGGTTAACAACTCTCTGAGTGAAGAAGTTTCTCCTCATCTCGGTCCTAAATGGCTTATTCCTTGTCCTTAGACTGTGACCACTGGTTCTGGACTTCCCCAATATCGGGAACATTCTACCTTCATCTTACTTTCCCAGTCCCGTCAGAGTGTTTCTGAGGTTCCCTCTCATTCTTCTTAACTCAAGTGAATACAGGCCCGGTCGATCATATCATACTCATATGTCAGTCTTGCCATCCCGGAAATCAGTCTGGTGAACCTTCGCTGCACTCCCTCAATAGCAAGAACGTCCTTCCTCAGATTAGAACAAAACTGAACACAGTATTGCAGGTGAGGCCTCACCAAGGCCCTGTAAAGCTGCAGCAAGACCTCCCTGCTGCTATATTCAAATCCCCAAGATATGGGACCAACATGCTATTTGCCTTCTTTCTGTCTGCTGCACCTGCATGCCAACCTTCAATGACTGATGTAGCATGACACCCAGATCTCGATGCACTTCCCCTTTGCCTAATCTGCCGCGATTCAGATAATATTCTGCCTTCGTGGATTTGCCACCAAAGTGCATAACCTCACATTTATCGTTATTACACGACATCTGCCACGCAATTGTCCACTCACCTGACCTGTCTAATTCACCCTGCAGCCTCTTTGCATCCTCCTCACATGTCACACCGCCATCCAGCATATTATCATCTTCAAAATTGGAGATATTATACACAATTCCTTCATCTAAGTCATTGATGTATATTGTAAATTGCTGGGGTCCCAGCACTGAGCCCTGCGGCACCCAACTCGTCACTGCCTGCCATTGTGAAAAGGATCCGTTTATCCCGACTCTGTCAACCAGTTCTCTATCCACATCAATACATTACCTCCAATGCCATGTGCTTTAATTTTGCACACCAACCTCTTGTGTGGGACCTTGTCAAAAGTCTTTTGAAAGTCACACTACACCACATCCATTGGTTCTCCCTTGTCCGCTCTACTAGTTACATCCTCACAAAATTCTCAAAGATTTGTCAAGCATGATTTCCCTTTCTTAAATCCATGCTGATTTGGACCGATCCTGTTTGTGCTTTCCAAATGTGCTGCTATGTCATCTTTAATAATTCATTCCAACATTTTCCCCACCACTGATGTCAGACTAACTGGTCTGTAATTACCTGTTTTCTCTCTCCCTCATTTTTGAAAATGTGGTGTTACATTCGCTACCCTCCAGTCCATATGAACTGATCTAGAGTCGATGGACTGTTAGAAAATGATAACCAATGCATCCACTATTTCTTGGGCCACTTCTTTAAGTACTCTGGGATGCAGACCATCAGGCCCCGGGGATTTATCGGCCTTTAGTCCCATCAATTTTCCGAACATAATTTCCCACAAATAAGGATTTCCTTCAGTTCCTCCTTCTCACTAGCCCCTCGGTCACATACTATTTCCAGAAGGTTATGCGTGTCTCCCTTCGTGAATGCAGAGCCAAAGTATTTGTTCAACTGGTCCACCATTTCTTTGTTCCCCATTATAAATTCACCTGAATCTGACTGCATGGGACCTACGTTTGCCTTCACTAATCTTTTTCTCTTCACATATCTATAGAAGCTTTTATGTGCCCAGCAAGCTTCCTCTCATACTCTATTTTCCCCCTCCGAATTAATCCCTTTATCCTCCTCTGCTGAATTCTAAATTTCTCCCCGTCCTCGGGTTGATACTTTTTCTGACCAATTTATATGCCTCTTCCTTGGATTTAACGCTATTCTTAATTTCTCTTATTAGTCACGGTTGAGCCACCTTTCCCGTTTTATTTTTACTCCAGACAGGGATGTCCAATTGTTGAAGTTCATCCATGTGATTTTAAATGTTTTCCATTGCCTATCTGCCGTCAACCATTTAAGTATCATTTCCCAGTCTATTCTAGCCAATTCATGTCTCATACCATCGAAGTTATCTTTCCTTAAGTTCAGGACCCCAGTCTCAGAATTAATTGTTTCACTCTCCACCTTAATAAAGCATTCTATCTTATTGTGGTTACTCTTCCCCAAGGGGCCTCGCACAACAAGATTGCTAATTAGTCTTTTCTCATTACACATCAACCAGTCTAGGATGGCCAGCCTTCTAGATGGCTCCTCGACATATTGGTCGTGTAAACCATCCCGAATACACTCCAGCAAATCCTCGTCCACCGTATTGTGACCAGTTTGGTTAGCCCAATCTATATGTAGATTAAAGTCTCCCATGATAACTTCTGTACCTATGTTGCACACATCCCTACTTTCTTGTTTGATGCTGTTCCCAAACTCACTACGATTGTTTGGTGATACACAACTCCCACTAGCGTTTTCTTCCCTTTGATATTCCGCAGCTCCACCCACACAGAATCCACGCGAATGTCCTTCCTTACTATTGCGTTAATTTCCTCTTCAATCAGCAATGCCACCCCACCTCCTTTTCCTTTCTGTCTATCCTTCCTGAATGGTGAATCTCCGTGGATGTTGCGTTCCTAGCCTTCCTCATGCAGGAGCCATTTCTCCGTGATGTCAATTACATCATATTCATTAATTGATGCCTGTGCAGTTAATTTGTCCACCTTATTACGAATACTCCTCGCATTGAGGCACAGTCCCTTCAGGCTTGTTATCTTAACACACCTTGTCCCTTTAGAATTTGGCTGCAATGTGGCCCTTTTTGGTTTTTGCCTTGGGTTTCTCTGCCCTCCACCTTTACTTTTCAGCCCCCATTTTACTTCCCTCTGTCTCCCTGCAAAGTTTCCCATCCCACTGCCATATTAGTTTAACCCCTCCCCAAAAACACGAGAAAACTCTCCCCTGTGGACATTGGTTCTGCCCAGGTGCAAAGCGTCCGGTTTGCACTGGTCCCAGCTCCCCCAGGAAATTTAATCCCTCCCTTCTGCACCACACATTCATCTGAGCTACCCTGCGATTCCTACTCTGACAAGCAGGTGGTAGTGGTAGCTATCCTGAAATTGCTACCTTTGGGATCCAATTTGTTAAATTCAGCTTGTGACTCCTCAGACAGAGTAAGTCAGACTCAAACACAAACACATAAAGAGCACTCTTAAGACAGAGAGTGAGAGGCACAGAAACATTGCATAAACCCATTTCTTTGTCAGTTGAGAACGTTATAAAGTTATCGACATGTGCAGATTCAACAGAATATATTGAGGTATAACTGAACAGGATGGGAAGAAATCAGTTTGAATTTGAAGATTTACCAGGAGTGGGGTTCGAACCCACGCAGCTATACACCCATTGGATTTTCCGTCCAACGCCTCAACCACTCGGCCATCCTGGTTTTGTCAATATTCGGATTTTGTCTCTGTGAGAATGTGGGCTGCAGCTCCACTCTCACAGGCACAGGTTTTCAATGAGCATTTTCAAATATTTATAGTAATATTGACACAGGGGCAACTCTCCTATTCTTTTTCGAGTAATGCTCTGGAAACTTTCACACCCACCCGAGGGTGCAGACGGAGCTTCAATTTAACATTTCATCCGAAAGTCAACAGCTTCAACAATGCAAAATTTCCCAAGTACTGCATTTGAGTGTCAGCCAAGATTCTCTGCTCAAGTCTCAGGAGTCGGACTTACACACACAACCTCCTGATTCAATCGAGAATGCTGCCACTGAACCAAAGCCGATACCAAAGCTCACATCCGTATTACTTTCCCCAAGTCTTTTTACAACGTTCCAGGACATATCGAAGTAATATTCAACATTTTGAAAAAGCTCCACCCTCATCAGGGAATTGAACCCCGACCTCACGCGTGACAGGGAGGGATACTAACTACTACACTAACGAGGAACTGACGGGTTTTTGCTTTGTCAGAGCAGGAATCGAGCTGTGAACAGAAGTGGACACCATGAGAAGTCGACAGGCACATTGAGAGACAGAGGCAAACCGACAAACAGGGAGAGACAGACAGCGAGATAGAGACAACGTGAGACAGAAAGTATGAGACTGAGAAGGAGAGGCAGACTGAGTGAGAAAAAGACTCAAACACACACATATACAGAGATGTGTGTGTGTGTGCTCTATAAAGAGAGAGAGGGAAAGAGTGAGAGAAAGACGGTGACAAAGACAGTGACAAAGAGAGAGACAGAGAAAGAGTGAGCGGCAGATAGAGAGATAGACAGAGATATAAACAGAAAATGATGGAAATACTGAGCAGGTTAGAGAAAGGAACTAACAGAGACAGGCAAAGAGAGAGACAGGTAGAGACATGGACAGACAGAGATGATGGGAATGAGAAAGACTGTCAGACAGAGAGACTGAGAGAATCCCATTGGAACAGAACTGGACATCGTGAGAAAGAGGCAGATAAGTTGAGAGACAGGGAAACATGGAGAGACAGACAGCGAGATAGAGACACAGAGAGACAGAAACTTTGAGACTGAGAGGGAGGGTCAGAGTGAATGACAGAAAGACTCAAACACATACATACACAGAGATGTGTTTGTGTGCTCCATAAAGAGAGGGAGGCAAATATTAATGGAATGACAGAGACAAAGACAGGGACAAAGAGAGAGACAAAGAGGGAGACAGATAGAGAGAAAGACAGATATAGAGAGAGATAGAGACAATAATTCGGTTCTGTCTTTACAAAGGAAGATACAAAAAACCTTCCAAATGTATTAGAGGACTGTGAGTCTAGTGAGAATGAGGAACTGACATATATCCTTATTGGCGGGAAATTGTGTTCGGGAAATTGATGGAATTAAAGCCTGATAAATCCCTGGGTCCTGATAGTCTGCATTCCAGAGTACTTAAGGAAGTGGCCCTAGAAATAGTGGATGCATTGGTGATCATTTTCCAACAATCTATCAACTCTGGATCAGTTCCTATGGACTGGAGGGTAGCTAATGTGATGGGACTTTTTAAAAAAGGAGGGAGAGAGAAAGCGGGTAAGTCTATACCGGTTAGCCTGACATCAGTAGTGGGGAAAATGTTGCAATCAATCATTAAGGATGAAATAGCAGCCCATTTGGAAAGCAGTGACAGGATCGGACCGAGTCAGCATAGATTTATGTAAGGGAAATCATGCTTGACGAATCTTCTGGAATTTTTTGAGGATGTAACGAGTAGAGTGCACAAGGGAGAACCAGTGGATGTGGTGTATTTGGACTTTCAGTAGGCTTTTGACAAGGTCCCGCACAAGAGATTGGTGCACAAAATCCAAGCGCATGGTATTGGGATTAATGTACTGACGTGGTAGAGAACTGGTTGGCAGACAGGAAGCAGAGACTCGGGATAAACAGGTCCTTTTCAGAATGGCAGGCAGTTCCTAGTGGGTTGCCGCACGGCTCAGTGCTGGGACCCCAGCTCTTTAAAATATACATTAACGATTTGGTTGAAGGAATAGAGTGTAATATCTCCAAGTTTGCGGATGACACTAAACTGGGTGGCGGTGCGAGCTGTGAGGAGGATGCTAAGAGGCTGCAGGGTGACTTGGACAGATTAGGTGAGTGGGCAAATATATGGTAGATGCAGTATAATGTGGATAAATGTGAGGTTATCCATTTTGGGGGCAAAAACACGAAGGCAGAATATTATCTGAATGGCGGAAGACTAGAAAAAGGGGAGGTGCAACGAGACCTGGGTGTCATGGTTCATCAGTCACTGAAAGCGGGCACGCAGGCACAGCAGGCGGTAAAGAAGGCAAATGGTATGCTGGCCCTCATAGCTAGAGGATTTGAATATAGGAGCAGGGAGACCTTACTGCAGTTGTACAAGGCCTTAGTGAGGCCAGAACTGGTATATTGTATTCAGTTTTGGTCTCTTAGTTTGAGGAAGGACCTTCTTGCTATTGAGAGAGTGCAGCAAACCAGTTGGCAAACAGTTCTCTATTCATGTCAGTACATTAATCCCAATACCATGCGCTTGGACTTTGTGCACCAATCTCTTGTGCGGGACCTTTCAAAAGCCTATTGAAAGTCCAAATGCACGACATCCACTGTTTCTCCCTTGTCCACTCTACTCCTTACATCCTCGAAAAATTCCAGAAAATTCATCAAGCATGATTTCCCTTTCACAAATCCATGCTGACTCGGTCCGATATTGTCAACAGACTGATTCCAGGGATGGCAGGACTGTCATATGAGGAGAGATTGGATCAACTGGGCCTTTATTCACTGGCGGTTAGAATGATGAGAGGGGATCTCATAGAAATATATAAGATTCTGACGGGACTGTACAGGTTAAATGCGGGAAGGATGTTCTCGATATTGGGGAGGTCCAGAACCACGGGACATAGTCTTAGGATAAGGGTGAGGCCATTTAGCACTGAGATGAGGAGAAACTTCTTCACTCACAGAGTTGTTGACCTGCGGAATTCCCTGCGCAGAGAGTTGTGGATGCCTGTTCATTGGATATATTCAAGAGGGAGTTAGATATGGCCCTTACGAATAAGGGGGTGAAGGGGTATGGAGAGAAAGCATGAAAGGGGAACTGAAGGAATGATCAGCCATGAACATATTGAATGGCGGCGCAGGCTCGAAGGGCCTAATGGCCTACTCCTGCAGCTATTTTCCATGTTTCAATGTTGCTAAAACAGAAAATGATGAAAAAACTCATCAGGTTAGAGACAGGGACAAAGTGAGACAGGCAAGGACATGGACAGAGATGATGGGAAAGAGAGTGACAGTCAGACAGAGCGTCTGAGAGAATCCCATTGGAACAGACGTGGGCACCGTGAGACAGAGACAGATTGAGAGACAGAGACAAACAGAGAACCAGGCACAAACAGAGTGAGTCAGACTCGGACTCAAGCACACAAACACATGCACAGCTCTCTAAAGACAGAAAGGCAGAGACTGAGATAGACAGATACATTTCACAATTTCATTTCCTGATTGGCTCAGAGTGTCACAGAGTTACAGAAAATTGTTGATTCAACAGATGAAAATCGGGTATCACTGATCAGCATGGGAGGAAATCAGTGATAAATTAAAGAGATTTGAGTACGAACCCTCGTGGGAAAATCCCATTGAATTTTAAGGCCAACGCCTTAACCACTTGGCCATCCTGGTCCTTCCAGTGTTTCGATTCTGTCTCTGTGAGAATCTGGGCTTCAACTCCACCTCACAGACACACACATACACATAGGGTTTCAGTGAGCATTTATGAACATTTTTAGTAATATTGACAAGGTGGCAACTCTCCTATTCTTTTTCGAGTAATGCTGTGATCCACCCGAGGGTGCAGATGGAGCTTTAATTTCACATTTCTTCCGAAAGTCAACAGCTTCAACAATGCAAAATTCCCCAAGTACTGCACTTGAGTGTCTGCCAAGATTATCTGCTCAAGTCTCAGGAGTGCGACTTAAACACACAAACTCCTGATTCAGTCGAGATTACCGCCACTGAACCAAAGCCGATACCAAAATTCACACCGTATTATTTTCCTCAAGTTTTTTAAAAAGTTCCATGACATACCAAATTCATGGTGATGATTTATACAGACAGTTGCACATACACAGATATATATATATATATATATATATATATACAGATAGACAGACACAGACACACACACACACATAAGCAAAAATATACTCGCACCAACGGACATGCACAGATGTCTTAGACATATAGAGGGATAGACAGGCTGAATCACTGTCGCAACTTTGGCTGATTTTTGCGTTTTTCTATTCGTAAATATTGTGAATATTGCAGTTTAATAAAAATGATTTAAAAAATGACAGTTTTGAAAGGTGTGGGACTTTATTCCATCTATCTCAGGATGAGTTTTGCAGAGACCTGGTTAAATTGTGAAATGGAACGAAAAATGTTGAGAATCGTTGTCGGCAGGATTCGACCTGCAGGGGGAAAATACGATGGATTTTCTCGCCCATCGCTGTAACCTCTCGGCCACGACTACTCGTCATATTTTCAAATGTTACTCAGATAAAACTCAGTCATCCACCATCTGCAGCAGATGACACAGAATTCTGAAAAAATCTCCTCTTCCTGTATTTTTACTGTTCTGTATTGCACTGGAACTTTTTAATATGAATCTTTCCCAAGAAACAGAAGTAAAATCCTGCATTTTGAAAAAGCTTCCTGCCTGTAGGGGAATTGAAACCCTGTCTTCTGCATAACAGGCCGGGATACTAAGCACTAAACCAACGAATGTGGGTTCGGTCAGAGGAGGAATCGAGCTGTGAAGAGAACTGGACTCCATGAGAAGTAGAGAGACACATTGAGAGACAGAGACAAACCGACAAACAGGGAGAGACAGACAACGAGATAGAGACAACGAGAGACAGAAAGTGTGAGACTCAGAAGGAGAGGCAGACGCAGTGAGAAAAAGACTCAAACACATACATATACAGGGTTACGTGTGTGTGCTCTATAAAGAGAGAGACGGACATAGTGATACAAAGACAGTGTTAATGACAGTGACAAGGAGAGAGACAGATAGAGAGAGAGCGACAGATAGAGAGAGAGACAAAGATATAAACAGACAATGATGGAAATACTCAGCAGGTTAGAGACAGGAACTAACCGCGATAGGCAAAGAGATACAGACAGGCAGAGGCATAGACAGACAGAGATGATGGGAAAGAGAGAGAGAGTCAGAAAATGAGATTGAGAGAATCCCATTCGAACAGAACTGGACACCGTGAGAAAGAGACAGACACGTTGAGAACCAGAGACAAACAGGGAAACATGGAGAGAGAGAGACAGCGAGATAGAGACAGAGAGAGACATAAAGTTTTAGACTCAGAGGGAGGGTCAGACTGAGTGAGACACACACTCAAATACTTACATGCACAGAGATGTGTTTGCGTGCTCCATAAAGGGAGGGAGGCAAATAGTGATGGAATGACAAGAAAAAGACAGAACAAAAAGGGAGACAGATAGAGAGAAAGACAGATAGAGAGAGAGATATAGAAACAAAAACAGAAAATGATGGAATGACTCATCAGGTTAGAGACAGGGACCAACACAGAAAGAGATGATGGGAAAGAGAGAGACGGTCAGATAGAGAGTCTGAGAGAATCCCTTTGGAACAGAACTGGACAAGTGGCAGACCAAGAGAGACAAAGACTCAAACACATGCACAGCTCTCGATAGATAGATAGAGAGAGAGAGGCAGAGACTGAGCGACACAGATACATTTCATTATCTGCTCAGAGTGTCAGCGAAACATGCAAATGCAACAGATGAAAATCGGAATCACTGAGCAGCATGGGAAGTAATATCTGTTTAATTAAGCAATTACCATTCGAACCCACGCAGTTATAATTCCTTTGGATCTTAAGTCCAACACCTTAACCACCCGGTCATCCTGGTCCTGGCAGAAACGGGCATTGTCTCTGTCAGAATTTGGGCTTCAACTCCACCCCCACAGACACACACAGACACAGAGGGTTTCAGGGAGCATTTTCGAACATTTTTAGTGATATTGACACGGCGGCAACTCTCCTATTCTTTTTCGAGTAATGCTCTGTGACCTTTCACATCCATCCGAGTGTACATCCGGAGCTTCAATTTCACAACCGCATTATTTTCCCCAAGTTTTTTTTAAAAGTTCCAGGACGCACCAAATTCATGGTGATGATTTCCACAGACAGTTGCACATACACAGAGATATACATACAGATAGACATACACAGAGACACACACACATAAAATAACCAAAAATATACACGCATCAACATAGAAATATAGAAACATAGAAATTAGGTGCAGGAATATGCCATTCGGCCCTTCGAGCTTGCACCACCATTCAATAACATCATGGCTGATCATTCAACCTCAGTACCCCTTTCCTGCTTTCTATCCATACCCCTTCATCCCTTTAGCCGTAAGGGCAATATCTAACTCCCTTTTGAAAATATCTAACGAACTGGCCACAACGACTTTCTGCAGTAGAAAATTTCACAGGTTAACCACGCTCTGAGTGAAAACGTTTCTCCTCATCTCGTTTCTAAATGGTTTACCCCTTACTCAAAGACTGTGATCCTTGGACTCGAACTCCCCAGCAGCGAGAACATTCTTCCAACCTCTATGCTGTCCAATCTCGTCAGAATTTTACATGTTTCTTTGAAATCTCCTCTCATTCTTCTAAACTCCAGTGGATACCAGCCCAAATCATCGAGTCTCTCCTCATATGTCAGTCCTGCCATCCCGGGATTCAAGCTGGTGAACCTTCGCTGTACTCCCTCAATAGCAAGGACATCCTTCCTCAGATTCGGAGACCAAAACTGAACACAATATTCCAGGTGTGGCCTCACGGAGGCCCTGTACAACTGCAGTAAGACCTCCGTGCTCCTGTACTCAAATCCCCTAGCTATGAAGGGGAACATGCCATTTGCCTTCTTCACCGCTTGCTGCACCTGCAGACCAACAATCAATGACTGATGTATCATGACACCCAGATCAAGATATACAAAGATTGCCTGAGACAAATAGATGGATAGACAGGCAGGGTCACTGTTGCAACTTTGGCTGTCTTTTGCGTTTTTCAGTCGAGGATACTGCCACTGAACCAAAACCGATACCAAAGTTCACAACGGTATTATTTTCCCCAAGTCTTTTTAAAAGGTTTCAGCACATACCAAATTCATGCTGATGATTTGCACAGACAGTTGCACATACACAGAGACATATATACAGAACGACAGATGCAGAGACAAAAACACCCACACACATAACAAAAATATACATGCACCAACAGACATGCCTTAGACATACAGAGGGATAGACAGGCTGAATCACTTTCGCTACTTTGGCTGATTTTTGCGTTTTTCTATCCGTATGCATCATGAATATTGCAGATTAATAAAAATGAGAAATAGGTGTCAGTGTTGAAATGTGTGGGACATTATTCCGCCTATCTCAGGATCCATTTTGCAAAAACCTGGTTAAATTGTAAAATGGAATGAAAAATGCTGTGAATTGTAGTCGGCAGTTTTCGAACCAATGCGCAGAAAACGCAAAGGATTTCCAGACCATCGCTTTAACCACTCGGCAAAACTACTGCGTCTCTGGCACTTTAAGTGTTACTCAGAAAAAACTCAGTCATCCATCTCTGTGCAGCAGACGGCCACAAAATCCTGAAAAAGTCTCCGTTGCATAAAATCTGGAAGAGGCAATCTCCTCTTGCCGTATTTTTATTGTTCTATATTGCTCTGGAACTTTTTAATATGAATCTTTTCCAAGAAACAGAAGAACAATTCGACTATTTCATAAAGCTGCTTTTCCGTCAGGAAATTGAACCCGGTTCTCCCGCGTACCAGGGAGGGCATAATCACCATTATACAGACAAGGGAACGGATTGCGTCAGAGCAGTAATCAAGCTGTGAACAGAAGTCGACAGACACATTGATCGACAGACACAAACCAACAAAGAGGGATAGACAGACAGCGAGAGAGAGACAACGAGAGACAGAAAGGGTGAGACTGAAAAGTCAGTCAGAGACAGCGAGAAAAAGACTCAAACACCTACATATACAGATATGTGTGTGTGTGATCTATAAAAACAGAGGGAAAGAGTGAGAGAAAGACAGTGATAAAGACAGTGACAAGTTGAGAGACAGATAGAGAGAGAGCGACAGATAGAGAGAGAGACAAAGATATAAACAGAAAATGATGGAAATACTCAGCAAGTTAGAGACAGGAACTACCAGCGACAGGCAAAGAGAGACAGACAGGCAGAAACATAGAGAGACAGAGATGATGGGAACGAGTGAGACAGTCAGACAAAGAGACTGAGAGAATCCCATTCGAACAGAACTGGACACGGTGAGAAACAGACAGACACATTGAGAACCTGAGACAAACAGGGAAACAGGGAGAGACAGACAGTGAGATAGAGACAAAGGGAAACATAAAGTTTGAGTCTGAAAGGGAGGATCAGACTGAATGAGAAAAAGACTCTAACACATACATACACAGAGATGTATTTGCGTGCTCCATAAAGAGAGGGAGGCAATTAGCGATGGAATGACAGAGAAAAGGACAGGGACAAAGAGAGGGACAAAGAGGGAGACAGATAGAGAGAAAGACAGATAGATAGAGCGAGACATAGAGACAAAAACAGAAAATAATGGAAATACTTATTAGATTAGAGTCAGGGACTAACAGAGACAGGCAAAGACATGGACAGACAGAGATAATGTGACAGAGAGAGACAGTCAGACAGAAAGTGGCAGACTGAGAGAGACAAAAACTCAAACACACAAATACAAACACAGCTCTCTAAAGAGAGAGAGCGGCAGAGACCGAGCGACACAGATACATTTCACAATTTCATTTCATTATCGGCTCAGAGTGTCATCTCGTTACAGAAAATTGCAGATTCAGCAGATGAGAATCGGGTATCACTGAGCAGGATGGGAAAAATCTACGTTTAATTAAGGAATTACCAGGAGTGTGGTTCAAACCCACGCGGATATAAACCCATTAAATCTTAAATCCAACGCCTTTACCACTCGGCCTTCCTGATCCTGATCCTGTCAGAGGTTGGACTCTGCCTGTGAGAATCTGGGCTTCAGCTCCACCCCCACAGCGACACACAGACACATCGGAATTCAGGGAGCATTTACGAACATATTTTTTAATATTGACACGGGAGCAACTCTCCTATTCTTTTTCAACAAAGGCTCTGGGAACTTTCACATCCACCCGAGGGTGCAGATGGAGCTTCAATTTAAAATTTCAGCCGATGGTCAACAGCGTCAACAATGCAACATTCCCCAAGTACTGCATTTGAGTGTCAGGCAAGATGATGTGTTCAAGTCTCAGGAATGGGACTTACACACACAACCTCCTGATTCAGTCGAGAATGGAGCCACTGAACCAAAACCGATATCAAAGATCACGACCGTATTATTTTCCTCAAGTTTTTTAAAAAGTACCAGGACGTACCAAATTCATGGTGATGATTTCCATAGAGAGTTGCACATACAGAGACATACATACATATAGACAACACAGACACACGTACACAGAATAACCAAAGATATACACATATCAACATAGACACATAGAAAAATAGACATTTTGTACAGGAATATGCCATTCGGCCCTTCGAGCCTGCACCACCATTCAATAAGATCATGGCTCATCATTCAACCTCAGTACCGCTTTCCTGCTTTCTCTCCATACCCCTTGATCCCTTTAGCCGTAAGGGCCCCTTTGAATATATCTAACGAACTGGCCTCAACGACATTCTGCGGTAGAAAATTTCACAGGTTATCCACTCTCTGAGTGAAGAAGTTTCTCCTCATCTCGGTCCTAAATCGCTTACACCTTATTCTTACACTATGATCCTTGGTCTCGAACACCAGAGCAACGGGAACATTCTTCCAGCCTCTAAGCTGTCCAATCTTGTCAGAATTTTATATGTTTCTATAAGATCCCCTCTCATTCTTCTAAACTCCAGTGGATACCAGTACAGTTGATCCAGTCTCTCCTCATATGTCAGTCCTGCCATTCCGGGAATCATGCTGGTGAACCTTCGCTGTGCTCCCTCAATAGCAAGGACGTCCTTCCACAGATTTGGAGACCAAAACTGAACACAATATTCCAGGTGTGGCCTCACCAAGGCCCTGTACAACTGCAGTAAGACCTCCCTGCTCCAATACTCAAATCCCCTAGCTATGAAGGCGAACATGCCATTTGCCTTCTTTATCGCCTTCTGCACCAGCACACCAACTTTCAATGACTGATGTACCATGACACCTAGATTAAGATATACACACGTTGCCTTAGACAAATAGAGGGATAGACAGGCAGGGTCACTGTCGCTACTTTGGCTGATTATTGCGTTTTTCTATCCGTATGTATCTGGAATATTGCAGATATTGAGATATTGCATAAAAATGAGAAATAGATGTCAGTGTTGAAAGGGGTGGAACGTTCTTCTGCATTTCTCAGGATCAGTTTTGCAAAAACCTGGTTAAATTGTAAAATAGAATGAAAAATGCTGAGAATCGGAGCCGGCAGGATTCGTTCCAGCGCGGGGAAAACCCAAAGGATTGCTAGACCATCGCGTTAACCACTCGGCCACAACTACTGCGTCTCTGGCACTTTAAATATTACTCAGAAAAAACTCAGTCATCCATCTCTGTGCAGCAGACGGCCACAGAATCCTGAAAAAGTCTCCGTTTGCAAAAAATCTGGTAGAGGCAATCTCCTCTTGCTGTATCTTTACTGTTCTATATTGCTCTGAAACTTTTTAACATGAATCTATACCAAGAACCAGAAGTAAAATTCTACATTTTGAAAACGCTGCTTTTCTGTTGGGGAATTAAATCCAGTTCTCCCACGTAACAGGCGGCGATACTCACCACTATACGGACGAGGGTACAGGTTGTGTCAGAGCAGTTATCGAGCTGTGAACAGAAGTCTGCAGACACATTGAGAGACAGAGACAAACAGGGAGAGACAGATAGCGAGAGAGAGAGACAACGAGAGACAGAAAGGGTGAGACTGAAAAGTCAGGCAGACTCTGAGAAAAAGACTCAAACACCTACATATACAGAGATCTGTGTGCGTGATCAATAAAGAGAGAGAGGGAAAGAGTGAAAGAAAGACAGTGATAAAGACAGTGACAAGGAGAGAGACAGATGGAGAGAGAGCGACAGATCGAGAGAGAGGCAAATATATAAACAGAAAATGATGGAAATACTCAGCAGGTTAGAGACAGGAATTACCAGCGACAGGCAAAGAGAGACAGATAGGCAGAAACATAGACAGACAGAGATGATGGGAAAGAGTGAGACAGTCAGACAGAGAGACTGAGAGAATCCTATTCGAACAGAACTGGACACCGTGAGAAAGTGACAGACACATTGAGAAACAGAGAAAAGGACAGGGACAAAGAGAGAGACAAAGAGGGCGACAGATAGAGAGAAAGACAGATAGAGAGAGAGACATAGAGACAAAAACAGAAAATAATGGAAATACTTATCAGGTTAGAGACAGGGACGAACAGAGACAGGCAAATACATGGACAGACAGAGATAATGACACAGAGAGAGACAGTCAGACAGAGAGTCTGAGAGAATCCCATTGCAACAGAACTAGACACCGTGAGAAAGAGACAGACTGAGAGACAGAGACAACCAGATAAACAGGGACAGACAGAGTGGGTCAGAGAGGTAGACTGAGAGAGACAAAGACTCAAACACACAAACACAAACACAGCTCTCTAAAGAGAGAGAGCGACACAGATACATTTGAAAATTTCATTTCATTATCGGCTCAGAGTGTCACAGAGTTACAGAAAATTGGAGATTCAGCAGATGAAAATCGGGTATCACTGAGCAGGATGGGAAAAAAAACTCTGTTTAATTGAGGAATTACCAGGAGTTGGGTTTGGACCCGCAGGGCAATAAACCCATTACATCTCAAGTCCAACACCTTTACCATTCGGCCATCCTGGTCTTGATTCTGTCAGTGGTTGGACTCTGCTTCTGTGAGAATCTGGGCTTCAGCTCCACCCCCACAGCGACACACAGATACATTGTATTTCAGGGAGCATTTACGAACATTTTTCGTAATATTGACACGGGCGCAGCTCTCCGATGCTTTTTCGACTAAGGCTCTGGGAATTTTCACATCCACCCGAGGGTGCCAATGGAGCTTCAATGTAAAATTTCAGCCGATGGTCAACAGCTTCAACAATGCAACATTCCCCAAATACTGCATTTGAGTGTCATCCAAGATGATGTGTTCAAGTCTCAGGAGTGGGACTTACACACACAACCTCCTGATTCAGTCGAGAATGGAGCCACTGTACAAAAACCGATACCAATGTTCACAACCGTATTATTTTCCCCAAGTTTTTTAAAAAGTTCCAGGACATACCAAATTCATGGTGATGATTTCCACAGACAGTTGCACATACACAGAGACATACATACAGATAGACATACACAGACACACGCACACACAATAACCAAAACTTTACACGCATCAACATAGAAAGATAGTGACAGAGCAATTAGGTGCAGGAATATGCCATTCGGCCCTTCGATCATGGCTGATCATTCAACCTCAGTACCCCTTTCCTGCTTTCTCTCCATACCCCTTGATCGCTTTAGCAGTAAGGGCCATATCTAACTCCCTTTTGAATATATCTAACGAACTGGCCTCAACGACTTTCTGCAGTAGAAAATTTCACAGGTTAACCACTCTCTGAGTGAAGAAGTTTCTCCTTATCTCGGTCCTAGATGGCTTACCCCTTACTCTTAGACTGTAATCCTTGTTCTCATACTCCCTAGCAACGAGAACGTTCTTTCAGCCTCTAAGCTGTCCAATCTCGTCAGAATTTTATATGTTTCTGTGTGATCCCCTCTCATTCTTCTAAACTCCAGTGGATACCAGCCAAGTTGCTCCAGTCTCTCCTCATATGTCAATACTGCCATCCCTGGAATCATGCTGGTGAACCTTCGCTGTACCCCTCAATAGCAAGGACGTCCTTCCTCAGATTCGGGGACCAAAACTGAACACAATATTCCAGGTGTGGCCTCAACAAGGCCCTGTACAACTGCAGTAAGACCTCCCTGCTCCTATACTCAAATCCCCTAGCAATGAAGGCGAACATGCCATTTGCCTTCTTCACCGCCTGCTGCACCTGCATGCAACTTTCAATGACTGATGTGCAATGACACCCAGATGAAGATATACACAGGTTGCCTTAGACAAATAGATGGATAGACAGGCAGTGTGATTGTCGCTACTGTGGCTGGTTTTTGCATTTTTCTATCCTTATGTATCGTGAATACTGCAGATTAATGAAAGAAAGAAAACAGCGGCTGCATCAAAAGATGTGGGACTTTGCTTCATCTATCTCAGAATCAGTTTTGCAGTAAAGTGGTTAAATTGTGAAACAGAATGAAATATGCTGAGAAACATAGTCGGCAGAGTTCAAACCTGCGCAGAGAAAGCCCGATGGATTTTTTGTCTATTGTCTGACCCACTCGACTACTAGCTCGCTGCATCATTAAATGGTACTCACATAAAACTCAGTCATCCATCTCTGTCCAGCAGACGGCCACAGAATCCTGAAAAAGTCTCCGTTTGCTAAAAATCTGGAAGAGGCAATCTCCTCTTCCTGTATTTGTACTGTTCTGTATTGCTCTGGAACTTTTTAACATGAATCAACACCAAGAAACAGAAGTACAATTCTACATTTTGTAAATGCTGCCACCGCGTCGGGAAGTGGAACCACGGTCTCCGGCGGAACAGGCGGGGATACTCACCACGATACTAATGAGCATGAGTTCTATCAGAGCAGGAATCGAGCTGTGAACAGAACTGGACACCATGAGAAGTCTACAGACACATTGAGAGACAGATACAAACCGACAACCAGGGAGAGACAGACAGCGAGATAGAGACAACGAGAGACAGAAAGTGTGAGATTGAGAAGGAGAGGCAGACTGAGTGAGCAAAAGACTCAAACACATACATATACAGAGATGTATGTGTGTGATCTATTAAGAGCGAGAGGGAAAGAGTGAGAGAAAGACAATGATAAAGACAGTGACAAGGAGAGAGACAGATAGAGAGAGAGAGATAGAGACTAAAACAGAAAATGATGGAAATACTTTTCAGGTTAGAGGCAGGAACTAACAGAGACAGGCAAAGACATGGACAGACCGAAATGATGGCAAAGAGAGAGCCAGTCAGACAAAGAGTCTGAGAGAATGCCATTGGAACAGACGTGGACACCGTGAGAAAGAGCCAGATTCAGAGACAGAGACAAACGGAGAAACAGGGACAGACAGAGTGAGCCAGACTGAGAGAGACAAAGACTCAAACATACAAACACAGATACAGCTCTCTGAAGAGAGAGACAGGCAGAGACCGAGCGACACAGATACATTTCACAATTTCATTTCATTATCGGTTCAGAGTGTCACACAGTTACAGAAAATCGTTGATTCAACCGATGAAAATCGGGCACTACTGATCAGAATGGGAGGAAATATGTGTTAAATTAAAGAGATATCAGGAGTGGGGTACGAACCCACGCGGGAAAAAGCCCATTGATTTGTAAGGCCAACACCTCAGCCACTCGGCTATCCTGGTCCTGTGCGAGCCTCGAAACGATCTCTGTGAGAATCTGGGCTTCAACCCCAATCCCACATACAAACGCATGCACATCGGCTTTTAGTGAGCATTTACGAACATTTTTAGTAATATTGACACGGGGGCAACTCTCCTATTCTGTTTCGAGTCATGCTCTGGGACCTTTCATATTGACCCAAGGGTGCAGATGGAGCTTCAATTTAAAATTTCATTTGAAAGTCAACAGCTTCAACATTGCAAAATTCCCCAAGTGCTGCACTTGAGTGTCAGCCAAGATGATATGCTCAAGTCTCAGGAGTGCGACTTGAACACACAAACTCCTGATTCAATCGAGGATGCTGCAACTGAACCAAAGCCGATACCAAAGTTCACAACCGTATTATTTTCCCCAAGCCTTTTTTATCAGTTCCAGGACATACCAAATTCATGGTGATGATTTCCATAGACAGTTGCACATACACAGAGACATATAAATAGATAGACAGACACAGAGACCCACACACACACATACCCAAAAATTTGCACGCACCAACGGGCATGCACAGATGCCTTCGTCATCTCGAGGGATAGACAGGCTGAATCACTGTAGCAACTTTGACTGATTTTTGCGATTTTTTTATACGGATGTATCGTGAATATTGCAGATTAATAAAAACGAGAAAAAAATGTCAGTGTTGAAAGGTATGGGACGTTATTCCATCAATCTCAGGATCAGTTTGGCAGAGAACCGGTTAAATTGTGAAATGGAATGAAAAATGCTAAGAATCGTCGTCGGCAGGATTCGAACCTGCGCGGGATAACCCAATGGATTTCTACTCCATCGCCTTAACCACTCGGCCACGACTACTGTGTCGCTACTTTGTGCAACGTTACCAAGAAAAAACTCACTCATCCATCTCGGTGCAGCAGACGGCCAAAGAATCCTGAAAAAGTCTCCGTTTGCTAAAAATCTGGAACAGGCAAACTCCTCTACCTGTATTTTTACAGTTCTATATTGCTCTGAAATTTTTAATATGTATCTCTACCAAGAAACAGAAGTAAAATTCAACATTTTGAAACAACTGCTGCCCCGTCGGGGAATTGGACTCTGGTATCCAGCTTAACAGGCAGAGATACTCACCACAATACTAACGAGGAACTGACGGGTACCATCACTGTCAGAGCAGGAATCGAGCTGTGAACAGAACTGGACACCATGAGAAGTCGACAGACACATTGAGAGACAGAGACAAACCGACAAACAGGGAGAGACAGACAGCGAGATAGAGACAACGAGAGACAGAAAGTGTGAGACTGAGAAGGAGAGGCAGACTAAGTGAGAAAAAGACTCAAATACATACATATACAGAGATGTGTGTGTGTGATCTAGTAAGAGAGAGAGGGAAAGAGTGAGAGAATGATAATGATAAAGATAGTGACAAGGAGAGGGACAGATCGAAAAAGAGAGATCGAGACTAAAAGAGAAAATGATGGAAATACTCAGCAGGTTAGAGACACGGCAAAGAAAGACAGGCAGGCAGAGACATAGACAGATAGAGAGAGACGATGGGAAAGAGAGAGACAGTCAGACATAAAGGGATGATGGGAAAGAGAGACCCAAATAGACAGGGATACTGAGAGAATCCCATTGAAGCAGAACTTTGAAACCGTGAGAAAGTAAGAGTCAGATTGAGAGATAGGGACAAACAGAGAAACATAGAAAATAGGTGCAGGAGTAGGCCACTCGGGTTTCGAGTCTGCACCACCATTCAATAAGATCATGGCTGATCATTCAGCTCAGTACGCCTTTCCTGCTTTCTCTCCATACCTCTTGATTCCTTGAGCCTTAATGGCCATATCTAACTCCCTCTTGAATATAGCCAATGAACTGGCATCAACAACTCTCTGCGATAGGGAATTCCACAGGTTAACAACTCTCTGAGTGAAGAAGTTTCTCCTCATCTCGGTCCTAAATGGCCTGCCCCTTATCCTTCGACTGTGTCCCCTAATTCTGGACTTCTCCAACATCGGGAACGTTCTTGCTGCATCTAACATGTCAAGGCCCATCAGAATTTTTAATGTTTCTATGAGATCCCCTCTCATGCTTCTAAACTCCAGTGACTTCAAGCACAGTCGATCCAGTCTCTCCTCATATGTCAGTCCTGTCATCCCGGGAATCAGTATGGTGAACCTTCGCTGCACTCCCTCAATAGCAAGAAAGTCCTTCCTCAGTTTACGATACCAAAACTGAACACAATATTCCAGGTGAGGTCTCACAAAGGCCCTGTACAACTGCAGTAAGACCTCCGTACTCCTATACCCAAAACCCCTAGCTAAAAAGGCCAACATACCATTTGCCTTCTTCACCACCTGCTGTAACTGCATGTCCACTTTCAATGACTGATGTACCACGACACGCAGCTCCCATTGCACCTCCCCTTTTCCTAATCTGCCGCCATACAGATAACATTCTGCCTTCGTGTTTTTGCCACCAAAGTGGATAACCTCACAATTATCCACATTATATTGCATCTGCCATGCCTTCGCCCACTCAACTAACCTGTCCAAGCCACCCTGCAGCCTCTTAGCGTCCTCCTCACAGCTCACGCCGCCACCCTGTTTGTATCATCTGCAAACTTGAAGATATTACACTCAATTCCTTCATCTAAATCATTAATGTATATTGTAAATAGCTGGGGTCCCAGCACTGAGCCCTGTGGCACCCCACTAGTCACTGCCTGCTTTTCTGAAAAGGACCCGTTTATCCAGACTCTCTGCTTCCTGTCTGCCAACCAGTTCTCTATCCACGTCAGTACATTAACCCCAATACCATGTGCTTTAATTTTGCTCACCGATACGTGTGTGGGACCTTGTTGAAAGCCTTTTGAAAGTCCAAATACACCACATCCACTGGTTCCCCTTATCCACTATACTATTTACATCCTCAATAAATTCCAGAAGATTTGGCAAGCTTGATTTCCCTTTCATAAATTCATGCAGCTTGGACCTATCCTGTCACTGCTTTCCAAATGCACTGCTATTTAATCTTTAATAATTGATTCCTACATTTTCCCCACTACTGATGTCAAGCTAACCGGTCTATAATTATCCGTTTTCTATCTCCCTCCTTTTTTAAAATGTGGTGTTTCATTAACTAATCTCCAGTCCATACGAACTGATCTAGAGTCCATGGACTGTTGGACAATGATCACCAATAAATCCGCTATTTCTAGGGACACTTCCTTAAGTACTTTCCAATGCAGACTATCAGGCCCCGGGGATTTATCGGTCTTCAATCCCATCAATTTCCCTAACACAATTACCTGACTGATAAGGATTTCCTTCAGTTCCTCCTTCTCGCTAGATCCTCGGTGCCCTCGTATTTCTGGAAGGTTATGCGTGTCTTCCTTCGTGAAGACAGAACCAAAGTAATTGTTCAACTGGTCTACCATTTCTTTGTTCCCCATTATAAATTCACCTGAATCTGATTGCAAGGGACCTACGTTTGTCTTTTCTAATCTTTTCGTCTTCACATATCTATAGAACTTTATTATGTTTCCAACAAGCTTCCTCTCATAATCTATTTTCCCCCTCCTAATTTAACCCTTTGTCCTCCTCTTCTGAATTCTAAATGTCTACCAGTCATCAGGTTGTGGCTTTTTGTTGCCAAATGATATGCCTCTTCCTTGCATTTAACACTATCCTTAATTTCCCTTGTTAGCTACGGTTGAGCCACCTTCCCCGTTTTATTTTTACTCCAGACAGGGAAATACAATTGTTGAAGTTCGTCTATGTGATTTTTAAATGTGTGCCATGGCCTATCTACCTTCAACCCTTTAAGTATCATTCGCCAGTCTATTCTAGCCAATTCACGTCTCATACCATCAAAGTTACTTTTGCTTAAGTTCAGGACCCAAGTCTCTGAATTAAGTGTATCACTCGCCACCTTAATAAAGAATTCTATCTTATTATGGTCACTCTTTCCAAGCGGCCTCGCACAACAAGATTGCTAATTTGTCCTTTCTCATACACACCACCCAGTCTAGGGTGGCCAGCCCTCTAGATGGTCCCTCGACATATTGGTCGAGATAACCATCCCTAATACGCTCGAGGAAATCCTCCTCCACCGTATTGCTTCCTGTTTGGTTAGCCCAATCTAGATGTAAAGTAAGGTCGTCCTTGATAACTGCTGTATCTTTATGGCACGCATCCCTTATTTCTTGTTTGATGCTGTACCCAACCTCACTACTACTGTTTGCTGATCTGTACACAACTCCTCTAGCGTTTTCTTCCCTTTGGTATTCCGCAGCACCACCCAAACATGTTCCACATCATCCAAGCTAATGTCGTTCCTTACTATTGCCTTAATTTCCCCTTTAACCAGCAACGCTACCCCACCACCTTTTCATTTCTGTCTATGATTCCTGAATGTTGAATTCCCAGCCTTGGTCACCCTGGAGCTATGTCTCCGTCATTCCAATTATATCATATTCAGTAATTGCTGCTTGTGCAGTTAATTCATCTGCCTTATTACGAATACTTCTCGCAATGAGGCACAGAGCCTTCAGGCTTGTTATTTTAATACATTTTGACCCTTTAGAATTTTGCTGTAAAGTGGCCCTATTTGATTTTTGCTGTGGGTTTCTCTGCCCTCCACCTGTACTTTTAATCTTTCTTTCTGCGCCCATTCTACTTCCCTCTGTCTCCTGTCGCCCTGCCATATTACTTTAAACCCTCCCCAACAACGCTAGCAAATACTCCCCCTTGGACATTGTTTCTGGTCCTGCCCAGGTGCAGACCGTCCGATTTAGTTCTGGTCCCACCTCCCCCAGAAACCTTTACAAAGTCGCAGGAACTTGAATCCCTCCCATCTGCACCACATTTCAAGCCACGTATTCATCTGAGCTATCCTGCGATTCCTGCTCCGACTAGCAGGTGGCACTGTAGCAATACTAAGTTTGCGACCTTTGAGGTCCTACTTTTTTATTTAACTCCGAGCTCCCTGAATTCAGCTTGTAGGTCCTCAGACAGAGTGAGTCAGAGATTGACAGAGACTCAAACACATAAAGATATACAGGGCTCTCTAAAGGCAGAGAGTGAGAGGCACAGATACATTTCACGATCCCATTTCTTTGTCAGTTGAGAGTGTGACAGAGTTACAGATTCAACAGAAGGCATTCGGGTAACACTGAGCAGGATGGGAGAAAATCGGTGCAAAATTCAAGAGTTACGAGGAGTGGGGTTCGAACCCACGCGGGTATAAACCCATGCGATCCTAACTGCAATGACTTCAACACTTGGCCATTCTGGATTTGTGAATCTTCACATTCTGTCTCGATGAGAATCTGGGCTTGAGCTCCACCCTCACAGATACACGCATACACACAGGTTTTCAGTGAGCATTTCAGAATATTTATATAAAAGTGACACAGGGACAACTCACTACTCTTTTTCGAATAATGTTGTGGGAAATTTCACATTCACCGGAGAGAGCAGACGGAGCTTCAATTTAACATTCATCCAAAAGTCAACAGCTTCAACAATGTAAAATTCCGGAAGTACTGCACTTGAGTGTCAGCCAAGATTATATGCTCAAGTCTCAGGAGTGGGACTTGAAGTCGAAAATGCTGCTGCTGAACCAAAGCCGATATCAAATGTCACAACTGTATTATTTTCCCCAAGTCTTTTTAAAAGTTCCAGTACATACCAAATTCATGGTGATGATATCCACAGACAGTTGCACATACACAGTGACATACATACAGATAGACAGACACAGAGACACACACACACATAACCAAAAATATAGACGCACCAATGGACATACACAGAGTGCCTTAGACATAAAGAAGGATCGACAGGCTGAATCACTGTCGCTAATTTGGCTGATTTTTGCGATTTTCTATCCGCATGTATCGTGAATATTGAAAATTAATGAACATGAGAAAAAATGTCTGTGTTGAAAGGTGTGGGACGTTATTCCACCGAACTCAGGATCCGTTTTGCAGGGATCTGGTTAAATTGTGAAATGGAATGAAAAATGCTGAAATCAGTAGTCGGCAGGATCGAACCTGCGTGGTGAAACCCCAATGGGTTTTTTGGACCATCGTCTTAATCACCCAGGCACGACGACTGGGTTTCTGCCTCTTTAAATGTTACTCAGATAAAACTCAATCATCCATCTCTCTGCATCAGAACGCCACAGAGTCCTGAAAAAGTCTCCGTTTCCTAAAAATCTGGAAGAGCCAATCTCCTCTTGCTGTATTTTTACTCTTCTATGTTGCTCTGGAACTTTTAATATGAATCTATACTGAATAACAGAAGTACAATTCTACATTTCGAAAATGCTTCCTCCTGCGTGACAGGCGGGGATACTCACGACTATACTAATGAGGTACTGACGGGTGTAGATTTTGAGACAGCAGGAATCGAGCTGTGAAAAGAACTGGACACCATGAGAAAGAGACAGACACATTGAGAGACAGACACAAACAGAGAAACAGGGAGAGACAGACAACGAGCTAGAGAAATAGAGAGAGAGAGCAAGTGTGAGACTGAGAGGGATAGCCAGACTGAGTGAGACAAAGACTCAAACACACACATACACAGAGATGTGCGTGTGTGTGTGCTCCATAAAGAGAGGGAGGCAAATAGTAATGGAAAACCAGAGACAAAGACAAAGACATGGACAAATAAAGCGACAAAGAGAGAGAGAGAGATAGTGAGAGAGAAGATAGAGAGAGAGAGACAGAGATAAAAACAGAAAATGACGGAAATACTCAACAGGTTAGAGACAGGATTGAACAGAGAGAGACAAAGAGAGACAGGCAGGCAGAGACATAGACAGACAGTAATGATGAGAAAGAGAGAGACAGTCAGACAGAGAGACTGAGAGAATCCCATTGCAACAGAACTGGACACTGTGAGAAAGACACGGGCAGATTGAGACACCGAGACAAACAGAGAAACAGGGAGAGACAGAGTGAGTCAGAGCGAGGCAGAGTGAGGGAGAAAAAGACTCAAACACGCAAACACATGCACAGATCTCTAAAGAGACAGAGGTAGAGAGTGAGGCAGAGACTGAGAGACACAGATACATTTCACGATTCCATTTATTTATCGGTTCAGAATGTCATAGAATTACAGTAAAATGCAGATTCAACAGATTCTTACTGCAGTTGTACAGGGCCTTGGTGAGGCCTCACCTGGAATATTGTGTTTAGTTTTGGTCTCCTAATCTGAGGAAGGACGTTCTTGCTATTGAGGGAGTGCAGCGAAGGTTGACCAGATTGATTCCCGGGATGGCTGGACTGTCATATGAGGAGAGACTGGATCAACTGGGTTTTTATACAATGGAGTTTCGAAGGATGAGAGGGTATTTCATAGAAACATAAAGATTCTGGCCAGAAATATTGCTAAGCAGATATTTTTCGGAAGACCCAAATAAAAACTGTTAGTGAATATCTTAAGTGAAGTATGGATCCAAAATTAGAGCCGGCCAAACAATAAGCTTTGTTGATTGAAGAGAGACTTTTTTGAATGTCTGTCTTTGAATGAAAGTGCTTCTGTGATTTTTGACTGCGGAATATTTGAGGTGGGAATTAATGAATTTTTCAAGTGTCTGAAAGCCTGCTTCAGCAAGTGGTGGAGCTGTCTGTTGTTTTGGCCCCACCCACTTTTTCAAACAGAGTGAACGTTTTTTTTAACCCTTTACAGTGTTGTCCTGTATGAGGGAAGTTTTAAGAAAGTATGAACCGAGAATTGAATTACATTTTGATTTAGAAATCCAGGTGTGGATTTATTCGGATGATATGTTATGGAGTTAGGAAATGCAAAAAGGATAGGTTTGTTGAGCAAAAGATAAAAAATGCGAGGTCCCGTTGGTGTAAATGTTTTTTTTCGACACGCTCACTTGTCAAAAGAAAACACATATGCATTGATTACATTTGTTTGAAAGACAATACATTTAGTCTAGGAATGAAATAAAGAACGATGAAGGGAAATTGTAATGCCTTAAAAAAAGAAGCCTGCGTGGGTGTCTCAAGGCTGTGGGCTGGGGAAATACGCCCCCATATTCCTTTGTGTAAAATCTTGATGTGAAAGCTTCTAGCTCAGTAAAACGATTTTTAAATAAAAGATTAGCAATACAATATTTGAATTGGGACTTTGAGATATTTCAGGTGATTCTCCTTGACAAAAATTTTGGTTGTATTGGAAAATATTGTGTTTGGAAGCCTTTTAATAAAAGTAAACATACTGCGTCAGAAGCTGAAGCTTAAGAAGAGGTAATTTATGAGATACTGTATCACAAAATTGAAGTTACAGCGCAAAAGATTCGAGTTTTTGACGTTCAGCTTCTAAAACAGAAGATAGGCACATAATTATAAAACAAGTACTTTGCATTCTGTGATCTGTGAATCACGATAAGCCTAAATGAGAAGTCCGATTAAAAAACAGTTTTACCATACTTGACATTTCATAATCCAATAATAAATACAAATACTACAAAAGGGGAGCAGAAATTAGGATGGGAGCAGTGAAGAGTTAATGTTGTTGTGAAAATTTCAAGTACCACTCTTTAAGAAATTATACAACAAAATGAGTTACATTTAACATAAAAAGTTAAATCTGATCTCTTAAAAAAAAAAGAAATAAAACTATAATGTTTCGAAACAATGTAGAAATACCTTCCGGCATCAGGTCAAACTCCTGGGCAAGTGGGGAGCTATCTGTGAAAGTTAAAAGGAATTTTGAAAAAATTAAAATGTTAAAACGGCAGGCTTTAGCAGTTTAGAACAAAGGAAAATATAAGTTCAACTTGTGAGTTCAGATACGGTGGTTGAAGAACCACAGAAAGTGAGACATAAAGGCTTTGAAACTGGAACATTTGAGATAACGGAAAGCAGTTATCAAAGCCTACATGTTAGACTCTGTTCTAGTTACGGAAAATACATTTGAGATAACGGAAAGCAGGATTTAAAGTAAATCCCAAAAAGGCACAAATCGGACAAGCTGTGGTACAGTACCTGGGACACGAAATATCCCAAGGAACTCGGACCATGTCCAATGACAGGAAGGAGGACATTAGGATTATGCCCCGACTAAAACCAGCCTGAGGAGTGTGTAAGATATTGGGGTTCTTTAGCTATTGCAGGAATTTTGTGCCTAACCACAGCAATTGCAGAACCAAGACAGTGGCTAGTGAAAGGAAACTCCGGTTGAAATGGAAATGGTAAGACTCTAACTAAAACCTGGAATATCCAGGATGTGTTTTATCAACAGAATATAAACGTGATCATCACCGTGCTTTCGATTCTACAAGGACAAGCTGCAAGGCCGCCCCTTGGGGGCCCAGAAGCAATTTACCACACCGGAGGGTACAGCAACTACGTAAAGCAGCCTCTAGGGGGCGGCATCTAAGTGTCAGGAGCGTTTGTCTTGAAGCCATAAGATAAGTGTGTAAAAAATGTGACCTGAATATTGTAAACCAGGGGAATTAACCTTGGGAAATTGCGTGGTAGTTAAACCTGGAACAGAAGTAATGTTGTTATTGACAATGTCCAGCATGAAATGTGACCTGTGAGCATAAGTTGAACAGCCAGAAAAAAATAGCCACAAGACTAAAGTATTGTAAATACGATTGCTAGACACAATCCTGAGAATAGCTAGTGACACATCAGGAGCAAGGGAGTAACACAAGCAGCTGAGACACAAAGAAGGAAGACAGAGGAGATCTATAGCAAATGACGTATTAACTGTACAGGGACATCTCTCGTGGATACACCAGATATACAGGCGATCCAGGCAGTTGCAGATAGTTTGAGGGGAACAACGGAGTTACTAATCAGGAAACAGACCAGGATTGGGATAGAATCTTCACAGTTAGGATCCAAAACATCCAAAAAAATTCTACAGGGTGTATCCGTATTGGAAGGCCATGCACGAACAATTAACGAGCTAAATAAGCAGCAATTGAGAGGACGATGCCGAGGACAGGAAAAGAGACACATGTCATGCCAATGGAGATGGATGATTGGTCAGGTGAGACACAATATGGATCAGATAGAAACCGGGCGAGTTACAGATTCAATAAATAGCACCCAGTTGAAAGAAATGGCACAACACACTGGGCCATTAGATGCATGCACCCTGAAACATAGAAACATAGAAACATAGAAAAAGGTTGCAGGAATAGACCATTCGCCCCTTCGAGCCTGCACCAACATTCAATAAGATCATGGCTGATCATTCACCTCAATACTCTTTCCTGCTTTCGCTCCACACCCCTTGATCCCATGACCTTAAGGGCCATATCCAACTCCCTCTTGAATATATCTGATGAACTGGCATCAACAACGTTCTGCGGAAGAGAATTCCACAGGTTAACAACTCTATGAGTGAATAAGTTTCTCCTCATCTCGGTCCTAAATGGGTTATCACTTGTCCTCAGACTGTGACCACTGGTTCTGGACTTCCCCAACATCGGGAACATTCTTCGTGCATCTAATCTGCCCAGTCCAGTCAGAATGTTTCTGAGGTCCCCTCTCATTCTTCTAAACTCCAGTGAATACAGGCCCGGTCGATCCTATCTCTCCTCATATGTCAGTCCTGCCATACCGGAAATCAGTCTGGTGAACGTTTGCTGCACTCCCTCAATAGCATGAACGTCCTTCCTCAGATTAGAACAAAACTGAACACAGTATTCCAGGTGAGGCCTCACCAAGGCCCAGTACAGCTGCTATATTCAAATCCCCAAGATATGGGGCCAACATGCTATTTGCCTTCTTTCTGTCTGCTGCACCTGCATGCCAACCATCAATGACTGATGTGCCATGACACCCGGATTTCGTTGCACCTCCCCTTTTCCTCATCTGCCGCCATTCGAATAATATTCTGCCTTCGTGTTTCTGCCACCAGAGTGCATAACCTCACATTTATCCACATTACACTACATCTGCCATGCAAGTGCCCACTCAGCTAAGCTGTCCAAGTCACCCTGCAGCCTCTTAGCATCCTTATCACATTTCACACCGCCATCCAGCATAATGTCATCTGCAAACTTGGAGATATTATACAAAATTCCTTCATCCAAATCATTGATGTATATTGTAAATTGCTGGCGTCCCAGCACTGAGCCCTGCGGCACCCAACTAGTCACTGCCTGCCATTATGAAAAGAACTCGTTTATCTCTGCTTCCTGTCTGCCAACGAGTTCTCTATCCACGTCAATACATTACCCCCAATACCACGTGCTTTAATTTTGCACACCAACCTCTTGTGTGGGACCTTGTCAAAAGTATTTTGCAAGTCCCACTACACCATATCCACTGGTTCTCCCTTGTCGACTCTACTAGTTACATCCTCACACAATTCTAGAAGATTTGTCAAGCATGATTTTCCTTTCATAAATCCATGCTGACTTGGATCAATCCTGTCACTGCTTTCCAAATGGGCTGCTATTTCATCTTTAAAAATGTATTACAACATTTTCCCCACCACTGATGTCAGGCTAACTGGTCTATAATTACCAGTTTTCTCTCTACCTCCTTTTTCAAAATGTGGTGTTACATTTGCTACCCTCCAGTCCATACAAACTGATCGAGAATCGATGGACTGTTGGAAAATAATCACCAATGCATCCACTATTTCTAGGGCCACTTCCTTAAGTACTCTGGGATGCAGACCATCAGGCCCCGGGGATTTATCGGCCTTTCGTCCCATCAATTTCCCTAACACAATTTCCCACAAATAAGGATTTTCTTCAGTTCCTCCTTCTCACTAGCCCCTCGGTCACGTACCATTTCCAGAAGATTATGCGCATCTTCCTTCGTGAAGGCAGAACCAAAGTATTTGTTCCACTGGTCTACCATTTCTTTGTTCCCTATTATAAATTCACCTGAATCTGACCGCAAGGGACCTACGTTTGCCTTCACTACTCTTTTTCTCTTCACATATTTATAGAAGTGTTTATGTTCCCAGCCAGCTTCCTCTCATACTCTATTGTCCCCCTCCGAATTAAACCCTTTGTCCGCCTCTGCTGAATTCTAAATTTCTCCCCGTCCTCAGGTTGATGCTTTTTCTGACCAATTTATATGCCTCTTCCTTGGATTTAACGCTATCATTAATTTCCCTTGTTAGCCACGGTTGAGCCACCTTCCCCATTTTATTTTTACTCCAGACAGGGATGTCCAATTGTTGAAGTTCATCCATGTGATCTTTATATGTTTTCCATTGCCTATCTGCCGTCAACCCTTTAAGTATCATTTCCCAGTCTATTCTAGCCAATTCATGTCTCATACCATCGAAGTTACCTTTCCTTAAGTTCAGGACCCCAGTCTCAGAATTATTGTTTCACTCTCCACCTTAACAAAGAATTCTACCTTATTGTGGTTACTCTTCCCCAAGGGGCCTCGCACAACAAGATTGCTAATTAGTCCTTTCTCATTACACATCAAGCAGTCGAGGATGGCCAGCCCTCTAGATGGTCCCTCGACATATTGGTCGAGAAAACCATCTCTAATACACTCCAGCAAATCCTTCTCCACCGTATTACTACCAGTTTGGTTAGCCCAATCTATGTGTAGATTAAAGTCGCCCATGATAACTGATGTACCTTTATTGCACACATCCCTACTTTCTTGTTGGATGCTGTCAGCCAACTCACTACGATTGTTTGGTGGTACACAACTCCCACTAGCGTTTTTTTCCCTTTGATATTCCACAGATCCACCCACGTAGAATCCACGCGAATGTCCTTCCTGACTATTGCATTAATTTCCTCTTCAACCAGAAATGCCACCCCACCTCCTTTTCCTTTGTGTCTATCATTCCTGACTGGTGAAAACCCCTGGATGTTGCGTTGCCGGCCTTCGTCACCCTGGAGCCATTTCTCCGTGATGCCAATTGCATCATATTCATTAATTGCTGCCTGTGCAGTTAATTTGTCCACCTTATTACGAATACTCCTCGCATTGAGGCACAGTGCCTTCAGGCTTGTTATCTTAACACACCTTGTCCCTTTAGAAGTTTGCTGCAATGTGGCCCTTTTTAATTTTTTCCTTTGGTTTTCTCGGCCCTCCACCCTTACCTTTCTGCCCCCAAAGGTTCCCATCCCGCTGCCATACCAGTTTAACCCCTCCCCAACAATAGGAGCAAACTCTCCCTCGTGGACATTGGTTCTGCTGAGGTGCAGACCGTCCGATTTGCACAGGTCCCAGCTCCCACAGAACGGTTCCAATGTCCCAATAAATTGAATCCCTCCCTTCTGCAACACACAGTCATCTGAACTATCCTGCGATTCCTACTCTGAAAAGTGGTAGCTATCCCTGAGATTGCTACCTTTGAGGTCCGATTTGTTAATTTAGCTCCCAGCTCCCTAAATGCAGCTTCTAATTCCTCAGACACAGAGAGTCAGACTCAAACACATAAATAGCACTCTAAAGACAGAGAGTGAGAGGCACAGATACATTGCACAATCCCATTTGTTTGAATGTTACAAAGTTATCGACAAATGCAGATTCAACAAAATAGATTCGGGTGCAACTGAGCAGGATGGCAGGAAATCGGTTTGAATTTAAAGATTTACCAGGAGTGGGGTTCGAACCCATGCAGGTACAAACCCATTGGATTTTCCGTCCAACGCCTGAACAACTCGGCCATCCTGGTTTTGTCAGTATTCGGATTTTGTCTCTGTGAGAATCTGGGCTGCAGCTCCACTCTCACAGACACAGGTTTTCAATGAGCATTTTCGAATATTTATAGTAATATTGACACAGGGGCAACTCTCCTGTTCTTTTTCGAGTAATGCACTGGGAACGTTCACATCCACCCGAGGGTGCAGACGGAGCTTCAATTTAACATTTTATCCGAAAGTCAACAGCTTCAACAATGCAAAATCCCCCAAATACTGCATTTGAGTGTCAGCCAAGATTATATGCTCAAGTCTCAGGAGTGGGACTTACACACACAACCTCCTTATTCAGTCGAGAATGCTGCCACTGAACCAAAGCCGATACCAAAGTTCACATCCGTATTAATTTCCCCAAGTCTTTTTATCAAGTTTCAGGACATACTGAAGTAATATTCAACATTTTAAAAAAGCTTCATCCTCGTCGGGGAATTGAACGCCTACCTCGCGCGTGACAGAGAGGGATATTAACTAAGACACGAATGAGGAGCTGACGGGTGTGGATTCTGTCAGTGCAGGAATCGAGCTGAGAACAGAAATGGACACCATGAGAAGTAGACAGGCACATTGAGAGACAGAGACAAACCGACAAACAGGGAGAGACAGACAGCAAGATAGAGACAACGTGAGACAGAAAGTGTGAGACTGAGAAGGAGAGGCAGACTGAGTGAGAAAAAGACACAAACACACACACATACAGATATAAAGAGAGAGAGGGAAACAGTGAGAGAAAGACAGTGATAAAGACAGTAACAAGGAGAGAGACAGATGAAGAGTGAGCGACAGATAGAGAGATATACAGAGATATAAACAGAAAATGATGGAAATACTCAGCAGGTTAGAGACAGGAACTAACAGCGACAGGCAAATAGAGACAGTCAGGTCGAGACATAGACAGGTAGAGATGATGGGAATGAGAGAGACAGTCAGACAGAGAGACTGAGAGAATCCCACTGGAACAGAACTGGACATCGTGAGAAAGAGACAGACACGTTGAGAGACAGACAAAGAGGGAAACAGGGAGAGACAGACAGCGAGATAGAGGCAAAGAGAGACAGAAAGTTTGAGATTGAGAGGGAGGGTCAGTCTGAATGAGAAAACGACTCAAACACATACATACACAGAGATATGTTTGTGTGCTCCATAAAGAGAAGGAGGCAAATATGATGCAATGACAGAGACAAAGACAGGGACAATGAAAGAGACAAAGAGGGAGACAGATAGAGAGAAAGACAGATAGAGACAATAATTCGGTTCTGTCTTTACAAAGGAAGATACAAAAATCCTTCCGAATGTACGAGGGGACTGTGCATCTCGTGAGAATGAGGAACTGAGACTTATCCTTATTGGCGGGAAATTGTGTTGGAGAAATTGTTGGGATTTTCAGCCGATAAATCCCCGGCTCCTGATAGTCTGCATCCCAGAGTACTTAAGGAAGTGGCCCTAGAAATAGTGGATGCATTGGTGATCATTTTCCAACAATCCATCGACCCTGGATCAGTTCCTATGGACTAGAGGGTAGCTAATGTGATGGCACTTTTTAAAAAAGGAGGGAGAGAGAAAGCAGCTAATTATAGACCAGTTAGCCTGACATCAGTCGTTGGGAAAATATTGGAATCAATCATTAAGGATGAAATAGCAGCCCATTTGGAAAGCAGTGACAGGATCGGACCGAGTCAGCATGGATTATGAAAGTGAAATCACGCTTGACGAATCTTCTGGAATTTTTTGAGGATGTAATGAGTAGAGTGGACAAGGGAGAACCAGTGGATGTGGTGTATTTGGACTTTAAATAGGCTTTTGACAAGGTCCCGCACTAGAGATTGGTGCACAAAATCATAGCACATGGTATTGGGATTAATGTACTGACATGGATAGAGAACTGGTTGGCAGACAGGATGCAGAGAATCGGGATAAACGGGTCCTTTTCAAACTGGCAGGAAGTGACTAGTGGGGTGCCGCAGGGCTCAGTGCTGGGACTCCAGCTCTTTACAATATACATGAACGATTTGGTTGAAGGAATAGAGTGTAATATCTCCAAGTTTGCGGATGACACTAAACTGGGTGGCGGTCCGAGCTGTGAAGAGGATGCTAAGAGGCTACAGGGTGAATTGGACAGATTAGGTGAGTGGGCAAATACATGGCAGATGCAGTATAATGTGGATAAATGTGAGGTTATCCATTTTGGGGGCAACAACACGAAGGCAGAATATTATCTGAATGGCGGAAAACTAGAAAAAGGGGAGGTGCAGTGAGACCTTGGTGTTATGGTTCATCAGTCACTGAAAGTGGGCATGCAGGTACAGCAGGCGGTAAAGAAGGCAAATGGTATGTTGTCTTCGTAGCTAGAGGATTTGAATATAGGAGCCAGGAGATCTTACTGCAGTTGTACAAGGCCTTCGTGAGGACACACCGGGAATATCGTGTTCAGTTTTGGTCTCCTAGTCTGAGGAAGGACGTTCTTGCTGTTGAGGGAGCGCAGCGAAGGTAAACCAGACTGATTCCAGTGATGGCAGGACTGTCATATGAGGAGAGATTGGATCAACTAGGCCTTTAATCACTGGCGTTTAGAATGATGAGAGGGGATCTCATAGAATCATATAAGATTCTGACGGGACTGCACAGGTTAGATTCGGGAAGAATGTTCTCGATGTTGGGGAAGACAGAACCAGGGGACATAGTCTTAGGATAAGGGGTAGGCCATTTAGCAGTGAGATGAGTAGAAACTTCTTCACTCAGAGAGTTGTTGACCTGTGGAATTCCCTGCCACAGAGAGTTGTTGAAGCCAGTTCATTGGATATATTCAAGAGAGAGTTAGATATGGTCCTTACGGTTGAGTGGATGAAGTGGGATGGAGAGGAAAACAGGAAAGGGTAACTGAAAGAATGATCAGCCATGATAATATTGAATGGCGGTGCAGGCTCGAAGGGCCTAATGGCCTACTCCTGCAGTTATTTTCTATGTTTCTATGTTTCAAAAACAGAAAATGATGCAAATACTCATCAGATTAGAGACAGGGACAAAATGAGACAGACAAAGACATGGACAGGGAGGATGGGAAAGAGAGAGATTGTCATACAGAGAGTCTGAGAGAATCGCATTGGAACAGAACTGGACACCGTGAGAAAGAGACAGATTGAGAGACAGAGACAAACAGAGAACCAGGCACAGACAGTGTGAGTCAGAGAGAGGCAGACTGAGGGAGACAAAGGATCAAGCACACAAACACACACACAGCTCTCTAAAGAGAGAAAGGCAGAGACTGAGATACACAGAAACATTTCACAATTTCATTTCATGATCGGCTTCGAGTGTAACAGAGTTACAGAAAATTGCAGATTCAACAGATGAAAATCTTGTATCACTGGGCAGGATGGGAAAAATCTCTGTTAAATAAAAGAGATTCTAGGATTGGGGTTCGAATCCACGTGGGAAAAACCCATTGAATTTTACGGCCAACGCGGTAAACACTCGCCCATCCTGGTCTTTGTAGCGTTTGGATTCTGTCTCTGAGAATGTGGCCTTCAGCTCCACCCCCACAGCAACATACACACATACACATCGGGTTTCAGTGAGCATTTACGAACATTTTTAGTAATATTGTACGGGCGCAACTCTCCTATTCTTTTTCGTGTAATGCTCTGGGAACTTTCACATCCAGCCGAGGTTGGAGACGGAGCTTCAATTTAACATTTCAGCTGATGGTCAACAGCTTCAACAATGCAAAATTCCCCAAGTACTGCACTTGAGTGTCAGCAAAGATTATCTGCTCAAGTCTCAGGAGTGGGAGTTACACACACAACCTCCTGATTCAGTCGAGAATAAAGCCAATGAAACAAGGTCGATACCAAAGATCACAACCGTATTATTTTCCCCAAGTTTTTAAAAAATTTCCAGGACATACCACGTTCATGGTGATGATTTGCATCGACAGTTGCACATACACAGATACATACATACAGATAGACATACACAGACACACACACACACAATAACCAAAAATATACACGCGTCAACATAGAAACATAGAAACATAGAAATTAGTTGCAGGAGCAGGCCATTCGGCCCTGCGAGCCTGCACCACCATTCTTTAAGATCATGGCTGATCATTCAACCTCAGTATACATTTCCTGTTTTCTCTCCATACCCCTTGAACCCTTGAGTCGTAAGGGCCATATCTAACTCCCTCTTGAATATATCGAACTAACTGGCCTCAACAACTTTCTGCGGTAGAGAATTCCACAGGGTACTGACTCTCTGAGTGAAGACGTTTCTCCTCATCTCGGTCCTAAATGGCTTACCCCTTATTTTTAGACTGTGACCCCTGGTTCTCAAACTCCCCAGTAACGGAAACATTCTTCCTGCCTCTCACTTGTCAAATTTCGTCAGAATTTTATTTGTTTCTATGAGATCCCCTCTCATTCTTCTAAACTCCAGTGGATACCAGCCCAGTTGATCCAGTCTCTGCGCATATGTCAGTCCTGCCATCCCGGGAATCATGCTGGTGAACCTTCGCTGTACTCCCTCAAAAGCAAGGACGTCCTTCCTCAGATTCGGAGACCAAAGCTGATCACAATATTCCAGGAGTGGCCTCACCAAGGCCCTGTACAACTGCAGTAAGACCTCCCTGCTCCTATACTCAAATCCCCTAGCTATGAAGGCGAACATGCCATTTGCATTCTTCACCGCATGCTGCACCTGCAATCAATGACTGATTTACCATAACACCCAGATCAAGATATACACAGGTTTCCTTAGACAAATAGATGGATAGACAGGCAGGGTCACTGTCGCTACTTTGTCTGGCTTTTGCGTTTTTCAGTCGAGGATGCTGCCACTGAACCAAAGCTGATACCAAAGTTCACAACCGTATTATTTTCCCCAAGTCTTTTTGAAAAGTTCCAGGACATACCAAATTCATGGTGATGATTTCCACAGACAGTTGCACATACACAGAGACATATATACAGATAGACAGACACAGAGACACACACATACATACATAACCAAAAATATACATGCACCAACGGACATGCACAGATGCCTGCGACATCTCGAGGGATCGACAGGCTGAGTCTCTTTCGCGACTTTGGCTGATTTTTGCGTTTTTCTATCCGTATGTATCGTGAATATTGCAGATTAATAAAAATGAGAAATAGATGTCAGTGTTGAAAGGTGTAGGACGTTATTCCACCTATCTCAGGAGTAGTTTTGCAAAAACCTGGTTAAATTGTGAAGACAATTGCTGAGAATCGTATTTGGCAGGATTCGAACCTGAGCGCCGAAAACCCAAAGGATTTCAAGCCAATTGCATTAACCACTCGACCACAATTACTGCGGATCTAGCACTTTAAATGTTACTCAGAAAAAGCTCAGTCATCCATTTCTGTGCAGCAGACGGCCACAGAATCCTGAAAAAGACTCTGTTTGCAAAAAATCTGGAAGAGGCAATCGCCTCTGGCTGTATTTTTACTGTTCTATATTGTTCTGGAACTTTGTAATATGAATCTATACCAAGAAACAGAAGTAAAATTAGACATTTTCAAAAAACTGCTTTTCCGTCGGGGAATTGAACCCGGTTCGATTGCTTAACAGGGGAGCAAAATCACGACTCTCCGGACGAAGATACGGGCGATGTCAGAGCAGTAATCGAGCTGTGAACAGAAGTCGACAGACACATTGAGAGACAGAGACAAACCGACAATCAGGGAGAGATCGACAGCGATAGAGGGACAACGAGAGACAGAAAGGATGAGACTGAAAAGTCAGGCAGACTCTGAGAAAAAGACTCAAAAACCTACATATACAGAGATGTGTGTGTGTGATCAATAAAGAGAGAGAGGGAAAGAGTGAAAGAAAGACAGTGATAAAGACAGTGACAAGGAGAGAGACAGATCGAGAGAGAACGACAGGTCGAGAGAGAGACAAAGATATCAACAGAAAATGATGGAAATACTCAGCAGGTTAAGACAGGAACTACCAGCGACAGGCAAAGAGAGACAGATAGGCAGAAATATAGAGAGACAGAGATGATGGGAAAGAGTGAGACAGTCAGACAGAGAGACTGAGAGAATCCCATTCGAACAGAACTGGACACCGTGAGAAAGAGACAGACACATTGAGAATCAGAGACAAACAGGGAAACGGGGACAGACAGACAGCGAGATAGAGACAAAGAGAGACAGAAAGTTTGAGACTGAAAGGGAGGATCAGACTGAATGAGAAAAAGACTCAAACACATACATACACAGATATGTATTTGCGTGCTCCATAAAGAGAGGGAGGCAAATAGTGATGGAATGACAGAGAAAAGGACAGGGACAAAGAGAGAGTAAAAGAGGGCGACAGATAGAGAGAGATACAGATAGAGAGAGAGACATAGAGACAAAAACAGAACACAACGGAAATATTTATCAGGTTAGAGACAGGGATTAACAGAGACAGGCAAAGACATGGACAGACAGAGATAATGGGACAGAGATAGGCAGTCAGACTGAGAGTCTGAGAGAATCCCATTGCAACAGAACGAGACACCGTGAGAAAGAGACAGATTGAGAGACAGGGACAAACAGAGAAACAGGGACAGAGAGAGTGTGTCAGAGAGAGGCAGACTGAGAGAGACAATGACTCAAACACATTCACAGCTCTCTAAAGAGAGAAAGAGACAGAGACCGAGTAACACAGATACATTTCACAATTTCATTTCATCGTCGGCTCAGAATGTCACATCGTTGCAGAAAATTGGTGATTCAGCAGATGAAAATCGGGTATCACTCGGCAGGATGGGAAAAATCTCTGTTTAATTAAGGAATCACCAGGAGTGGGGTTTGAACCCACGCGAGTATACAACCCATTACATCTTAAATGTAACGCCTTTACCATTCGGTCATCCTGGTCCTGATCCTGTCAATGGTTGGACTCTGCCTCTGAGAATCTGGGCTTCAGCTCCATCCCCACAGACACACAGACACAGAGGATTTCAGGGAGCATTTTTCGTAATATTGACACGGGCGCAACTCTCCTATTCTTTTTCGACTAAGGCTCTGGGAACTTTCACATCCACCCGAGGGTGCAAATGGAGCTTCAATTTAAAATTTCAGCCGATGGTCAACAGCTTCAACAATGCAAAATTCCCCAAATACTGCATTTGAGTGTCATCCAAGATGATGTGTTCAAGTCTCAGGAGTGGGACTCACACACACAACCTCCTGATTCAGTCGAGAATGTAGCCACTGAACCAAAACCGATACCAAAGATCACAGCAGTATTATTTTCCCCAAGTGTTTTAAAAGTTCCGGGATGTACCAAATTCATGGTGATGATTTCCACAGACAGTTGCACATACACAGAGACATACATACATATAGACATACACAGACACACGCACACACAATAAAAAAAATATACATGCATCAATATAGAAACATAGAAATTAGTTGCAGGAATATGCCATTCGGCCTTTCGAGCCTGCACCACCATTCAATAAGATCATGGCTCATCATTCAACCTCAGTACCCCTTTCCTGCTTTCTCTCCATACCCCTTGATCTCTTTAGCCAAAAGGGCCATATCTAACTCCCTTTTGAATATATCGAATGAACTGGCCTCAACGACTTTCTGCGGTAGAAAATTTCACAGGTTAACCACTCTCTGAGTGAAGAAGTTTCTCCTCATCTCGGTCATAAATGGCTTACCCCTTATTTTTAGACTGTAATCCTTGGTCTCAAACTCCCCAGCAATGGGAACATTCTTCCAGCCTCCAATCTCGTCAGAATTTTATATGTTTCTGTGAGATCCCCTTTCATTCTTCTAAACTCCAGTGGATACCAGCTCAGTTGAGCCAGTCTCTCCTCAAATGTCAATCCTGCCATCCCGGGAATCATGCTGGTGAACCTTCGCTGTACTCCCTCAATAGCAAGGAAGTCCTTCCTCAGATTCGGGGACCAAAACTGAACACAATATTCCAGGTGTGACCTCACCAAGGCCCTGTACAACTGCAGTAATATCTTCCTGCTCCCATACTCAAATCCCCTAGCTATGAAGGCGAACATGCCATTTGTTTTCTTCACCGCCTGCTGCACCTACATGCCAACTTTCAATGACTGATGTACCATGACACCCAGATCAAGATATACACAGGTTGCCTTAGACAAATAGATGGATAGACAGGCAGTGTGACTGTCGCTACTTTGGCTGGTTTTTGCGTTTTTCTATCCGTATGTATCGTGAATACTGCAGATTAATGTAGAAAGAAAACAGCGGCTGCATCGAAAGATGTGGGACGTTGCTCTATCTATCTCAGAATCAGTTTTGCAGTAACGTGGTTAAATTGTGAAACAGAATGAAATATGCTGAGAAACATAGTCGGCAGAGTTCAAACCTGCGCAGAGAAACCCCGATGGATTTTTTGTCCATTGTCTTACACACTCGGCCACGACTACTGGCTCGCTGCATCATTCAATGTTACTCAGATAAAACTCAGTCATCCATCTCTGTGCAGCAGACGGCCACAGAATCCAGAAAAAGTCTCTGTTTGCTAAAAATCTGGAACAGGCAATCTCCTCTTCCTGTATTTGTACTGTTCTATATTGCTCTGGAACTTTTTAATATGAATCAACACCAAGAAACAAGTAAAATACTGCATTTTGCAAATGCTGCCACCGCGTCGGGAAGTAGAACCACGGTCTCCGGCGGAACAGGCGGGGATACTCACCACTATACTAACGAGCATGAGTTCTATCAGAGCAGGAAGCGAGCTGTGAATGGAACTGGACACGATGAGAAGACGACAGACACATTGCGAGACAGAGACAAACCGACAATCAGGGAGAGACTGACAACGAGATAGAGACAATGAGAGACAGAAAGTGTGAGACTGAGAAGGAGAGGCAGACTGAGTGAGAAAAAGACTCAAACACACACATATACAGAGATGTGTGTGTGTGATCTATAAAGAGAGAGGGAAAGAGTGAGAGAAAGAGAGTAATAAAGACAGTGACAAGGAGAGAGAGAGCGACAGATAGAAAGTGTCAGAGATAGAAACACTAATGCTGGAAATACTCAGCAGGTTAGAGACAGGAACTAACAGAGGCAGGCAGAGACATGGACAGACAGAAATGATGGCAAAGAGAGAGCCAGTCTGACAAAGAGTCTAAGAGAATCCCATTGGAACAGAACTGGACACCGTGGGAAAGAGACAGAGACACAGGAACAGACAGAGTGAGTCAGACTGAGAGTGAAAAACACACAAACACAAACACACCTCTCTAAAGAAAGAGACAGGCAGAGACCGAGCGACACCGATACATTTCACAATTTCATTTCATTATCGGCTCAGAGTGTCACAGAGTTGCACATTCAACAGATAAAAATCGGGTATTACTGATGAGAATGGGAGGAAATCGGTGTTAAATTAATGAAGTACCAGGTGTCAGCTACGCGAACACGTGGGAAACATCCCATTTAATTTTAAGGCCAACGCCTTAACCACTCGGCCATCCTGGTCTTGTCAGAATATGGATTCTGTCTCTGTGAGAAACTGGGCTTCAACCCCACCCCCACAGACACACATACATGGAGGCTTTCAGTGAGCATTTACGAACATTTTTAGTAATATTGACACGGGGGAAACTCTCCTATTCTTTTTCGAGTAAGGCTCTGGGACCTTTCACATACACCCGAGGGTACAGACTCAGCTTCAATTTAACATTTCATCCGAAAGTCAACAGCTTCAACATTGCAAAATTCCCCAAGTGAGGCACTTGAGTGTTAGCCAAGATGATATGCTCAAGTCTCAGGAGTGCGACTTGAACACACAAACTCCTGACTCAGTCGAGAATGCTGCCACTGAACCAAAGCCGATACAAACGTCCACAACCGTCTTATTTTCCCCAAGTCTTTTTTATAATTTCCAGGACATACCAAATTCATGGTGATGATTTCCACAGACAGTTGCACATACACAGAGACATATATACAGATCGATAGACACAGAGACACACCCACATACATAACCAATAATTTACACGCACCAACGGACCTACACAGATGCCTTCAACAGATAAAGGGATAGACAGGCTGACTCACTGACGCAACTTTGACTGATTTTTGTGGTTTCCTATCCGTATTTATCGTAAATATTGCAGATGAATAAAAATGAGAAAAAAATGTCAGTGTTGAAAGGTGTGGGACGTTATACCATCTATCTCAGGATCAGTTTTGCAAAGTTCTGGTTAAATTGTGAAATGGAATGAAAAAATGCCGAGAATCGTAGTGGACAGGCTTCAAAACTACGCAGGGAAAACCCAATGGATTTTTAATCCATCGTCTTAACCACTCGGCCACTTCGAATGCAACTCTGTCTTCTTAAACGTTAATCAGAAAAAACTCAGTCATCCATCTCCTTGCAGCAGACGGCCAAAGAATCCTGTAAAAGTCTCCGTTTACTAAAAATCTGGAAGAGGCAATCTCCTCTATGTGTATTTTTCCAGTTCTATATGGCTCTGGAACTTTTTAATATGAATCTCTACCAAGAAACAGAAGTAAAATTCTACATTTTGAAACACCTGGCTTCCAGTCGGTGAATTGAAACCCAGTCTCCCGCGTGACAAGCGGGGATACTCACCACTGTACTAACGAGGAACCTACAGGTAGCAGCACTGTCAGAGCAGGAATCGAGCAGTGCACAGAACTGGACACCAGGAGAAGTCGACAGACACATTGAGAGACAGAGACAAACCGACAAGCAGGGAGAGACAGACAGCGACTTAGAGACAACAAGATTCAGAAAGAGTAAGACTGAGAAGGAGAGGCAGACTTAGTGAGAAAAAGACACAAACGCATACATATACAGAGATGTGTGTATGTGTGATCTATTAAGAGAGAGAGGGTAAGAGTGAGAGAAAGAAAATGATAAAGACAGTGACAAGGAGAGGAACAGACAGAGAGAGAGAGATAGAGACTAAAACAGAAAATGATGGAAATACTTATGTTAAAGGCTGGACTAAAAGAGACAGGCAAAGACATGGACAGACCGAAATGATGGGAAAGAGAGAGCCAGTCAGACAAAGAGTCTGAGAGAATCCCATTGGAACAGACGTGGGCACCGTGAGAAAGAGACAGATTGAGAGACAGAGACAAACAGAGAAACAGGGACAGACAGAGTGAGTCAGACTGAGAGAGACAAAGGATCAAGCATACAAATCTATCTGAAGAGAGAGAGAAAGGCAGAGACCGAGCGACACAGATACATTTCACAATTTCATTGCATTATCGGTTCAGAGTGTCACATCGTTGCAGAAAATTGCTGATTCAACGGATGAAAATCCGGTACACTGATCAGAATGGGAGGACATACGCGTTAAATTGAAGAGATAACATGAGTGGGGTACGAACCCACGCGGGAAAAAAACCAATTGAATTTTAAGGCCTACACCTTAACCACTCGGCTATCCTGTTTCTGTGAGAACCTCGATTCTGTCTCTGTGAGAAACTGGGCTTCAACCCCAACCCCACATATAAAAAACAGACATATCAGCTTTCAGTGAGCATTTACGAACATTTTTAGCAATATTGACATGGGGGCAACTCTCCTATTATTTTTCGAATAATGCTCTGGGACTTTTCATATCCACCCGAGGGTACAGACGGAGCTTCACTTTAACATTTAATCCGAAAGTGAAAGCTTCAACAATGCAAAATTCCCCAATTGGTGCACTCGAGTGTTAGCCAAGATTATATGCTCAAGTCTCAGGAGTGCGACTTGAACACACAAACTCCAGATTCAGTCGAGAATGCTGCCACTGAACCAAAGCCGATACAAAAGATCACAACCGTATTATTTTCCCTAAGTCTTTTTTATAAGTTCCAGGACTTGCCAAATTCATGGTGATGATTTGCACAGACAGTTGCACATACACAGAGACAGATATAGAGATAGAAACACAAAGAGACACACACACATACATAACTAAAAATTTACACGCACCAACGGGCATGCACAGATGCCTTAGACATCTCGAGGGATAGACAGGCTGAATCACTGTCGCAACTTTGACTGATTTTTCCATTTTCTTATCCGGACGTATTGCGAATATTGCAGGTTAATAAAAATGAGAAAAAAATGTCAGTGTTGAAAGGTGTGGGACATTATTCCATCTATCTCAGGATCAGTTTGGCAGTGAAGCGGTTAAATTGTGAAATGGAATGAAAAATGCTGAGAATCGCAGTCGGCAGGATTCGAACCTGCGCGGGATAACCCAATGGATTTCTAGTCCATCGCCTTAACCACTCGGCCACGACTACTGTGTCGCTGCCTTTTTAAACGTTACTCATAAAAAACTCAGTCATCCATCTCTGTGCAGCAGACGGCCAAAGACTCATGAAAAATTCTCCGTTTGCTAAAAATCTGGACGAGGCAATCTCCTCCACCTGTATTTTTATAGTTCCATATTGCTCTGGAACTTTTTAATATGAATCTCTTCCAAGAAACAGAAGTAAAATTCGACGATTTGAAACAACTGGCTCCCCGTCGGGGAATTGAACCCCGGTCTCCAGCGAGACTGGCGGGGATACTCACCACTGCTCACGAAGAACTGACGTGTACCAATTCTGTCACAACAGAAATCGAGCCACTGTGAACAGAACTGGACACCATGAGAAGTCGACAGACACATTGAGAGACAGAGACAAACCGACAAACAGGGAGAGACAGACAGCGAGATAGAGACAACGAGAGACAGAAAGTGTGAGACTGAGAAGGAGAGGCAGACTGAGTGAGAAAAAGACTCAAACATATATATATACAGAGATGTGTGTGTGTGATCTATTAAGAGAGAGAGGGAAAGAGTGATAGAAAGATAATGATAAAGACAGTTACAAGGAGCGAGACAGATGGAGAGAGAGCGATAGAGACTAAAACAGAAAATGATGGAAATATTTCTCAGCTTACAGGCAGGGACTCACAGAGACAGGCAAAGACATGGACAGACCGAAATGATGGGAAAGAGAGAGCCAGTCAGACAAAGAGTCTGAGAGAATCCCATTGGAACAGACGTGGCACCGTGAGAAAGAGACAGATTGAGAGACAGAGACAAACAGAGAAACAGGGACAGACAGAGTGAGTCAGACTGAGAGAGACAAAGACTCAAACACACAATCAAATACACAACTCTCTGAAGAGAGAGAGAGCGGTAGAGACCGAGCGACGCAGATGCATTTCACAATTTCATTTCATTATCGGTTCAGAGTGTCACATTGTTGCAGAAAATTGCTGATTCAACCGATGAAAATCCGGTCTCACTGATCAGAATGGGAGGAAATCCGTGTTAAATTAACGAGATACCAGGAGCGGGGTCCGAACCCACGTGGGAAAAAAACCATTAAAATTCAAGGCCAACGCCTCAACCACTGGGCTATCCTGGTCCTGTGAAAACCTGCATTCTGTCTCTGTGAGAGTCTGGGCTTCAACGCCAACCCCACATACAAACACAGACACATCGGCTTTCAGTGAGCATTTACGAACATTTTTAGTGATATTGAGACGGGGGCAACTCTCCTATTCTTTTTCGAGTAATGCACTGGGAACTTTCATATCCACCCGAGGGTGCAGACGGAGCTTCAATTTAACATTTCATCCGAAAGTCAACAGCTTCAACATTGCAAAATTCCCCAAGTGCTGCACTTGAGTGTTAGCCAAGATGATAATGCTCAAGTCTCAGAAGTGCGACTTGAACACACAAACTCCCGATTCAGTCGAGAATGCTGCCACTGAACCAAAGCCGATACAAAAGTTCACAACCTTATTATTTCCCCCAAGTCTGTTTTATAAGTTCCAGGACATACCAAATTCATGGTGATGATTTCCACAGACAGTTGCACATACACAGAGACATATATAGAGATAGACAGACACAGAGACACACACACACAAAACCAAAAATTTACACGCACCAACGGGCATGCACAGATGCCTCAGACATCTCGAGGGATAGACAGGCTGAATCGCTGTCGCAACTTTGACTGATGTTTTCGATTTTTGAAACGGATGTATCGTGAATATTGCAGATTAATAAAAATGAGAAAAAAATGTCAGTGTTGAAAGCTGTGGGACGTTATTCCATCTATCTCAGGATTTGTTTGGCAGAGAACCGGTTAAATTGTGAAATGGAATGAAAAATGCTGAGAATCGTAGTCGGCAGGATTCGAACCTACGCGGGATAACCCAATGGATTTCTAGTCCATCGCCTTAACCACTCGGCCACGACTACTGTGTTGCTACCTTTTTTAACGTCACTCAGAAAAAACTCAGTCATCCATCTCTGTGCAGCAGACGGCCAAAGACTCCTGAAAAATTCTCCGTTTGCTAAAAATCTGGACGAGGCAATCTCCTCTACCTGTATTTTTACAGTTCGATATTGATCTGGAACTTTTTAACATGAATCTCTTCCAAGAAACAGAAGTAAAATTCTACGATTTGAAATAACTGCCTCTCCGTCGGGGAATTGAACACCGGTTTCCCGCCTGACAGGGGTGGATACTCACCACTATACTAACGAGGAACTGACATGTACCAATTCTGTCAGAGCAGTAATCGAGCCACTGTGAACAGAACTGGGCACCATGAGAAGTCGACAGACACATTGAGAGACAGAGACAAACCGACAAACAGGGAGAGACAGACAGCGAGATAGAGACAACGAGAGACAGAAAGTGTGAGACTGAGAAGGAGAGGCAGACTGAGTGAGAAAAAGACTCAAACATATACATATACAGAGATGTGTGTGTGTGATCTATTAAGAGAGAGAGGGAAAGAGTGATAGAAAGATAATGATAAAGACAGTTACAAGGAGCGAGACAGATGGAGAGAGAGCGATAGAGACTAAAACAGAAAATGATGGAAATATTTCTCAGCTTACAGGCAGGGACTCACAGAGACAGGCAAAGACATGGACAGACCGAAATGATGGGAAAGAGAGAGCCAGTCAGACAAAGAGTCTGAGAGAATCCCATTGGAACAGACGTGGCACCGTGAGAAAGAGACAGATTGAGAGAAAGAGACAAACAGAGAAACAGGGACAGACAGAGTGAGTCAGACTGAGAGAGACAAAGACTCAAACACACAAACAAATACACAACTCTCTGAAGAGAGAGAGAGCGGTAGAGACCGAGCGACGCAGATGCATTTCACAATTTCATTTCATTATCGGTTCAGAGTGTCACATTGTTGCAGAAAATTGCTGATTCAACCGATGAAAATCCGGTCTCACTGATCAGAATGGGAGGAAATCCGTGTTAAATTAACGAGATACCAGGAGCGGGGTCCGAACCCACGTGGGAAAAAAACCATTAAAATTCAAAGCCAACGCCTCAACCACTCGGCTATCCTGGTCCTGTGAAAACCTGCATTCTGTCTCTGTGAGAGTCTGGGCTCCAACGCCAACCCCACATCCAAACACAGGCACATCGGCTTTCAGTGAGCATTTACGAACATTTTTAGTGATATTGAGACGGGGGCAACTCTCCTATTCTTTTTCGAGTAATGCACTGGGAACTTTCATATCCACCCGAGGGTGCAGACGGAGCTTCAATTTAACATTTCATCCGAAAGTCAACAGCTTCAACATTGCAAAATTCCCCAAGTGCTGCACTTGAGTGTTAGCCAAGATGATAATGCTCAAGTCTCAGAAGTGCGACTTGAACATACAAACTCCCGATTCAGTCGAGAATGCTGCCACTGAACCAAAGCCGATACAAAAGTTCACAACCTTATTATTTCCCCCAAGTCTGTTTTATAAGTTCCAGGACATACCAAATTCATGGTGATGATTTCCACAGACAGTTGCACATACACAGAGACATATATAGAGATAGACAGACACAGAGACACACACACACAAAACCAAAAATTTACACGCACCAACGGGCATGCACAGATGCCTCAGACATCTCGAGGGATAGACAGGCTGAATCGCTGTCGCAACTTTGACTGATGTTTTCGATTTTTGAAACGGATGTATCGTGAATATTGCAGATTAATAAAAATGAGAAAAAAATGTCAGTGTTGAAAGCTGTGGGACGTTATTCCATCTATCTCAGGATTTGTTTGGCAGAGAACCGGTTAAATTGTGAAATGGAATGAAAAATGCTGAGAATCGTAGTCGGCAGGATTCGCACCTACGCGGGATAACCCAATGGATTTCTAGTCCATCGCCTTAACCACTCGGCCACGACTACTGTGTTGCTGCCTTTTTTAACGTCACTCAGAAAAAACTCAGTCATCCATCTCTGTGCAGCAGACGGCCAAAGACTCCTGAAAAATTCTCCGTTTGCTAAAAATCTGGACGAGGCAATCTCCTCTACCTGTATTTTTACAGTTCGATATTGATCTGGAACTTTTTAACATGAATCTCTTCCAAGAAACAGAAGTAAAATTCTACGATTTGAAATAACTCCCTCTCCGTCGGGGAATTGAACCCCGGTTTCCCGCCTGACAGGGGTGGATACTCACCACTATACTAACGAGGAACTGACATGTACCAATTCTGTCAGAGCAGTAATCGAGCCACTGTGAACAGAACTGGGCACCATGAGAAGTCGACAGACACATTGAGAGACAGAGACAAACCGACAAACAGGGAGAGACAGACAGCGAGATAGAGACAACGAGAGACAGAAAGTGTGAGACTGAGAAGGAGAGGCAGACTGAGTGAGAAAAAGACTCAAACATATACATATACAGAGATGTGTGTGTGTGATCTATTAAGAGAGAGAGAGGGAAAGAGTGATAGAAAGACGATGATAAAGACAGTTACAAGGAGAGAGACAGATGGAGAGAGAGCGATAGAGACTAAAACAGAAAATGCTGGAAATACTTCTCAGCTTACAGGCAGGGACTCACAGAGACAGGCAAAGACATTGACAGACCGAAATGATGGGAAAGAGAGAGCCAGTCAGACAAAGAGTCTGAGAGAATCCCATTGGAACAGACGTGGCACCGTGAGAAAGAGACAGATTGAGAGACAGAGACAAACAGAGAAACAGGGACAGAGAGAGTGAGTCAGACTGAGAGAGACAAAGACTCAAACATACAAAAACATACACAACTCTCTGAAGAGAGGGAGAGACCGAGCGACGCAGATATATTTCACAATTTCATTTCATTATCGGTTCAGGGTGTCACATTGTTACAGAAAATTGCTGATTCAACCGATGAAAATCCGGTCTCACTGATCAGAATGGGAGGAAATCCGTGTTAAATCAACGAGATACCAGGAGCGGGGTCCGAACCCACATGGGAAAAAAACATTAAAATTCTAGGCCAACGCGTCAACCACTCGGCTATCCTGGTCCGGTGAAAACCTGCATTCTGTCCCTGTGAGATTCTGGGCTTCAACGCCAACCCCACATACAAACACAGACACATCGGCTTTCAGTGAGCATTTACGAACATTTTTAGTGATATTGAGACGGGGGCAACTCTCCTATTCTTTTTCGAGTAATGCACTGGGAACTTTCATATCCACCCGAGGGTGCAGACGGAGCTTCAATTTAACATTTCATCCGAAAGTCAACAGCTTCAACATTGCAAAATTCCCCAAGTGCTGCACTTGAGTGTCAGCCAAGATGATAATGCTCAAGTCTCAGAAGTGCGACTTGAACACACAAACTCCCGATTCAATCGAGAATGCTGCCACTGAACCAAAGCCGATACAAAAGCTCACAAACTTATTATTTCCCCCAAGTCTGTTTTATAAGTTCCAGGACATACCAAATTCATGGTGATGATTTCCACAGACAGTTGCACATACACAGAGACATATATAGAGATAGACAGACACAGACACACACACACACAAAACCAAAAATTTACACGCACCAACGGGCATGCACAGATGCCTCAGACATCTCGAGGGATAGACAGGCTGAATCACTGTCGCATCTTTGACTGATGTTTTCGATTTTTGAAACGGATGTATCTTGAATATTGCAGATTAATAAAAATGAGAAAAAAATGTCAGTGTTGAAAGCTGTGGGACGTTATTCCATCTATCTCAGGATTTGTTTGGCAGAGAACCGGTTAAATTGTGAAATGGAATGAAAAATGCTGAGAATCGTAGTCGGCGGGATTCGAACCTGCGCGTGATAACACAATGGATTTCTAGGGCATTGCCTTAACCACTCGGCCACGACTACTGTGTCGCTGCCTTTTTAAACGTTACTCATAAAAAACTCAGTCATCCATCTCTGTGCAGCAGACGGCCAAAGACTCATGAAAAATTCTCCGAATGCTAAAAATCTGGACGAGGCAATCTCCTCTACCTGTATTTTTACAGTTCGATATTGCTCTGGAACTTTTTAAGATGAATCTCTTCCAAGAAACAGAAGTAAAATTCGACGATTTGAAACAACTGCCTCCTCGTCGGGAATTGAACCCCGGTCTCCCGCGAAACTGGCGGGGATACTCAGCACTGCTCACGAAGAACTGACGGGTACCAATTCTGTCACAGGAGGAACCGAGCCACTGTGAACAGAACTGGACACCATGAGAAGTCGACAGACACATTGAGAGACAGAGACAAACCGACAAACAGGGAGAGACAGACAGCGAGATAGAGACAACGAGAGACAGAAAGTGTGAGACTGAGAAGGAGAGGCAGACTGAGTGAGAAAAAGACTCAAACATATACATATACAGAGATGTGTGTGTGTGACCTATTAAGAGAGAGAGGGAAAGAGTGATAGAAAGATAATGATAAAGACAGTTACAAGGAGCGAGACAGATGGAGAATGAGCGATAGAGACAAAAACAGAAAATTATGGAAATACTTCTCAGCTTACAGGCAGGGACTCACAGAGACAGGCAAAGATATGGACAGACCGAAATGATGGAAAAGAGAGAGCCAGTCAGACAAAGAGTCTGAGAGAATCCCATTGGAACAGACGTGGCACCGTGAGAAAGAGACAGATTGAGAGACAGAGACAAACAGAGAAACAGGGACAGACAGAGTGAGTCAGACTGAGAGAGACAAAGACTCAAACACACAAACACATACACAACTCTCTGAAGAGAGAGAGAGAGGTAGAGACCGAGCGATGCAGATGCATTTCACAATTTCATTTCATTATCGGTTCAGAGTGTCACATTGTTGCAGAAAATTGCTGATTCAACCGATGAAAATCCGGTCTCACTGATCAGAATGGGAGGAAATCCGTGTTAAATTAAAGAGATACCAGGAGTGGGGTACGAACCCACGCGGTAAAAAACCATTAAAATTCAAGGCCAACGCCTTAACCACTCGGCTATCCTGGTCCTGTGAGAACCTGCATTCTGTCTCTGTGAGAATCTGGGCTTCAACCCCAACCCCACATACAAACACAGACACATCGGCTTTCAGTGAGCATTTACGAACATTTTTAGTGATATTGAGACGGGGGCAACTCTCCTATTCTTTTTCGAGTAATGCACTGGGAACTTTCATATCCACCCGAGGGTGCAGACGGAGCTTTATTTAACATTTCATCCGAAAGTCAACAGCTTCAACATTGCAAAATTCCCCAAGTGCTGCACTTGAGTGTTTGCCAAGATGATAATGCTCAAGTCTCAGAAGTGCGAGTTGAACACACAAACTCCCGATTCAGTCGAGAATGCTGCCACTGAAACAAAGCCGATACAAAAGTTCACAACCTTATTATTTGCCCCAAGTCTGTTTTATAAGTTCCAGGACATACCAAATTCATGGTGATGATTTCCACAGACAGTTGCACATATACAGAGACAAATATAGAGATAGACAGACACAGAGACACACACATACATAACCAAAAATTTGCACGCACCAACGGGCATGCACAGATGCCTCAGACATCTCGAGGGATAGACAGGCTGAATCACTGTCGCAACTTTGACTGATGTTTGCGATTTTTGAAACGGAAGTATCGTGAATATTGCAGATTAATAAAAATGAGAAAAAAATGTCAGTGTTGAAAGGTGTGGGACGTTATTCCATCCATCTCAGGATCAGTTTGGCAGAGAACAGGTTAAATTGTGAAATGGAATGAAAAATGCTGAGAATCGAAGTCGGCAGGATTCGAACCTGTGCGGGATAACCCAATGGATTTCTAGTCCATCGCCTTAACCACTCGGCCACGACTACTGTGTCGCTGCCTTTTTTAACGTCACTCAGAAAAAACTCAGTCATCCATCTCTGTGCAGCAGACGGCCAAAGACGCCTGAAAAATTCTCCGTTTGCTAAAAATCTGGACGAGGCAATCTCCTCCACCTGTATTTTTACAGTTCGATATTGCTCTGGAACTTTTTAATATGAATCTCTTCCAAGAAACAGAAGTAAAGTTCTACGATTTGAAATAACTGCCTCTCCGTCGGGGAATTGAACCCCGGTCTCCCGCCTGAAAGGGGGGGGGGATACTCACCACTATACTAACGAGGGACTGACATGTACCAATTCTGTCAGAGCAGTAATCGAGCCACTGTGAACAGAACTGGGCACCATGAGAAGTCGACAGACACATTGAGAGACAGAGACAAACCGACAAACAGGGAGAGACAGACAGCGAGATAGAGACAACGAGAGACAGAAAGTGTGAGACTGAGAAGGAGAGGCAGACTGAGTGAGAAAAAGACTCAAACATATACATATACAGAGATGTGTGTGTGTGATCTATTAAGAGAGAGAGAGGGAAAGAGTGATAGAAAGACAATGATAAAGACAGTGACAAGGAGAGAGAAAGATGGAGAGAGAGCGATAGAGACTAAAACAGAAAATGATGGAAATACATCTCAGCTTACAGGCAGGGACTCACAGAGACAGGCAAAGACATGGACAGACCGAAATGATGGGAAAGAGAGAGCCAGTCAGACAAAGAGTCTGAGAGAATCCCATTGGAACAGACGTGGCACCGTGAGAAAGAGACAGATTGAGAGACAGAGACAAACAGAGAAACAGGGACAGAGAGAGTGAGTCAGACTGAGAGAGACAAAGACTCAAACACACAAACACATGCACAACTCTCTGAAGAGAGAGAGAGAGGTAGAGACCGAGCGACGCAGATGCATTTCACAATTTCATTTCATCATCGGTTCAGAGTGTCACATTGTTACAGAAATTTGCTGATTCAACCGATGAAAATCCGGTCTCACTGATCAGAATGGGAGGAAATCCGTGTTAAATTAAAGAGATATCAGGAGTGGGGTACGAACCCACGCGGGAAAAAACAATTAAAATTCAAGGCCAACGCCTCAACCACTCGGCTATCCTGGTCCTGTAAGAGCCTGCATTCTGTCTCTGTGAGAATCTGGGCTTCAACACCAACCCCACATACAAATACATGCACATCGGCTTTCAGTGAGCATTTACGAACATTTTTAGTGATATTGAGACGGGGGCAACTCTCCTACTCTGTTTCGAGTAATGCTCTGGGAACTTTCATATCCACCCGAGGGTGCAGACGGAGCTTCAATTGAACATTTCATCCGAAAGTCAACAGCTTCAACTTTGCAAAATTCCCCAAGTGCTGCACTTGAGTGTTAGCCAAGATGATATGCTCAAGTCTCAGAAGTGCGAGTTGAACACACAAACTCCCGATTCAGTCGAGAGTGCTGCCACTGAACCAAAGCCGATACAAAAGTTCACAACATTATTACTTCCCCCAAGTCTTTTTTATAAGTTCCAGGACATACCAAATTCATGGTGATGATTTCCACAGACAGTTGCACATACACAGAGGCATATATAGAGATAGACAGACACAGAGACACGCACACACATAACCAAAAATGTGCACGCACCAATGGGCATGCACAGATGCGTTCGTCATCTCGAGGGATAGACAGGCTGAATCACTGTCGCAACTTTGACTGATGTTTGCGATTTTTGAAACGGATGTATCGTGAATATTGCAGATTAATAAAAATGAGAAAAAAATGTCAGTGTTGAAAGGTGTGGGACGTTATTCCATCGATCTCAGGATCAGTTTGGCAGAGAACAGGTTAAATTGTGAAATGGAATGCAAAATGCTGAGAATGGTACTCGGCAGGATTCGAACATGCGCGGGATAACCCAATGGATTCTTAGTCCATCGCCTTAACCACTCGGCCACGACTACTGTGTCGCTGCCTTTTTAAACGTGACTCAGAAAAAACTCAGTCATCCATCTCTGTGCAGCAGACGGCCAAAGACGCCTGAAAAATTCTCCGTTTGCTAAAAATCTGGACGAGGCAATCTCCTCTATCTGTATTTTTACAGTTCGATATTGCTCTGGAACTTTTTAACATGAATCTCTTCCAAGAAACAGAAGTAAAATTCTGTATTTTGAAACAACTGCCTCCCCGTCGGGGAATTGAACCCCGGTCTCCCGCGTGACAGGCGGGGATACTCACCTCTATACAAACGAGGAACTGACGTGTACCAGTTCTGCCAGAGCAGTAATCGAGCCACTGTGAACAGAACTGGACACCATGAGAAGTCGACAGACACATTGAGAGACAGAGACAAACCGACAAACAGGGAAAGACAGACAGCGAGATAGAGACAACGAGAGACAGCAAGTGTGAGACTGAGAAGGAGAGGCAGACTGAGTGAGAAAAAGACTCAAACATATACAAATACAGAGATGTGTGTGTGTGATCTATTAAGAGAGAGAGGGAAAGAGTGATAGAAAGATAATGATAAAGACAGTTACAATAAGCGAGACAGATGGAGAGTGAGCGATAGAGACAAAAACAGAAAATGATGGAAATACTTCTCAGCTTACAGGCAGGGACTCACAGAGACATGCAAAGACATGGACAGACCGAAATGATGGGAAAGAGAGAGCCAGTTAGACAAAGAGTCTGAGAGAATCCCATTGGAACAGACGTGGCACCGTGAGAAAGAGACAGATTGAGAGAAAGAGACAAACAGAGAAACAGGGACTGACAGAGTGAGTCAGACTGAGAGAGACAAAGACTCAAACACACAAACACGTACACAACTCTCTGAAGAGAGAGAGAGAGGTAGAGACCGAGCGACGCAGATGCATTTCACAATTTCATTTCATTATCGGTTCAGAGTGTCACATTGTTACAGAAAATTGCTGATTCAACCGATGAAAATCCGGTCTCACTGATCAGAATGGGAGGAAATCCATGTTAAATTAAAGAGATAGCAGGAGTGGGGTACGAACCCACGCGGTAAAAAACCATTAAAATTCAAGGCCAACGCCTCAACCACTCGGCTATCCTGGTCCTGTGAGAACCTGCATTCTGTCTCTGTGAGAATCTGGGCTTCAACACCAACCCCACATACAAACACATACACATCGGCTTTCAGTGAGCATTTACGAACATTTTTAGTGATATTGAGACGGGGGCAACTCTCCTATTCTTTTTCGAGTAATGCACTGGGAACTTTCATATCCACCCGAGGGTGCAGACGGAGCTTCAATTTAACATTTCAGCCGAAAGTCAACAGCTTCAACTTTGCAAAATTCCCCAAGTGCTGCACTTGAGTGTTAGCCAAGATGATAATGCTCAAGTCTCAGAAGTGCGAGTTGAACACACAAACTCCCGATTCAGTCGAGAGTGCTGCCACTGAACCAAAGCCGATACAAAAGTTCACAACCTTATTATTTCCCCCAAGTCTGTTTTATAAGTTCCAGGACATACCAAATTCATGGTGATGATTTCCACAGACAGTTGCACATACACAGAGGCATATATAGAGATAGACAGACACAGAGACACGCACACACATAACCAAAAATGTGCACGCACCAATGGGCATGCACAGATGCCTTCGTCATCTCGAGGGATAGACAGGCTGAATCACTGTCGCAACTTTGACTGATGTTTGCGATTTTTGAAACGGATGTATCGTGAATATTGCAGATTAATAAAAATGAGAAAAAAATGTCAGTGTTGAAACGTGTGGGACGTCATTCCATCGATCTCAGGATCAGTTTGGCAGAGAACAGGTTAAATTGTGAAATGGAATGCAAAATGCTGAGAATGGTAGTCGGCAGGATTCGAACATGCTCGGGATAACCCAATGGATTCTTAGTCCATCGCCTTAACCACTCGGCCACGACTACTGTGTCGCTGCCTTTTTAAACGTGACTCAGAAAAAACTCAGTCATCCATCTCTGTGCAGCAGACGGCCAAAGACGCCTGAAAAATTCTCCGTTTGCTAAAAATCTGGACGAGGCAATCTCCTCTATCTGTATTTTTACAGTTCGATATTGCTCTGGAACTTTTTAACATGAATCTCTTCCAAGAAACAGAAGTAAAATTCTGTATTTTGAAACAACTGCCTCCCCGTCGGGGAATTGAACCCCGGTCTCCCGCGTGACAGGCGGGGATACTCAACTCTATACTAACGAGGAACTGATGTGTACCAGTTCTGCCAGAGCAGTAATCGAGCCACTGTGAACAGAACTGGACACCATGAGAAGTCGACAGACACATTGAGAGACAGAGACAAACCGACAAACAGGGAGAGACAGACAGCGAGATAGAGACAACGAGAGACAGCAAGTGTGAGACTGAGAAGGAGAGGCAGACTGAGTGAGAAAAAGACTCAAACATATACATATACAGAGATGTGTGTGTGTTTGATCTATTAAGAGAGAGAGAGGGAAAGAGTGATAGAAAGACAATGATAAAGACAGTTACAAGGAAAGAGACAGATGGAGAGAGAGCGATAGAGACTGAAACAGAAAATGATGGAAATACTTCTCAGCTTACAGGCAGGGACTAACAGAGACAGGCAAAGACATGGACAGACCGAAATGATGGGAAAGAGAGAGCCAGTAAGACAAAGAATCTGAGAGAATCCCATTGGAACAGACGTGGCACCGTGAGAAAGAGACAGATTGAGAGACAGAGACAAACAGAGAAACAGGGACAGCCAGAGTGAATCAGACTGAGAGAGACAAAGACTCAAACATACAAACACATACACAACTCTCTGAAGAGAGAGAGAGGGAGAGACCGAGCGACGCAGATACGTTTCACAATTTCATTTCATTATCGGTTCAGAGTGTCACATTGTTACAGAAAATTGCTGATTCAACCGATGAAAATCCGGTCTCACTGATCAGAATGGGAGGAAATCCGTGTTAAATTAAAGAGATGCCAGGAGTGGTGTGCAAACCCACGCGCGAAAAATCCATTAAAATTCAAGGCCAACGCCTCAACCACTCGGCGATCCTCGTCCTGTGAGAGCCTGCATTCCGTCTCTGTGAGAATCTGGGCTTCAACCCCGACCCCACATACAAACACATACATATCGGCTTTCAGTGAGCATTTAGGAACATTTTTAGGAATATTGAGACGGGGGCAACTCTCCTATTCTTTTTCGAGTAATGCACTGGGAACTTTCATATCCACCCGAGGGTGCAGACGGAGATTCAATTTAACATTTCATCCGAAAGTCAACAGCTTCAACATTGCAAAATTCCCCAAGTGCTGCACTTGAGTGTTTGCCAGGATGATAATGCTCAAGTCTCAGAAGTGCGACTTGAACACACAAACTCCCGATTCAGTCGAGAGTGCTGCCACTGAACCAAAGCCGATAAAAAAGTTCACAACCTTATTATTTCCCCCAAATCTTTTTTATAAGTTCCAGGACATACCAAATTCATGGTGATGATTTCCACAGACAGTTGCACATACACAGAGGCATATATAGAGATAGACAGACACAGAGACACGCACACACATAACCAAAAATGTGCACGCACCAACGGGCATGCACAGATGCCTTCGTCATCTCGAGGGATAGAAAGGCTGAATCACTGTCGCAACTTTGACTGATGTTTGCGATTTTTGAAACGGATGTATCGTGACTATTGCAGATTAATAAAAATGAGAAAAAAATTTTATTGTTGAAAGGTGTGGGACGTTATTCCATCCATCTCAGGATCAGTTTGGCACAGAACCGGTTAAATTGTGAAATGGAATGAAAAATGCTGACAATCGTAGTCTGCAGGTTTCGAACCTATGCGGGATAACCCAATGCATTGCTGGTCCATCACCTTAACCACTCGGCCACGATTACTGTCTTTTTCAGGTACAGACAGAGTGATTCAGACTGAGAGAGACAAAGACTCAAACATTTGAACAATGCACTGTTCTCTGAAGAGAGAGAGAGAGAGGCAGAGACCGAGCGACACGGATACAGATCATTATCGGTTCAGATTGTCACATTGTTACAGAAAATTGCTGATTCAAACGATGAAAATCCAGTTTTACTGATCAGAATGGGAGGAAATCCGTATCAAATGAAAGAGATACCAGGAGTGGGGTCCGAACCCACGCGGGAAAAAAAACAATTGAATTTTAAAGCCAACGCCATTAGCACTCGGCTATTCTGGTTCTATGAGAACCTGGTGAGTACTTGGTAGAGATTAACTCAGAAAAAACTCAGTCATCAATCTCTGTGCAGCAGACGGCCAAAGAATCGTGAAAAAGTCTCCGTTTCCGAAAAATCTGGAAGAGGCTCTATCCTCCACGTGTATTTTTACAGTTCTTTATTGCTATGGAACTTTTTAATATGAAACTCTTCCAAGAAACAGAAGTAAAATTCTCCATTTTGAATTGAACCCCGGTCTCCCGCGTGACAGGCGGGGACACTCACCACTATACTAACGAGGAGCTGACAGGTAATGCAGCTGTCAGAGCAGGAATCGAGCTGAACAGAACTGGACACCATGAGAAGTCGACAGACACAATGAGAGACAGAACCAAACCGAAAAACAGGGAGAGAAAGACAACGAGATCGAGGCAACAAGAGACATAAAGTCGAGACTGAGAAGAAGAGGAAGACTGAGTGAGAAAAAGACTCAAACACTTACATATACAGAGATATGTGTGTGTGTCTGATCTCTAAAGAGAGAGAGGGAAAGAGTGAGAGAAAGACCGTGATAAAGGCAGTGACAAGGAGAGAGACAGATAGAGAGAGAGCGACAGAGCGAGAGAGAGACAAAGATATAAACAGAAAATGATGTCAATTCCCAGCAGGTTAGATACAGGAACTACCAGCCACAGGCAAAGAGAGACAGACTGGCAAAGACATAGACAGACAGAGATGATGGGACAATCAGAAGAGAGACTGAGACAATCCCATTGGAACAGAACTGATCACCGTGAGAATGAGACAGACACATTGAGAAACAGAGACAAACAGTGAAACAGGGAGAGGCAGACAGCGAGATAGAGACAGAGAGAGACAGAAAGCTTGAGACTGAGAGGGAGGGTCAGACTGAGCGAGACAAAGACTCAAATGCATACATACACAGAGATATGTTTGCGTGCTCCATAAAGAGAGTGAGGCAAATTGTGATGGAATGACAAGAAAAAGACAGGAACAAAAAGAGAGACAGATAGAGAGAAAGTCAGATAGAGAGAGAGACATAGAAATGATGGGAAAGAGAGAGCCAGTCAGACAAAGAGTCTGAGAGAATCCGATGGGAACAGAACTGGACACCGTGAGAGAGACAGATTGAGAGACAGAGACAAACAGAGAAACAGGGACAGACAGAGTGAGTCAGACTGAGAGAGACAAAGACTCAAACATACAAACACATACACAACTCTCTGAAGAGAGAGAGAGGGAGAGACCGAGCGACGCAGATACATTTCACAATTTCATTTCATTATCGGTTCAGAGTGTCACATTGTTACAGAAAATTGCTGATTCACCGATGCAGGAGTAGGCCATTCGGGCTTTCGAATCTGCACCACCATTCAATAAGATCATGGCTGATCATTCAGCTCAGTACCCCTTTCCTGCTTTATCTCCAAACCTCTTGATGCCTTTAGCCATAATGGCCATATCTAACTCCCTCTTGAATATAGCCAATTAATTGGCATCAACAACTCTCTGCGATAGGGAATTCCACAGGTTAACAACTCTCTGAGTGAAGAGGTTTCTCCTCATCTCGGTCCTAAATGACCTGCCCCTTATCATTAGACTGTGTCCCCTAATTCTGGACTTCCCCAACATCGGGAATTTTCTTGCTGCATCTAACCTGTTAAGTCCCGTCAGAATTGTTCATGTTTCGATGAGATCCCCTCTCATGTTTCTTAACTCCAGTGACTACAAGCCACTGTCGATCCAGTCTCTCCTCATATGTCAGTCCTGTCATCCCGGGAATCAGTCTGGTGAACCTTCGCTGCACTCCCTCAATAGCAAGAAAGTCCATCCTCAGATTACGAGACCAAAACTGAACACAATATTCCAGGTGAGGTCTCACAAAGGCCGTGTACAACTGCAGTAAGACGTCCGTACTCCTATACCCAAAACCCCTAGCTATAAAGGCCAAAATACCATTTGCCTTCTTCACCGCCTGCTGTAACTGCATGCCAACTTTCAATGACTGATGTACCACGACACGCAGCTCCCATTGCACCTCCCCTTTTCCTAATCTGCCGCCATACAGAAAGTATTCTACCTTCGTGTTTTTGCCACCAAAGTGGATAACATCACATTTATTCACATTATACTGCATCTGCCATGCATTTGCCCACTCACCTAACCTGTCCAAGTCACCCTGCAGCCTCTTAGCGTCCTCCTCACAGCTCGCACCGCCACCCTGTTAGTATCATCTGCAAACTTGAAGATATTACACTCAATTCCTTCATCTAAATCATTAATGTATATTGTAAATAGCTGGTGTCCCAGCACTGAGCCCTGTGGCACCCCACTAGTCACTGACTGCTTTTCTGAAAAGGACCCGTTTATCCCGACTCTCTGCTTCCTGTCTGCCAACCAGTTCTCTATCCACGTCAGTACATTACCACCAATACCATGTGCTTTAATTTTGCACACCAATACGTGTGTGGGACCTTATTGAAAGTCTTTTGAAAGTCCAAATATACCACATCCACTGGTTCCCCTTGTCCACTATACCAGTTACATCCTCAATAAATTCCAGAAGATTTGTCAAGCTTGATTTCCCTTTCATAAATTCATGCAGCTTGGACCGATTCTGTCACTGCTTTCCAAATGCACTGCTATTTCATCTTTAATAATTGATTCCTACATTTTCCCCACTACTGATGTCAGGCTAACCGGTCTATAATTATCCGTTTTTTATCTCCCTCCTTTTTTAAAATGTGGTGTTACATTAGTTACTCTCCAGTCCATACGAACTGATCTGGAGTCCATAGACTGTTGGAAAATGATCACCAATGAATCCGCTATTTCTAGGGTCACTTCCTCAAGTACTTTCCAATGCAGACTATCAGGCCCCGGGGATTTATCGGTCTTCAATCCCATCAATTTCCCTAACACAATGTCCTGACTGATAAGGATTTCCTTCAGTTCCTCCTTCTCGCTAGATCATTGGTGCCCTAGTATTTTGTAAGGCTATGCGTGTCTTCCTTCGTGAAGACAGAAACAAAGTAATTGTTCAACTGGTCTACCATTTCTTTGTTCCCCATTATAAATTCACCTGAATCTGACTGCAAGGGACCTACGTTTGTCTTCTCTAATCTTTTTGTCTTCGCATATCTTTCGAACTTTATTATGTTTCCAACAAGCTTCCTCTCATAATCTATTTTCCCCTTCCTAATTAAACCCATTGTCCTCCTCTGCTGAATTCTAAATTTCTCCCAGTCCTCAGGTTGCGGCTTTTTCTGGCCAATTTATATGTCTCTTCCTTGCATTTAACACTATCCTTAATTTCCCTTGTTAGCTACGGTTGAACCACCTTCCCCGTTTTATTTTTACTCCAGACAGGGAAATACAATTGTTGAAGTTCATCCATGTGATCTTTAAATGTTTGCCATGGCCTATCCACCGTCAACCCTTTAAGTATCATTTGCCAGTCTATTCTCGCCAATTCACGTCTCATACCATCGAAGTTACCTTTCCTTAAGTTCAGCATCCTAGTCTCTTAATTAACTGTGTCACTTGCCACCTTAATAAAGAATTCTACCTTGTTATGGTCACTCTTCCCCAAGGGGGACTCGCACAACAAGATTGCTAATTAGTCCTTTCTCATTACACATCACCCAGTCTAGGGTGGCCAGCCCTCTAGATGGTCCCTCGACATCCTCCTCCACCGTATTGCTTCCTGTTTGGTTCGTCCAATCTACATGTAGAGTACCGTCTTGATAACTGCTGTATCTTTATGGCACACATCCCTCATTTCTTGTTGAATGCTGTCCCCAACTTCACTTCTACTGTTTACTGATCTTACTCCTCTAGCGTTTTCTTCCCTTTGGTATTCCGCAACTCCACCCATACATGTTCCACATCATCCAAGCTAATGTCGTTCCTTACTATTGCCTTAATTTCCTCTTTAACCAGCAACGCTACCCAGCCACCTTTTCATTTCTGTCTGCGCTTCCTGAATGTTGAATTCCCAGCCTTGGTCACCCTGGAGCTATGTCTCCATCATGCCAATTATACCATATTCAGTAATTGCTGCTGGGCAGTTAATTCGTCCACTTTATTACGAATACTCCTCGTAATGAGGCACAGAGCCTTCAGGCTTGTTATTTTAGTACATTTTGACCCTTTATAATTTTGCTGTAAAGTGGCCCGATTTGGTTTCTGCTCTCCACCTTTACTTTTATTTTTTCGCTTCTGCGCCCCTTCTACTTCCCTCTGTCTCCCGTCGCCCTGCCATATTATTTTAAACATGCCCCAACACTAGCAAACAATCTCTTTTGGACTTTGTTTCTGGTCCTGTCCAGGTGCAGATCTTCTGGTTTAGTTCTGGTCCCACCTCCCCCCCAGAACCAGTTCCAAAGTCCCAGGAATTGAATCCCTCCCATCTGCACCACATTTCAAGCCACGTATTCACGTGAGCTATCCTGTGATTCCTGCTCCGACTAGCAGGTGGCACTGGTAGCAATCCTGAGTTTGCGACCTTTGAGGTCCTACTTTTTAATTTAACTCCGAGCTCCCTGAATTCAGCTTGTAGGTCCTCAGACAGAGTTAGTCAGAGAGTGACAGAGACTGAAACACATAAAGATATACAGGGCTCTCTAAAGACAGAGAGTGAGAGGCACAGATACATTTCACGATTCCATTTCTTTGTCAGTTGAGAGTGTGACAGGGTTACAAATTCAACGGAAGCCATTCGGGTAACACTGAGCAGGATGGTAGAAAATCGGTGTTAAATTCAAGAGTTACCAGGAGTGGGGTTCGACACCACGTGGGTATAAACCCATTAGATCTTAAATGCAACGACTTATACACTCGGCCATTCAGGACTTGTGAACCTTCACATTCTGTCTCTGTGAGAATCTGGGCTTGAGCTCCACCCTCACAGTCACACGCATACACACAGGTTTTCAGTGAGCATTTCAGAATATGTATATAAAAGTGACACGGGGCAACTCACTACTCTTTATCGAATAATGCTGTTGGAACTTTAACATTCACCCGAGAGAGCAGACAGAGCTTCAATTTAAAATTTCATCCGAAAGTCAACAGCTTCGACAATGCAAAATTCTGCAAGTACTGCACTCGAGTGTTAGCCAAGATTATATGCTCAAGTCTCAGGAGTGGGACTTGAAGTTGAAAATACTGCCGCTGAACCAAAGCCGATATCAAATGTCACAACCGTGTTATTTTCCCCAAGTCTTTTTAACAAGTTCCAGTACATACCAAATTCATGGTGATGATATCCACAGATAGTTGCACATACACAGTGACATACATACAGATAGGCACACATAGAGACCTTTGAGGTCCTACTTTTTAATTAACTCCGAGCTCCCTGACCCCTCTGTGAAGGGAAATAGGTCCTTCCTATCCACTCTATCTAGGCTCCTCATAATTTTATACACCTCATTAACGTCTGCCCTCAGCCTCCTCTGTTCCAAAGAAAACAAACCATTAAGTGGGTTGATGGGCTGGTGGAGATTACAGAGATAGGGAAGGGTGAGACCCTGGAGAGATTTGAACACTAGAATGCGTATTTTAAAGACTGATGCCACCAGCCATCACGCCCAGCATAGAATGTGACTCACTACCAACAGGAAGGATGTTACGTTAACTACTACAAATACATAATGAGAGGAAATCAATCTCTGTCCCTTTAATTAACAGCAACATGGAAAGAGGGAAATGAATGACCTTTAAATACTGGTCCACTTGGCACTGAAGTGTCTGAAACTCATAATAGGAACTCATAAATGGAAATAAAATACTGACAGATGTTAAACTGTTTTGTTGACAAAAGAAATCTCGATTTAACTTTTAAAAGATAAATAGTTTAACAGGGGTTGACACATACTCACCCGATAGGCCTACTCAGGATCCACGCCTCAAGAACCGCGATTGGTTGCAGAACACGCTGCTCCCTTGGCCCTCCGGCCTCTGATCTCTCTTCCTGTTGGTTCCCAGGGCAATCAATCACCATTCGCCAACATCCCACTGCCAGATTAAGTTGAGGGGCTCGGAGGAAGAAATAAAATGAGGCCGTGAATCTGAGTTAAGAAGTAAAATCAGAAAAAACATGATTAAATGAACGAGGAGAGACAATATAAACTAAAGGGTACAATCCTAAAGGGGATGCATGAACATTGAGACCTGCGGGTATATGTGGACAAATCGCTGAAGGTGGCAGGACAGGTTCGGAAAGCAGTTAAAAAAGCTTGCAGGATCCTGGGCATTATAGAGTACAAAAGCAAGGAGGTTATGATGAACCTTTGTAAAACACTGGTTCGGCCTCAAGTGGAGCATTGTGTCCAATTCTGAGCACCGCCCATTGGGATGGGATACCCTTAGAGAGGGTGCAGAAGAGATTGACAAGAATGATTCACTAAATGAGGGACTTCAGTTTTGTGACTTGACTGGAGAAGCTGGGGTTGTTCTCTTTGGAGCAGAGAACGTTGAGAGGAGAATTGATAGAAATGTTCAAAATCATGAGGGTCCCGACAGAGAAGATCGAGAGATACTATTCCCATTGGCGGAAGGGTCAAGAACCAGAGGAGACGGATTTAAGGTGGATGAGCAGAAGAACCAAAGGCGATGTAAGAAAAATCTATTTCATGCTACGAATCGTCAGGATCTGGAATTCACGGCCTCAAAGGATGGTGGAGGCAGACTCAATCACAGCTTTCAAAAGGGAATTGGATAATATCTGAAAGAAAACATTTGCAGGGCCGGGGGGAAAAGGCGGGGCAGTGGGACCAGCTCAGAGCCGGCAAGGGCTCGACGGGCCGAATGGCCTTCCGTGCTGTAACCATTCTCTCATTGCGTGAGCAGAACCACTCTGTTCCCTGACACAATCTAAAGCCTTCCTGTTTGTGAGCACCTCTGTTAAACCTCTTTATCTCCGCCTTAAATATATTCAATGATCCAGCCTCCACAGCTCTCTGGCAGAGAATTCCACAGATTTGCAAGAAGAAATTCCTATTCATCTCATTTTTAAATGGTCTGAGGAGAAAGGCTGCATTTGTAAATAGAACAGGATTTACTCGGATTGCTTTGGGCACTGAACCATGTTCATTCTGGCAGCTCTTGTTTGTTTCTGATTATTTTAATAACCCCTATATATGGGCTGGAGATTAATATCTTGTATAAATGTTGAACAAATTATCTTCGTTTCGAACACAGTGTGTCGAATATTTGATTCCTCCATGATCAGAGGAGACTAATTGATGTTCTGTTACCGACTTTTCCATTTTAGTGCTTTTTCTTAATCTCACTTACATCACTTCTCACCTAGTTCACCTTCTATTATATCAAACCCCAAACTTGTCCCGTTTGAGTACATGAGTTGCAATTGTAGTAGACTTAACTGCAGTGTCTTAATTTAAACTCAGCTGAAATCCTTTGAACCACCCCTTTATTGAACTGCCTTGCAAAAGATTTGAAATCCGTTACTTTCTGTAACCTGGTTTTGGAACCGATTGAATTGTAAAATGCATCCACACATTTTGCACGTGATAGCCTGTGAAATATTCTGATATTTGTAATTGTCATTGCCACAAACTCAGCTCTCTAGCCACCGATTCAATCCCTCTCCCCAACTTGTGTCTGTACCTGAACCGGACTGTTTGCAACCTTGGTGCCATATTTAACCCTGAAGTATGATTTTGACCACATATCCACAGCATAATTAAGAATGCATATTTCCACCCGTGTAACATCGCCCTTACCTCAGCTCACCCGCTGCTGACCCCTCATCCCTGCCTTTCTTACTTCTGGATTTGACTATTACAACACACTCCTGCCACATTCTCACCTGCATAAACTAGAGTTGATCCAAAATTCGGTTGCCCGTGCCCTAACTCTCACCAAGTCCAGCTTACCCATCAGCCCTGTGCTCGTTGAACGACATTGGCTTCTGGTTCAGCAACGCCTTGATTTCAAAATTCTAATACTTATTTTCAAAACTCTCCATGGCCTCACCCCTCCCGAGCTCTGTAAACTCCTCCAGCCCCAACCAGCACCACACCGCCACCTCCCCCCCGCCCCGACCCCCCGCCGCCCACCCATGAGATATCTATCTTCCTGAGCATCCCTGATTATAATTGGTGGCTGTGCCTTCTGTTGTCCAGGCCCCAAGTTCTTGAGAACCCAGCCTAAACCTTTCTGTCTAACCTGTGCAGTACCTGCCTTGGCAGTTCCTGATGGGATACTGCAGAGCAAGCTTTTCTCTCTTATCTAATCCATGCTGCATCTTTCCACGGAGTGTTTGATAGCAGAGTGTAGGGTGAACTTTACTCAGTATCTAACCCGTGTTGTTCCTCCTCTGGGTGTGTTTGATGGGATGGTGTAGAGGGAGATTTACTCTGTATCTAACCCGTGCTTTACCTGTCCTGGAAGTGTTTGATGGACAGTGTCGGGGGAGCTTTACAGTGTATGTAACCTGTGCTGTACCTGCGCTGGGAGTGTTTGATAGGACAATGTCGCAGGAGTTGTACTCTATATCTAACCCATGCCGTAACTCTGATGGGAGTGTTTGATGGATCAGTCTATAGGAGCTTTACACTCTGACTAACCCATGTGCCTATTGTGCGAGTGGTTGATGGGACAGTGTAGAGGGAGATTAACTCTGTATCTAACCAATGCTGTACCTACCCTGGGACTGTTTGGGACAGGCTGGAGGGTGGTTTAACTTTCAATATCCAAGGCTGTATCTACCTGAGAATGTCTGGTGAGACATTGCAGAGGGAGCTTTACTCTGTATCTAACCTGTGTTGTCATCATCATCATCATCATCATAGGTAGTCCCTCGAAATCGAGGAAGACTTGCTTGCACTCCTGAAGTGAGTTATTTGGTGGCTGAACCGTCTAATACGAGAGCCACAGACTCTGTCACAGGTGGAACAGATAGTCGTTGAAGGAAGGGGTGGTTGGGTGCAGCACGCTCTTTCCACTACCTGCACTTGTTTTCTGCATGCCCTTGGCGATGAGACTCCCGGATGCACTTCCTCCACTTAGGGTGGTCTTTGGCCAGGGACTCCCAGATGTCAGTGGGTATCTCGCACTTTATCAGGGAGGCTTTAAGGGTGTCCTTGTAACGTTTCCGCTGCCCACCTTTGGCTCATTTTCCGTGAAGAAGCTCCGCATAGAGCACTTGCTTTGGGAGTCTCATGGCTGGCATGCGAACTATGTGGTCTGCGTAGCGGAGCTAATCGAGTGTGGTCAGTGCTTCAATGCTGGGGACGTTAGCCTGGACGAGGACGCTGATGTTGGTGTGCCTGTACTGCCAGGTGATTTGTAGGATTTTGCAGAGACATCGTTGGTGATATATCTCCAGCGAGAAAAATTGTCTACTGTACATTGTCCATGCCTCTGAGCCATACAGGAGGGCGGGTATTACTACAGCCCTGGAGACCATGAGTTTGGTTGTACCTGCCCAGGGAAAGGTTAATGGGACAGTGCAGAGGAAACTTTACTCTGTCTCTAACCCGTGTTGTGTCTGTCTTGGGAGTGTTTGATGGGACAGTGTAGAGGGAGCTTTACTCTGTATCTCACCCGTGCTGCACCTGCCACGCGAATATCCGCTGGAATAGTACAGAGGGAGATTTTCTCTATATCTAACAGGTGCTGTATCTGCCCTGGAATGGCTGGGACAAGTTAGAGGGAGATGTAGTCTGTGTCTAACCTGTGCTGTACTTGCACTGGAAACGTTTGGTAGAACAGTATAGAGGGAGCTTTATTCTATATTTAACCTGTTAAGTCCAGAAAAAGTAATGTGATTGAGTACTGTAGACGTGAGTAAGTGTGACCTGTCTCTTTATTCTAACTTCAGAGTGCACGTACAAAATGGAAGGTCTGCTTATATACAGTGCTCCCAAGGGACGCTGGGATCCCTTGGGACTCCAACAGATACGCCCTGTGGTGGTGGTAGAATTCTGGTTACATAGAGTTATATACATCACATCACTCCCTCCTAAAGTCAAAGTACACTTATTTGCAAGTTGAGACGATCTGGGGCTTTTCACTCCCGAGTCGATCGTCTCGGTACAAATACAGGTGCAGGAGAGTTGGTTGGTTCTTCGCTGGGCTGCTGTGCAGCTGACCTGACTGGGCTGCTGGGGATGATGAGTTCAATTTCGTGGTCAACCATGATGTTGGTTGCCACTTGTGTGTGTGTCAGAGGGTCGAAGTTGGTTGCTTGTGGCTGTCTGTGAATCGAAGTTTGGTTTGGTCCAAATGCTTTCTGCAAGTTAATCCATTTGCGAGTTTGACCTGAAACACCCTCCTCCCTTCTTTGTCTATGACAGTGCCAGCAAGCTATTTGGGACCATGTCCATAGTTGAGTACAAATACAGGGTCATTGACTTCAATATTGCGTGACAAATCTGTGCGATCACGGTACATGCTTTGTTGATACCGCCTGCCCTCGGCTTGATCATGGAGATCAGGGTGAACAAGAGAAAGCCTTGTTTTGAGCATCCTTTTCAGGAGCAGCTCAGTTGGGGTACCCCGGTGAGAGCATGGTGTCTGGTGCAGTGGCTGAGCAGGACTCGGGACAGGTGGGTCTGCAGGGAGCCTTTTGACATGTGTTTTAAGCTTTGCTTGATGGTTTGGACTGCACGTTCTGTCTGGTCATTGGATGCGGGCTTGAACGGGGCAGATGAGATGTGCTTGATCCCATTACGTGTCATTAAATGCTTGAATTCAGCGCTGGTGAAGTATGCACGGCCCGTTGTCGCTAAAAAGACATCAGGTTTAGGTTCGTAGGTTTTCGAGGAATGCAGTGGACGTGCTTACAGACATTATTACAGACTCAATCCAGTTAGAATAAACATCCACAAGAACGAAGAACATTTTGCCTAAAATGGGCCGGCAAAGTCAACGTGGATCCTAGACCACGGTTTGGAGGGCCATGACCACAAACTTGGGTGCCCTGGGTGCATTGCTCAGTTGCGAGCAAGTGGTACATTGGCGCACGCAAGACTCCAAATCTGAGTCGATATCGGGCCACCACACATGGGGTCTGACTATAGCTTTCATCATTACTATGCCTGGGTCGGCACAGTGTAGGTAACGTTTGAACATTTACCTCGCTTTCTTGGGCAAAACCACGTGATTACCCCACAAAAGACAGTCCGTCTGTCTGGACATTTCGTCTTTACGCTGCTGGAATAGCTTGATCTCTTCATGCATTTCTGCTGGGACGCTGGACCAACTCCCATGGAGGACACAGTTTTTACAAGGGACAGTAAAGGATCCTGGCTGGTCCAGATCCTCATCTGGCGGCCGTAACGGGTGACTTTTCATTTTCAAATGCATCCATCACCAAGAGCAAGTCTGCAGGCTGTGCCATTTCCATCCCGGTGGTGGGAAATGTAGCCGACTGAGGGCATCAGTGCAGTTCTCTGTGCCTCGCCAGTGGTGAATTACATACTTATATGCATACAGCGTGAGCGCCCATCTTTGGATGCGAGCAGAAGCATTGGTATTCATACCTTTGCTCTCTGTGAATAGCGATACGAGCGGCTTATGGTGAGTTTCTAACTCGAACTAAAGCCCAAACAGGTACTGGTGCATTTTTTCACCCCGTACACGCATGCGAGCGCTTCTTTTTCAATCATGCTGTAGGTCCTTTCGGCCTTGGACGAACTCCTGGTCGCATGGGCGACCGGTTGCAATGTTCCCAATTCGTTTGCATATTGTAACACACGCTCGAGCTCATACAAAGATGCATCGCAAGCTAGCACTAAACGTTTACATGGATCATTACAGGACAAGCAGTTTGTTGGAACATAACAGATTTCGGGCTTCCTCAAAATCAATCTCTTTTGATTTTCCCCATGCCTAATAATCTCCCTTGCACAGCCACATGTGTAGAGGTTCTAGCAAGGTGCTCAACCCGGGTAGGAGATTACCAAAATAATTGAGGAGCCCCAGGAAGGACCACAGCTCCGTCACGTTCTGTGGTCTCGGCGCATTCTTGATGGCCTCTGTCTTGGTGTCAGTGGGTCTGATGCCATCTGCCACGATTCTTCTCCCTAAAAACTCGACCTTTGGCGCCAGGAAAACATACTTCGAGCGTTTCAACCTGAGTCCCACATGATCTAGCCGACTTAGAACTCTTCCGCGTTCTGCAAGTGCTCGATGGTGTCCCGACCTGTGACCAGTATATCATCCTGGAAAACCACGATGTGCAGCACAGACTTTAGCAGACTCTCCATGTCCCTTTGAAAAATAGCCACGGTCGATCAAATTCCAAACGGGCATCTAATGTCGATGAACAGACCTTTGTGCTTGTTGATGCAGGTGAGGCCTTTTTAAGATTCCGCCAGCTCCTGCGTCTTGTGGGCCGAGGTCAGGTCCAACTTGGTGAATGCCTTTCCTCCTCCCAGTGTCGCAAATAGTTCATCTGCCTTGGGTTGCGGGTACTGGTCCTGCAGCGAAAAATGGTTAATCATTACTTTATAGTCCCTGCAAATTCTGACCATGACATCACCCTTGAGAACCAGAACAATCTGACTGGGCCACTCGTTGAACTCCACCAGTGCGATGATGCCCTCTCGTTGCAGCCTGTCTAACTCGATCTCCACTTTCTCTCGCATCATATATGCCACTGCCCGTGCCTTGTGATGGATGGGTCATGTACCGGGAATCAAGTGGACCTGCACCTTCACCCTCAAGAAACTTCCGATCCCTAGCTCAAACAATGACGGAAACTTGCTCAGAACCTGGGCACATGAGGCGTCATCGATGGATGAAAGCGCTCGGATGTCATCCCAGTTCCAACGTATTTTTCTCAGCCAGCTTCTGCCGAACAGTGTGTGGCCATCTCCTGACACTATCCTGAGTGGTAGTTCGTGTACTGTTCCATTATAAGAGACTTTTAATACTGTGCTGTCAATTACTGGGATCAGCTCTTTCGTGTAAGTTTTCAATTTTGTGTGAATGGGGCTCAGCTTGGGCCTGTCGAAGGCCCTTTTCTCATGATGGACTGACTCGCACCCATGTCCAATTCCACAGATACTGGAATTCCGTTCAGTTCAACATTTAACATGATTGGTGGACATTCCGTGGTGAAGTGTGTACGCTGTACACTTCTGCCTCCTCGGTTTGAGTCTCTGGTTCAGTTTGATCCACCATGGATCGGTCTACCACTGCAATGTGGTGCTTTGCAGTGTTTGCAGCTCATCTGCACATTCGCTGGAGGTGTCCCATTGTTCCACAGCCTTTGAACGCATAGTGTTTGAAGCTGCATTAATGGGCTCGATGATCACCTCCGCAGTGCCAACAAGCTGTTAACTGCCTCGCATTAACGCTTGATGGCAGACTCTGAGTCATCTGAGATCATGCAGCTGCAGGCGTGTACATTCTGCCATGTGCATTCCTGCCTGGAAACGATGTTACTTTGTGTACAGTACTTGCCGAAACATCTGTATGCTGCGAAATTTGTTTGGCTGGTGGACATAAATGCCTAGGCTATCGTTATGGCTTTGCTCAGGTGCGGTGTTTCAACAGTCAATAGTTTGCGAAGGTTATCCTCATGGCCAATGCCAAGCTCAAAAAATCTCTTCGCATTTACTCCAGGTGTCCATCAAATTCGCAATGTCATGCAAGGTGCCTTATTTCGTCGACGTAGCTCGCCACTTCCTGGCCTTCAGACCGTTGACATCTGTAAAATTGATACCTTACCATCAGAATGCTCTCCTTCGGATGTAGGTGCTCCTGGATCAGCGCACACAGTTCTTCATACGATTTGGTTGTTGCTTTCACCGGAGACCATATTCTTCATGAGACCATAGGTTGTTGCCCTGCAGAGAGTGAGGAGGATCGCCCTTTGTTTGGCATCATTCACATTCCCTGCCAGCTCGTTGGCCATGAAGTATTAATCGAGTCGCTGCATGAAGACCTCCCAATCGTTCCCTTCTGAGAATTTCTCCAGGATATCAAGAGTTCTCTGCATTTTCACATGATGTTTCATTATCTCGTCGCTAATTGTTATGTCCAGAATAAAGTAATGTGATTGAGTACTGTAGACATGAGTAAGTGTGACCTTGGTCTCTTTTTTCTAACTCCGGAGTGCACGTACAGCATGGGAGGCCTGCTTATATACAGTGCTCCCAAGAGATACTGGGATCCCTTGGGACTCCAACAGATATGCCCTCTGATGGCGGTATATTGCTGGTTACATAGGGTTGCATACATAACATAACCCATGTTGTACTTGCCCTGGGAATGTCTGATGGGACAGTGTAGAGAGAGCATTAATCTGTATGTACTCCATGTCCGTTGTACTCCGTAGAGGACGAAATCCTCATTGTGACTCCAGGAGAAGCTCCTCAGCCACAGGGGAAGACGGTTGAGGAGGATTCTAGTGATGATTTTCCCAGTGGCTGGTAACAGAGAGACTCATCTGTAATTGCCGCAGTCGGACTTGTCCCCTTTGTTATAGATGGTCATGATTACTGCATCTCTGAGATCTCCAGGCATGCTCTCCTCCTTCCAGATGAGAGAGATGAGGTCATGCATGCATGCCAATATTGCCTCTCCAACATACTTTAGTGCCTCAGCGGGGATTCCATCCGCTCCCATTGCCTTGTTGTTCTTGAGCTGGCGGATGGCCTTTTCTATCTTGTGCAGGGCTGAGGTTTTGCTGAGATGTTGGCGGATAGCATGCTGCAGGATGGAGTCGAGGACACTCAAGTCAAAGGCAGAGTCTCGGTTAAGGACATCTTCGAAGTGCTCCTTCCAGCGGGTCCTGACTGCCTCAGTGTCCTTGATGAGTGTTTCCCCATTCTTGGCCAGCATTGGGGCGGTGCCTTGGGTGCTTGGGCCATAGGTGGCCTTGACTGCGATGAAGAATCCTCGCACATCATGGCTGCCGGCCAGCTGCTGAAACTCCTGTGATTTCTCCACCCACCATTTATGCTTTATGTCACAGGTTTTTTCTTGGACCTCGGCCTTAAGCCATCTGTAATGCTGCTTTGCTGCTCCCGAGTTGGGTTGTTGTTTTAGGTTCAGAATTGCCCTGTGCTGAGATTAATTAGCTCTTGCATCTCCTGGTCATTCTCATCAAACTAGTCCTGGTGTTTCCTCGATCAGGCCAACATCCCCAGCATCGAAGCACTGACCACACTCGACCAGCTGCGTTGGGTTGGCCACATTGTTCACAACTATTTTAAGTAGAACAATAATCAAGTTCCCCCTGATTAAAGGGTGGAGGGGGGTCACACTCCAGAAACTTTCATTAAAGTGCCCCCTTGTTTTTTTTAAGGAACCAAAAACACAACTTAACAATTCAACATAAAGGTAACTTTTGTCAAATCAAATCAAATGAATTAAAATTACAATTCTGTTCCCTCTTGAATGATGCACTCCAGTCTCTCTGGTGCTCACTTCTCATGGAAGGCCACGAATCTACCAGTGGACACTTCATGCTCAATCTCCAGGGATACCATGGCTCGACACATTGTTCACAAGACTCCCAAAGCAAGGCTCTACTCGGAACTCCTACATAGAAAGCGAGCCTACAGTGGGCAGAGGAAACCTTTCACCGACACCCTCAAAGCCTCCTTGATGAAATTCACCAACCCCCCGATACCTAGGAGTCCCTGAAAAAAGTCCGCCCTAAATTGAGGAAGTGCATCTGGGAGGGCACTGAGCACCTCGAGTCTCATCGCTGAGTGCATGCAGAAACCAAGCATAGGAGCATGTGGCAAACCAGTCCCACCCACTCATTCGTTCAACGACTCTCTGTCCCACCTGTGACAGAGACTGTCATTCCCATACTGGAATGTTTCGTCACCTCAGAACTCATCTTTAGAGTGTAAGCAAGTCTTTCTCGATTTAGACGGACTGCCTGTGATAATGATGATGTGTATCTCACCTGTGTTGTGCCTGTCCTGTGCATTTTTGGATTGGCTGTTTAGAGAGATGTTTACCCTGCATTTAATTATGCTGCACTTGCCCTGGGAGTGTTTGATGGGACAGTATAGAGGGAGCTTCACTCTGTATCTAACCTATGCTGTACCTGCACTGGGAGTGTTTAATGGGACAGGGTAGAGGGAGCTTTACTCCATATCTAACCGATACTGTACCTGACCTGGGAGTGTTTCATTCTTCACTGTAGATGGAGCTTTATTCTGTATCTAACATGTGCTGTACGTGCCCTGGGAGTGTTTGATGGGACAGTGTAGAGGGAGCTTTACTCTGTATCTAACCCGTGCTGTACCTGCCCTGGGAGTGTTTGGTAGGTCACTGTAGAGGGAGCTTTACTCTGTATCTAACATGTGCTGTACCTGCCACAAGTACGCTTGCAGCCTTCTGCAAGAGGTCGGCACCGGAGTGACTGGAGTGCATCATCACCTCCAGCAACCAAATTTTAATTTGATTTAAGTTTACCGTCCAAAGTTTAATTGGTTTATTTTGCCGATTATAGTGTTCCCTCCCCCCTTTAATCAGGGTGCATTTGATTTACAGATCAACAACAAAATAGTTGTGCTGTACCTGCCCTGTGATTTTTTCTTGGGACAAGAGAGAGGGAGCTTTATTCTGTATCTAACCTGTGCTGTGCATACCCTGGGAATACCTGGTGGGACAGTGCAGATGGATCCTTACTGTGTATTTAATATGTGCTGCACCTGCCCTGGGAGTGTTTGATGGGTCAGCGTGCAGCAAGCTTTAAATTGTAACTAACCCGTGCTGTACCTGCCCTGGGAGTGTTTGATGGGTCAGCGTACAGCAAGCTCTAAATTGTAACTAACCCGTGCTGTACCTGCCCTGGGAGTGTTTGATGGGTCAGCGTGCAGCAAGCTTTAAATTGTAACTAACCCGTGCTGTACCTGCCCTGGGAGTGTTTGATGGGTCAGCGTATAGCAAGCTTTAAATTGTAACTAACCCGTGCTGTACCTGCCCTGGGAGTGTTTGATGGGTCAGCGTACAGTAAGCTTTAAATTGTAACTAACCCGTGCTGTACCTGCCCTGGGAGTGTTTAGGACAGTACAGAGGGAGCTTTACTCTGTATATAACCGTGCAGTATCTGGCCCACTCCTGCACCGATTTCACAAGGTCTTATGTACCCAGCATGCCCCGCGGGGTAGAATGTGCTGCACGCAGACGACAGCAGCTCAGTGCGCAGGCGCATGCCTTGCCTGGTTTGGAGCATGCGCGAGGCTAATAATGGCGGTGAAGACATGTTTTGGACAGGCTCCTTAGAAGTGTCATTTTCAGCGGACCGGAGCGGGGTAAGGGACCAGCGGGGAGGTGGGGAGGCTTCACAAACAACCGGTGCTCGCCGGAAGCCCGGAATAATAACCGGAATATCGGCGGTTGCAACTTCGGGTCTTTCTCCCGGTCACAGGCCCAGGATAACGGCGGCCATCTTGGTAAAGGATGGTAGATTCCGCGTTCCTCCATTTTGATTCAGTGAGTAGCACAGCGCATGTGCGGCCATCTTGGTGCAGGAACAAAGTGAAATGTCAGTGGAACAACCCAGCCAGAGTCAGTACCTTCAGGGGAGGGGAACCAGTGAGTGCAGAACTGAACCCAGCCAGAGTCAGTACCTTCACGGGAGGGGAACCAGTGAGTGTAGAACTGAACCCAGCCAGAGTCAGTACCTTCAGGGGAGGGAAACCAGTGAGTGTAGAACTGAACCCAGCCAGAGTCAGTACCTTCAGGGGAGGGGAACCAGTGAGTGTAGAACTGAACCCAGCCAGAGTCAGTACCTTCAGGGGAGGGGAACCAGTGAGTGTAGAACTGAACCCAGCCAGAGTCAGTACCTTCAGGGGAGGGGAACCAGTGAGTGTAGAACTGAACCCAGCCAGAGTCAGTACCTTCAGGGGAGGGGAACCAGTGAGTGTAGAACTGAACCCAGCCAGAGTCAGTACCTTCAGGGGAGGGGGACCAGTGAGTGTGGAACTGAACCCAGCCAGAGTCAGTATCTTCAGGGGAGGGGAACCAGTGAGTGTAGAACTGAACCCAGCCAGAGTCAGTACCTTCAGGGGAGGGGGACCAGTGAGTGTGGAACTGAACCCAGCCAGAGTCAGTACCTTCAGGGGAGGAACATAGGAATTAGGAACAGGAGTAGGCCATTTAGCCCTTCGAGCCTGCTCCGCCATTCAATAAGATCATGGCTGATCTGGTCATGGACTCAGCTCCACTTACCCACCCTCTCCCCGTAAACCTTATTGCTTTAAAATCTATCTATCTTTGACTTGAAAACATTCAATGAGCCAGCCTCAACTGCTTCCTTGGGCAGAGAATTTCACAGATTCACAACCCTCTGGGAGAAGAAATTATTTCTCAACTTGGTTTTAAATTGGCTGCTCCGTATTTTGAGGCTGTGCCCCCTAGTTCTAGTCTTCCCCCATCAATGGAAACAACCTCTCTGCCTCTATCTTGTCTATCCCTTTCACGATTTTAAATATTTCTATAAGATCACCCCTCATCCTTCTGAACTCCAAGGAGTAAAGACCCAGTCTACTCTATCTATCATCATAAGATAACCCCTCATTTCTCGAATCAGCCTAGTGAATCGTCTCTGTACCCCTTCCAAAGTTAGTATATCCTTCCTTAAGTAAGGTGACCAAAACTGCACGCAGTACTCCAGGTACGGCCTTAACAATACCTTATACAGTTGCAGCAACATCTCCCTGCTTTTGTACTCCATCCCTCTCGCAATGAAGGCCAGCATTCCATTTGCCTTCCTGATTACCTGCTGCACCTGCAAACTAACCTTTTGGGATTCATGCACAAGGAACCAATGGTAGAGCAGTAGAGGCGTGTCCTGCTCAGTAGGAGCTGTGAGCAGTGAGAGAAGCAGCGAGCAACTTTTGCTCCTGCCTGGAGAGCCCTGAGACCAGCCCAGGAAGAGAAGGAAGGAAGGGGTTTCAACACCAACTTTTATCCAGAGGGAGAGGAGGAGAACAGAAAACTTTGAACATCTTTTACCATTCTGCAAGGAGTTGGAGAGAGGGGGAAAAACCAACAACATCCAGTGTGGAAGGAGGGAGACCCAACATTCTACAGGTGGGTGTGGGTGCATTTCCCCAAACAGACTTTGTTGTGTCGGTGGGGGGAGGAAAGAAGACCACTGAGGGCCGGAACATCGCGGGGGGTGTGTGTGTGTGTGGTAGTGCGCGTGGGGGCCGTGCTTACAACTAGGCCCCCCCCACAATTGGAACCCCCCCCACCCCCCCCCCAATTGCCTAGCCTGGGATAGCTGGAGCTACCAGGCTGAAGATTGTTGTTTTTCTTAATCACCCAATTAAAGATCGTTAGGAGTGCCTGGTGGCTCCAGCTACCCCAGGTGAAGACATCTTCTCCCCCCACCTGAAGACCACCCCAAAGACTTTTGTGTTTTGCCATCTGGGGAGTGCACCCACCCACAGCTGCGAGGGGAGACCTGCCCTCGCAGTCCCCCCCCGCTTCCCACCCCCCTCTCTCTTTCTCTGCTACTCTGTTTCTCCCCTCTCTCTCTGAGGCCTCTTCCTTCCAAATTTACAAAAAAAAAAAAAAACAATTTAGACAACTGAGCAGAGGGAGCAAGGCCTCTCCCCAATTGTCAACGAGGGGAGAGGTGCCTCGTTAAGGGCTCCTCTGCTCAGTTAAATACACGAGGCCATTAAAGACCATTAAGGCCTGTGACTTTGGGGTGGGTGTAGCCCTTAAAGGGACCCCGTGATGGCGACCCCATCCACGCCGGTGGCAGGGCCAGCGAAGACATATGCGCAGGTGGCAACCGCTTCCACGGCCCCTCCTGCGCCACCCGCTGCCCTGCCACCTTTCAGACTCATTACTAAAAAACACGGGGTCAAGAGCTACACTCACCCCACAATGACCATCGAGGAGTGCGTGCGGGCGATGGCTGGGGTAGTCGGCCCCTCGGCCATTGTCGCAGCCTCCAAGATGTCTGGGAAGGCCGTGTTCTTCCTGGGGTCGGAGCGGGCGGTGTCCCTGGCCCTCGAAAAGGGACTCACGGTGGGCGGGACGTTCCTGCCGGTGGACCCTCTCGAGGCCACCGCGCAGAGGGTCATCATTTCAAACGTCCCGCCCTTTGTTCCCGCTGAGCTCCTCCTCCCTCACCTACAACAACTGGGGGAGGTAAGGTCGGGGATTAACCCCATACCGCTCGGCCTCAGGGAGAACAGCCTGCGCCACGTGTTCTCCTTCCGCCGCCAGCTCTTTGTCCGGCTGGCGCGGTAGGACACGACGGAGGGGAATTTTAATGTGGTGCACGAGGGGACTGCCTACCGCGTCTTCTGGACGTCGGACGGCGTGCGGTGCCATGCCTGCAGGGAGGTGGGGCATGTTCGTAAGAACTGCCCCGCCTCCAAGGCCGCCAAACCACCGAAGGCGGCCAAGGCTGGCGCCGCCGCCACCCCTCCCCCTAGTTGCGTCCGTGTGCCGAGAGCCATGGGTGCGCGGGCATCGTCGGAGGCCTTTGTTTTCAGGGCCTCCGGCGGGGGGGAGGGAGAGCGTTCGACCGGAAAGAAGGCGCGGAAGAAGGCAAAACATCTAGAGGCGGGTCCCCTCGGTGCGCCAGATAATTTGACCACCGCGCTCAGCCCAACCCAGTCACCGGCGAGCGCGTGGTGCCCCGAGCCCGTGCCCGAGCCCTTGAATAACACCACAGAGGGGCCCGGGCGGGGGAAAGGAAAGGAAAAGGGGGGGGCGGAGCGGGAGGCCTCGGCAGACATGGGGGTCTCCCTGCCTCCGCGCACCCCCAGGAACAAAAGGAGGCGCGGCTCCGATGAGGCGGAGGGGGAACAACATCCCTCCGCGGAGGAGTCGGTGCCCGCCGCGTGTCCCGCGTCCCCCACCAGCGCTCCCAAATTGCGCTGCAGGCGCGAAGAGTCTGTCCCCGGGGAGGGTGAGGCAGTCGAGGCTGCCCAGCCGCTGCCTCCTGGGGATGGAGTGGAAGATCTGCCTGTCGTGGGGGGCGTGGGGCCAGCGGAAGAATGCATTGCCGCCGGGCCGGGCGTCCCGAGGACTGAGGCGGGCGGGGCCGAAAAGGCCGAACCTGAGCCCGCCCAGCCAATACCCAACTTCCCCCGGGAGTCGCTCGACCCGGCAGAAACACAAACTAATTTTTATGAAACTGTAGATGCTGGGCCGGGGGGTGGCAGCGGGGAGGGGGAGGAACACCCACCCTCGCCTCTTACTTTGGAGCTGGAGCACTTGGGGAGCCTGGGGATCTCCTATGGCCGGGTCTCTCCTTGTTCTCCGGTTCCTGGGGCGGAGGGGGAACCCCTTCCGCTGTCATTTCCCGACCCAGCACCATTTTTAAAAGAGCCCAGTGGGGACTCCTCTGCCGACGATCCTGGGGGTGGGATCGGGGCAGTGCCAGGGCCGGTTGGAGCGGCCGGTTCATTTGCCGTACCTTGTGCGGTCGATGGGCCGGCTGCTGGCGGCCACCTCCCGGAGGAGGACGGGGACTCGGTGGGGGACGCGGGTGAAGACCTAGAGACCACCGCCAGTGAGGCGGTGGATCTGCTCGCGGCCGCCGCTGAGGCCCTCCTCATTCCTGCAAAGGAACTCCGGGACTTTTTGGCCCAGAGCCGGGGTCGCCGCGACCAAGCCCGACTGGCCCTGGAAAAATGGTCCGAGCCGGAGCTGATCAAGGGGTCCGTCCGCGCCGCCGTTAAAACCTTGGCCGCGGGCGGGCCCTTGACAAAGGAGCAGCACCTTGAGCTGCGCGAGCTCGAGGGACTCCTCGCTGGGCTGCGGAGGGAGCGGAGTTCAACAAAAGACTCCGCTCCCTCCCCCACAATAGGTTAAGGTAGAGGTTGCACTATGCTTTTGCCATGAAGATAACCATAGCCAGCCTCAACATCAACGGCGGCAGAGGGGCACGCCGTAGATTTGACAATTTTTCGCTCCTGCGGGAGGGGAAATATGCGGTGTGCTTCCTGCAAGAAACCCACACCGTTCCGGGAGACGAAGCCACGTGGCTCCTGGAATGGCAAGGAGAGGTCCGCATGAGCCACCTCACTGCCATTTCTAGTGGGGTGGCCATCTTGCTGGGCCCGCATTTTCAGCCGGAGATCTTGGGGGTCGAGGAGCCCGTGCCAGGCCGCTTGCTGCACGTAACGGTTCGCCTGGGGGACGTGCCGCTCCATCTCCTGAACGTGTACGCCCCTCATCCCGGCCCGCAGCAGACGCGCTTCTTTGAAGAGGTGTCCGCTCTTCTTGGCTCCGTCGACGTCGGCGACTGCATTGTCCTCGGGGGGGATTTTAACTGCACCCTCGAGGCAAGGGACCGCTCCGGTGCCCCGCAGTGCATGACGGCGATGGAGAAGTTGAGGGACCTGGTCGGGTCCTTCGACTTGGTGGACGTCTGGCGAAATCTCCACCCCGACTCCAGCGCCTTTACTTGGGTGAGGCCTGGAGTTGGATGGTCTAGAGTCGACCGCCTTTACGTGTCTCGGGCGTACGTTTCCTGCGTCCCGGCGGCCTCCATGCGGCCGGTGCCGTGTTCGGACCACCACCTGGTGTGGGCGGAGCTCGCTTCGCTCCGCGCGAGGACGGGGTCCGCGTACTGGCACTTTAACAACCGGCTGCTGGAGGACGTGCGGTTCCAGGACTCGTTCCGTCGATTCTGGTCCGACTGGAGAAGGAAGCAGGGGGGCTTCCCCTATTTGAGGCTATGGTGGGACGTGGGCAAGGCTCACGTCCGCGTCTTCTGTCAAGAGTACGCGAGGGGGTCGACCAAGAGGCGGGCGGCCAGAGTCGGGCGCCTAGAAAAAGAGGTGCTCGACCTGGAAGCCCGTCTCGGTCAAGTCGTCCAGGGCCCGGCCCTGCGGACGGTGTACGAAGCGAAGAAGGCCGCGCTGAAGGACCTGCAGCTCGTCGGGTCCCAAGGCGCGTTCGTGAGGTCGCGGATCCGGTTCCTGCGGGATCTGGACCGCGGCTCCCCCTTCTTCTACTCGCTGGAAAAAAGGCAGAGTGTCCGTAAGCAGCTCTTGACGCTGCTGGCCGACGACGGCTCTCTCGTCTCGGATCCGGAGGGCGTCAACAACAGGGTCCGTGAATATTACGGGGCTCTGTTCACTCCGGATCCGTCCAGCGAGGAAGCGCGTAGAGTTTTGTGGGAGGACCTGCCGAAGGTCGGCCCGGAGGGCGCCGAAAATCTGGAAGCTCCGCTAAGCCTGGCGGAGCTGACCGGTGCCCTCGCCCGGCTCTCGAGGGGAAAATCCCCGGGGCTGGACGGGCTGACCGTGGAGTTCCACAGGGCGTTCTGGGACGTCCTGGGGAGCGACTACGCGCGGGTCCTGGGGGAAAGTCTGGCGACCGGGGAGATGCCCCTCTCTTGGCGCAGGGCAGTCATCGTCCTGCTGCCTAAGAAGGGCGATCTCCGCCTCCTTAAGAACTGGCGCCCGGTCTCCCTCCTCAGCACGGACTACAAAATTTTCGCCAGGGCGATGTCTGCTCGCCTTGGTGCCGTGCTGGACCACATGATCCACCCCGACCAGTCATACACGGTCCCGGGCCGGACAATCCACGACAACATCCATCTGGTCCGGGACCTCATCCATTGTTCCCAGGAGGCTGGTCTGTCGGTCGCCTTCCTATCCCTCGACCAAGAGAAGGCGTTCGACAGGGTGGATCACGACTATCTGCTCGGAACTCTGCGCGCTTTCGGGTTCGGGACGCATTTCGTCGCCCGGATCCGACTTTTGTACGCCGCCGCGGAGTGTCTGATTAAGGTTAACGGGTCCTTGACGGCGCCCCTTCGCTTTAGGAGAGGGGTGCGCCAGGGATGCCCCATGTCCGGCCAGTTATATGCCGTTTGCGTGGAGCCTTTCCTGCGCCTCTTGCGGACGAGGTTGACGGGACTGGCTCTGCAAGGGCCGGGCGTGGAGGTCGTCCTCTCGGCTTACGCTGATGACGTGCTCCTCGCGGTAGAGGATCCCGCTGACCTGCGGAGGATGCGTGAGTGCCAGGAGATTTACTCGGCCGCGTCCTCCGCCAGGATCAACTGGGAGAAATGTTCCGGACTCCTGGTGGGTCAGTGGCGGGTGGACTCCCTGCCGGAGGAGCTCAGGCCTTTTGCCTGGAGCACGACCCATCTCCTCTATCTGGGAGTCTACCTTAGCCCCGACGAGGGAGCCTGGCCGGCGAACTGGCAGGAGCTGGAGGCCAAGGTCGCCGCTCGCCTAGGGCGCTGGACAGGACTGCTCCGAGTGCTGTCCTACAGGGGTCGAGCGCTAGTCATAAACCAGCTGGTGGCCGCAATGCTGTGGTACCGGCTGGTCACTTTGACCCCTTCCCCTGCGTTTGTCGCCAAGATACAGAAGAAGCTGGTGGACTTCTTCTGGAACAACAGGAAGCACTGGGTCTCTGCCGCGGTCTTGAGTCTCCCGCTTGAGGAGGGCGGTCAGTCGTTGGTGTGCATCAGCGCCCAGCTCGCGACTTTCCGTCTTCAGACCCTGCAGAGATACCTTTACGTCGAGCCCCCTCCTAGGTGGTGTGCTCTGGCGAGGTATTTCTTCCGCCAGCAGCTCGACCTCAATTATGACACGCAGCTCCTGTTTGTGAACTTGGGGGGTGCCAGGACCGCCCTCCGGGAGCTGCCTGTCTTTTACAGGGAACTCATCAGGGTCTGGAACAAAGTCTCCACCAAGCGCAGCTCTCCGCCGGCTGGAGTGGCGGCCGTCCTGCAGGAACCGCTGCTCGGGAATCCGTACCTCCACGGCCGAGGCTTTATGTGGCGGTCGGAAGAGAGGGCTGTGGCTGGTGAGGTGACCAGGTTCAGGGACCTGCTCGATGGCGGAGGAGCGGGCTGGATGGCGCCAGACACGCTGGCGCGGCGCCTAAATTCTGCCAACGTCCGCCACGCGGCCGATGCCATCGAGTCGCTAAAAACAGCTCTGGGCCCTGACTCCGTTAGGTGCATCGAGGAGGCTCAAGCACGTGGGGAGATCCCGTCCGAACTGACCCCCGTCCGGACGGAATTCCTCATCGGCGCCAAACCCCGGAACCTCCCTCGGGGGCCGACGCCTCACAACTTGAGCCGCCTCGGGGAAATCCCCTCCGTGCCTTTCAGTTCCGCGCGGAGGGGTTTCCTGTACGGGCTGCTCCTGCACACCCTCAACTTTGCCATCCTCGCCGGCCGTCCTGACATGCCATGGCGTACCATCTTGCCGTCCGGAGGAGGCGGGGGTCCCCGATGGAGGGCACTCTACGCAGGGGTCCTCCCACTATTCATCGGGGACTTGGCCTGGAGGGTGGTGCACGGAGCAGTGACGTGCAACAAATTTTTAAGCCGGTTCACGGACTCCCAGGCCGCCTGCAATTTCTGCGGTCTGGAGGAGTCCGTGTTCCATGTTTTTATGGAGTGCACAAGGTTGCAGCCCCTGTTCCACTATTTGAAGGGGCTGCTCCTGAAATTCTGGCTGCACTTCAGTCCCACTCTCCTGATCTTTGGGCACCCTGTGCGGAGGGGAGCGGGTAGGTCCGAAGGCCTCCTCGTAGGACTGCTCCTGGGCACGGCCAAGGGTGCCATCAGCCGGTCCAGGCAGCGGGCGGTCGAGGGGGTCGTTCAACCTGACTGCCTGCCTCTCTTCCGCTCTTACATCCGGTCCAGGGTGTCCTTGGAGATGGAGCACGCGGTGTCCACTGGTACGCTCGCGGCCTTCCGCGAGAGGTGGGCACCGGAGGGACTGGAGTGCATCATCACGCCCGGCAACCAAATTTTAATTTGATTTTACGTTTTAAAGTTTAATTTGTTTTAATTGCCGGTGCTTTTAGTGTCCCCTTCCCTTTTATAGGGGGCACCGGAGAAATTGTGATTTTAGTGCCCAAAAAAAACAACAAAAAAAACAAAAAAACAAAAAACACAAAAAAAAAAACCAAAAAAAGGAAAAAAAGGGCCTTGTAAATGTCTGGTGTGTCACCCAGGTCGGGTGGCACAGTTTAATGTTTATGTTTTGCAGGTAGACTCTAAAAGAGTTTCATGCACAAGGACCAATCGTGGAGCAGTGGAGGCGTGTCCTGCTCAGTTGGAGCTGTGAGCAGTGAGTGGAGCTGCTAGCAACTTGAGCTCCTGCCTGGAGAGCCCTGAGAACAGCCCAGGAAGAGGAGGAAGGAAGGGGTTTCACCATCACTTTCACCCAGAGGGAGAGGAGGAGAACAGAAAACTCTTTTAACATCTTTCACCATTCTGCAAGGAGTTGGAGAGAGGGAGAAAAGACAAACAACATCCAGTGTGGAAGGAGGGAGACTCTACATTCTACAGGTGGGTGTGGGTGCATTTCCCAAAAAGACTTTGTTGTATCGGTGGGGGGAGGAAAGAAGACCACTGAGGGCCGGAACATCGCGGGGGGTGTGTGTGTGTGTGGTAGTGTGTGTGGGGGCCTTGCTTACAACTAGGCCCCCCCCACAATTGGAAACCCCCCCACCCCCCACATTTGCCTAGCCTGGGATAGCTGGAGCTACCAGGCTGAAGATTCTTTAAATCACCCTATTGAAGATCGTTTGGGATTGTGTGCCTGGTGGCTCTAGCTACCCCAGGTGAAGACGTCTTCTCCCCCCACCTGAAGACCAACCCAAAGACTGTGTTTTTTGTGTGTTTTGCCATCTGGGGAGTGCACCCACCCACAGCTGCGAGGGGAGACCTGCCCTCGCAGCCCCCCCCCCTTCCCACCCCCCTCTCTCTTTCTCCGTTACCCTCTGTTTCTCCCCTCTCTCTCTGAGAGCCCTTTTCTTCCGAATTTTTTTTAAAAAAAAACCCAATTAAGACAACTGAGCAGAGGGAGCAAGGCCTCTCCCCAATTGTCAACGAGGGGAGAGGTGCCTCGTTAAGGGCTCCTCTGCTCAGTTAACATACGAGGCCATTAAAGACCATTAAGGCCTGTGACTTTGGGGTGGGTGTAGCCCTTAAAGGGACCCCGTGATGGCGACCCCATCCACGCCGGTGGCAGGGCCAGCAAGGACGTATGCGCAGGCGGTGTCCACATCCACGGCACCTCCTGCGCCACCCGCTGCCCTGCCACCATTCAGACTTATAACCAGGAAACACGGGGTCAAGAGCTACACTCACCCCACAATGAGCATTGAGGAGTGCGTGCGGGCGATGGCTGGGGTAGTCGGCCCCTCGGCCATTGTCGCAGCCTCCAAGATGTCTGGGAAGGCCGTGTTCTTCCTGGGGTCGGAGCGGGCGGTGTCCCTGGCCCTTGAAAAGGGGCTCACGGTGGGCGGGACGTTCCTGCCGGTGGACCCTCTAGAGGCCACCGCGCAGAGGGTCATCATTTCAAACGTCCCGCCCTTTGTTTCCGCTGAGCTCCTCCTCCCTCACCTACAACAACTGGGGGAGGTAAGGTCAGGGATCAACCCCATACCGCTCGGCCTCAGGGAGAACAGCCTGCGCCACGTGTTCTCCTTCCGCCGCCAGCTCTTTGTCCGGCTGGCGCGGGAGGAGACGACGGAGGGATCTTTTAATGTGGTGCACGAGGGGACTGCCTACCGCGTCTTCTGGACGTCGGACGGCGTGCGGTGCCATGCCTGCAAGGAGGTGGGGCACGTTCGCAAGAACTGCCCCGCCTCCAAGGCCGCCAAACCACCGAAGGTGGCCAAGGCTGGCGCCGCCGCCACCCCTCCCCCTAGCTGCGTCCGCGTGCCGGGAGCCATGGGTGCGCGGGCATCGTCGGAGACCTTTGTTTTCAGGGCCTCCGGCGGGGGGGTGGGAGAGCGTCCGGCCGGAAGGAAGGCGCGGAAGAAGACAAAAAATCCAGAGGCGGGTCCCCTCGGTGCGCCAGACAATTTGACCACCGCGCTCAGCCCAACCCAGTCACCGGCGAGCGCGGGGTGCCCCGAGCCCGTGCCCGGGCCCTTGAATAACACCACAGAGGGGCCCAGGCGCGGGCAAGAAAAGGAAAAGGGGGGGGCGGTGCGGGAGGCCTAGGCAGACATGGGGGTCTCCCTGCCTCCGCGCGCCCCCAGGAACAAAAGGAGGCGCGGCTCCGATGAGGCGGAGGGGGAACAACATCCCTCCGCGGAGGAGTCGGTGCCCGCCGCGTGTCCCGCGTCCCCCACCAGCGCTCCCAAATTGCGCTGCAGGCGCGAAGAGTCTGTCCCCGGGGAGGGTGAGGCAGTCGAGGCTGCCCAGCCGCTGCCTCCTGGGGATGGCATGGAAGATCTGCCTGTCGTGGGGGGCGTGGGGCCAGCGGAGGAATGCATAGCCGCCGGGCCGGGCGTCCCGGGGACTGAGGCGGGCGAGGCCGAAAAGGCCGAACCTGAGCCCGCCCGGCCAATACCCAACTTCCCCCGGGAGTCGCTCGACCCGGCAGAAACACAAACTGATTTTAATGGAACTGTAGATGCTGGGCCGGTGGGTGGCAGCGGGGAGGGGGAGGAACACCCACCCTCGCCTCTTACTTTGGAGCTGGAGCACTTGGGGAGCCTGGGGATCTCCTATGGCCGGGTCTCTCCTTGTTCTCCGGTTCCTGGGGCGGAGGGGGAACCCCTTCCGCTGTCATTTCCCGACCCAGCACCATTTTTAAAAGAGCCCAGTGGGGACTCCTCTGCCGACGATCCTGGGGGTGGGATCGGGGCAGTGCCAGGGCCGGTTGGAGCGGCCGGTTCATTTGCCGTACCTTGTGCGGTCGATGGGCTGGCTGCTGGCGGCCACCTCCCGGAGGAGGACGGGGACTCGGTGGGGGACGCGAGTGAAGACCTAGAGACCACCGCCAGTGAGGCGGTGGATCTGCTCGCGGCCGCCGCTGAGGCCCTCCTCATTCCTGCAAAGGAACTCCGGGACTTTTTGGCCCAGAGCCGGGGTCGCCGCGACCAAGCCCGACTGGCCCTGGAAAAATGGTCCGAGCCGGAGCTGATCAAGGGGTCCGTCCGCGCCGCCGTTAAAACCTTGGCCGCGGGCGGGCCCTTGACAAAGGAGCAGCACCTTGAGCTGCGCGAGCTCGAGGGACTCCTCGCTGGGCTGCGGAGGGAGCGGAGTTCTACAAAAGACTCCGCTCCCTCCCCCACAATAGGTTAAGGTAGAGGTTGCACTATGCTTTTGCCATGAAGATAACCATAGCCAGCCTCAACATCAACGGCGGCAGAGGGGCACGCCGTAGATTTGACAATTTTTCGCTCCTGCGGGAGGGGAAATATGCGGTGTGCTTCCTGCAAGAAACCCACACCGTTCCGGGAGACGAAGCCACGTGGCTCCTGGAATGGCAAGGAGAGGTCCGCATGAGCCACCTCACCGCCATTTCTAGTGGGGTGGCCATCTTGCTGGGCCCGCATTTTCAGCCGGAGATCTTGGGGGTCGAGGAGCCCGTGCCAGGCCGCTTGCTGCACGTAACGGTTCGCCTGGGGGACGTGCCGCTCCATCTCGTGAACGTGTACGCCCCTCATCCCGGCCCGCAGCAAACGCGCTTCTTTGAAGAGGTGTCCGCTCTTCTTGGCTCCGTCGACGTCGGCGACTGCATTGTCCTCGGGGGGGATTTTAACTGCACCCTCGAGGCGAGGGACCGCTCCGGTGCCCCGCAGTGCATGACGGCGATGGAGAAGTTGAGGGACCTGGTCGGGTCCTTCGACTTGGTGGACGTCTGGCGAAATCTCCACCCCGACTCCAGCGCCTTTACTTGGGTGAGGCCTGGAGTTGGATGGTCTAGAGTCGACCGCCTTTACGTGTCTCGGGCGTACGTTTCCTGCGTCCCGGCGGCCTCCATGCGGCCGGTGCCGTGTTCGGACCACCACCTGGTGTGGGCGGAGCTCGCTTCGCTCCGCGCGAGGACGGGGTCCGCATAGTGGTATTTTATCAACCAGCTGCTGGAGGACGTGCGGTTCCAGGACTCGTTCCGTCGATTCTCGTCCGACTGGAGAAGGAAGCAGGGGGGCTTCCCCTCCTTGAGGCTATGGTGGGACGTGGGCAAGGCTCACGTCCGCGTCTTCTGTCAAGAGTACGCGAGGGGGTCGACCAAGAGGCGGGCGGCCAGAGTCGGGCGCCTAGAAAAAGAGGTGCTCGACCTGGAAGCCCGTCTCGGTCAAGTCGTCCAGGGCCCGGCCCTGCGGACGGTGTACGAAGCGAAGAAGGCCGCGCTGAAGGACCTGCAGCTCGTCGGGTCCCGAGGCGCGTTCGTGAGGTCGCGGATCCGGTTCCTGCGGGATCTGGACCGCGGCTCCCCCTTCTTCTACTCGCTGGAAAAAAGGCAGAGTGTCCGTAAGCAGCTCTTGACGCTGCTGGCCGACGACGGCTCTCTCGTCTCGGATCCGGAGGGCGTCAACAACAGGGTCCGTGAATATTACGGGGCTCTGTTCACTCCGGATCCGTCCAGCGAGGAAGCGCATAGAGTTTTGTGGGAGGACCTGCCGAAGGTCGGCCCGGAGGGCGCCGAAAATCTGGAAGCTCCGCTAAGCCTGGCGGAGCTGACCGGTGCCCTCGCCCGGCTCTCGAGGGGAAAATCCCCGGGGCTGGACGGGCTGACCATGGAGTTCCACAGGGCGTTCTGGGACGTCCTGGGGAGCGACTACGCGCGGGTCCTGGGGGAAAGTCTGGCGACCGGGGAGATGCCCCTCTCTTGGCGCAGGGCAGTCATCGTCCTGCTGCCTAAGAATGGCAATCTCCGCCTCCTTAAGAACTGGCGCCCGGTCTCCCTCCTCAGCACGGACTACAAAATTTTCGCCAGGGCGATGTCTGCTCGCCTTGGTGCCGTGCTGGACCACATGATCCACCCCGACCAGTCATACACGGTCCCGGGCCGGACAATCCACGACAACATCCATCTGGTCCGGGACCTCATCCATTGTTCCCAGGAGGCTGGTCTGTCGGTCGCCTTCCTATCCCTCGACCAAGAGAAGGCGTTCGACAGGGTGGATCACGACTATCTGCTCGGAACTCTGCGCGCTTTCGGGTTCGGGACGCATTTCGTCGCCCGGATCCGACTTTTGTACGCCGCCGCGGAGTGTCTGATTAAGGTTAACGGGTCCTTGACGGCGCCCCTTCGCTTTAGGAGAGGGGTGCGCCAGGGATGCCCCATGTCCGGCCAGTTATATGCCGTTTGCCTGGAGCCTTTCCTGCGCCTCTTGCGGACGAGGTTGACGGGACTGGCTCTGCAAGGGCCGGGCGTGGAGGTCGTCCTCTCGGCTTACGCTGATGACGTGCTCCTCGCGGTAGAGGATCCCGCTGACCTGCGGAGGATGCGTGAGTGCCAGGAGATTTACTCGGCCGCGTCCTCCGCCAGGATCAACTGGGAGAAATGTTCCGGACTCCTGGTGGGTCAGTGGCGGGTGGACTCCCTGCCGGAGGAGCTCAGGCCTTTTGCCTGGAGCACGACCCATCTCCTCTATCTGGGAGTCTACCTTAGCCCCGACGAGGGAGCCTGGCCGGCGAACTGGCAGGAGCTGGAGGCCAAGGTCGCCGCTCGCCTAGGGCGCTGGACAGGACTGCTCCGAGTGCTGTCCTACAGGGGTCGAGCGCTAGTCATAAACCAGCTGGTGGCCGCAATGCTGTGGTACCGGCTGGTCACTTTGACCCCTTCCCCTGCGTTTGTCGCCAAGATACAGAAGAAGCTGGTGGACTTCTTCTGGAACAACAGGAAGCACTGGGTCTCTGCCGCGGTCTTGAGTCTCCCGCTTGAGGAGGGCGGTCAGTCGTTGGTGTGCATCAGCGCCCAGCTCGCGACTTTCCGTCTTCAGACCCTGCAGAGATACCTTTACGTCGAGCCCCCTCCTAGGTGGTGTGCTCTGGCGAGGTATTTCTTCCGCCAGCAGCTCGACCTCAATTATGACACGCAGCTCCTGTTTGTGAACTTGGGGGGTGCCAGGACCGCCCTCCGGGAGCTGCCTGTCTTTTACAGGGAACTCATCAGGGTCTGGAACAAAGTCTCCACCAAGCGCAGCTCTCCGCCGGCTGGAGTGGCGGCCGTCCTGCAGGAACCGCTGCTCGGGAATCCGTACCTCCACGGCCGAGGCTTTATGTGGCGGTCGGAAGAGAGGGCTGTGGCTGGTGAGGTGACCAGGGTCAGGGACCTGCTCGATGGCGGAGGAGCGGGCTGGATGGCGCCAGACACGCTGGCGCGGCGCCTAAATTCTGCCAACGTCCGCCACGCGGCCGATGCCATCGAGTCGCTAAAAACAGCTCTGGGCCCTGACTCCGTTAGGTGCATCGAGGAGGCTCAAGCACGTGGGGAGATCCCGTCCGAACTGACCCCCGTCCGGACGGAATTCCTCATCGGCGCCAAACCCCGGAACCTCCCTCGGGGGCCGACGCCTCACAACTTGAGCCGCCTCGGGGAAATCCCCTCCGTGCCTTTCAGTTCCGCGCGGAGGGGTTTCCTGTACGGGCTGCTCCTGCACACCCTCAACTTTGCCATCCTCGCCGGCCGTCCTGACATGCCATGGCGTACCATCTTGCCGTCCGGAGGAGGCGGGGGTCCCCGATGGAGGGCACTCTACGCAGGGGTCCTCCCACTATTCATCGGGGACTTGGACTGGAGGGTGGTGCACGGAGCAGTGCCGTGCAACAAATTTTTAAGCCGGTTCACGGACTCCCAGGCCGCCTGCAATTTCTGCGGTCTGGAGGAGTCCGTGTTCCATGTTTTTATGGAGTGCACAAGGTTGCAGCCCCTGTTCCACTATTTGAAGGGGCTGCTCCTGAAATTCTGGCTGCACTTCAGTCCCACTCTCCTGATCTTTGGGCACCCTGTGCGGAGGGGAGCGGGTAGGTCCGAAGGCCTCCTCGTAGGACTGCTCCTGGGCACGGCCAAGGGTGCCATCAGCCGGTCCAGGCAGCGGGCGGTCGAGGGGGTCGTTCAACCTGACTGCCTGCCTCTCTTCCGCTCTTACATCCGGTCCAGGGTGTCCTTGGAGATGGAGCACGCGGTGTCCACTGGTACGCTCGCGGCCTTCCGCGAGAGGTGGGCACCGGAGGGACTGGAGTGCATCATCACGCCCGGCAACCAAATTTTAATTTGATTTTACGTTTTAAAGTTTAATTTGTTTTAATTGCCGGTGCTTTTAGTGTCCCCTTCCCTTTTATAGGGGGCACCGGAGAAATTGTGATTTTAGTGCCCAAAAAAAACAACAAAAAAAACAAAAAAACAAAAAACACAAAAAAAAAAACCAAAAAAAGGAAAAAAGGGCCTTGTAAATGTCTGGTGTGTCACCCAGGTCGGGTGGCACAGTTTAATGTTTATGTTTTGCAGGTAGACTCTAAAAGAGTTTCATGCACAAGGACCAATCGTGGAGCAGTGGAGGCGTGTCCTGCTCAGTTGGAGCTGTGAGCAGTGAGTGGAGCTGCTAGCAACTTGAGCTCCTGCCTGGAGAGCCCTGAGAACAGCCCAGGAAGAGGAGGAAGGAAGGGGTTTCACCATCACTTTCACCCAGAGGGAGAGGAGGAGAACAGAAAACTCTTTTAACATCTTTCACCATTCTGCAAGGAGTTGGAGAGAGGGGGAAAAGACAAACAACATCCAGTGTGGAAGGAGGGAGACTCTACATTCTACAGGTGGGTGTGGGTGCATTTCCCAAAAAGACTTTGTTGTATCGGTGGGGGGAGGAAAGAAGACCACTGAGGGCCGGAACATCGCGGGGGGTGTGTGTGTGTGTGGTAGTGTGTGTGGGGGCCTTGCTTACAACTAGGCCCCCCCCACAATTGGAAACCCCCCCACCCCCCACATTTGCCTAGCCTGGGATAGCTGGAGCTACCAGGCTGAAGATTCTTTAAATCACCCTATTGAAGATCGTTTGGGATTGTGTGCCTGGTGGCTCTAGCTACCCCAGGTGAAGACGTCTTCTCCCCCCACCTGAAGACCAACCCAAAGACTGTGTTTTTTGTGTGTTTTGCCATCTGGGGAGTGCACCCACCCACAGCTGCGAGGGGAGACCTGCCCTCGCAGCCCCCCCCCTTCCCACCCCCCTCTCTCTTTCTCCGTTACCCTCTGTTTCTCCCCTCTCTCTCTGAGAGCCCTTTTCTTCCGAATTTTTTTTTTAAAAAAACCCAATTAAGACAACTGAGCAGAGGGAGCAAGGCCTCTCCCCAATTGTCAACGAGGGGAGAGGTGCCTCGTTAAGGGCTCCTCTGCTCAGTTAACATACGAGGCCATTAAAGACCATTAAGGCCTGTGACTTTGGGGTGGGTGTAGCCCTTAAAGGGACCCCGTGATGGCGACCCCATCCACGCCGGTGGCAGGGCCAGCAAGGACGTATGCGCAGGCGGTGTCCACATCCACGGCACCTCCTGCGCCACCCGCTGCCCTGCCACCATTCAGACTTATAACCAGGAAACACGGGGTCAAGAGCTACACTCACCCCACAATGAGCATTGAGGAGTGCGTGCGGGCGATGGCTGGGGTAGTCGGCCCCTCGGCCATTGTCGCAGCCTCCAAGATGTCTGGGAAGGCCGTGTTCTTCCTGGGGTCGGAGCGGGCGGTGTCCCTGGCCCTTGAAAAGGGGCTCACGGTGGGCGGGACGTTCCTGCCGGTGGACCCTCTAGAGGCCACCGCGCAGAGGGTCATCATTTCAAACGTCCCGCCCTTTGTTTCCGCTGAGCTCCTCCTCCCTCACCTACAACAACTGGGGGAGGTAAGGTCAGGGATCAACCCCATACCGCTCGGCCTCAGGGAGAACAGCCTGCGCCACGTGTTCTCCTTCCGCCGCCAGCTCTTTGTCCGGCTGGCGCGGGAGGAGACGACGGAGGGATCTTTTAATGTGGTGCACGAGGGGACTGCCTACCGCGTCTTCTGGACGTCGGACGGCGTGCGGTGCCATGCCTGCAAGGAGGTGGGGCACGTTCGCAAGAACTGCCCCGCCTCCAAGGCCGCCAAACCACCGAAGGCGGCCAAGGCTGGCGCCGCCGCCACCCCTCCCCCTAGCTGCGTCCGCGTGCCGGGAGCCATGGGTGCGCGGGCATCGTCGGAGACCTTTGTTTTCAGGGCCTCCGGCGGGGGGGTGGGAGAGCGTCCGGCCGGAAGGAAGGCGCGGAAGAAGACAAAACATCCAGAGGCGGGTCCCCTCGGTGCGCCAGACAATTTGACCACCGCGCTCAGCCCAACCCAGTCACCGGCGAGCGCGGGGTGCCCCGAGCCCGTGCCCGGGCCCTTGAATAACACCACAGAGGGGCCCAGGCGCGGGCAAGAAAAGGAAAAGGGGGGGGCGGTGCGGGAGGCCTAGGCAGACATGGGGGTCTCCCTGCCTCCGCGCGCCCCCAGGAACAAAAGGAGGCGCGGCTCCGATGAGGCGGAGGGGGAACAACATCCCTCCGCGGAGGAGTCGGTGCCCGCCGCGTGTCCCGCGTCCCCCACCAGCGCTCCCAAATTGCGCTGCAGGCGCGAAGAGTCTGTCCCCGGGGAGGGTGAGGCAGTCGAGGCTGCCCAGCCGCTGCCTCCTGGGGATGGCATGGAAGATCTGCCTGTCGTGGGGGGCGTGGGGCCAGCGGAGGAATGCATAGCCGCCGGGCCGGGCGTCCCGGGGACTGAGGCGGGCGAGGCCGAAAAGGCCGAACCTGAGCCCGCCCGGCCAATACCCAACTTCCCCCGGGAGTCGCTCGACCCGGCAGAAACACAAACTGATTTTAATGGAACTGTAGATGCTGGGCCGGGGGGTGGCAGCGGGGAGGGGGAGGAACACCCACCCTCGCCTCTTACTTTGGAGCTGGAGCACTTGGGGAGCCTGGGGATCTCCTATGGCCGGGTCTCTCCTTGTTCTCCGGTTCCTGGGGCGGAGGGGGAACCCCTTCCGCTGTCATTTCCCGACCCAGCACCATTTTTAAAAGAGCCCAGTGGGGACTCCTCTGCCGACGATCCTGGGGGTGGGATCGGGGCAGTGCCAGGGCCGGTTGGAGCGGCCGGTTCATTTGCCGTACCTTGTGCGGTCGATGGGCTGGCTGGTGGCGGCCACCTCCCGGAGGAGGACGGGGACTCGGTGGGGGACGCGAGTGAAGACCTAGAGACCACCGCCAGTGAGGCGGTGGATCTGCTCGCGGCCGCCGCTGAGGCCCTCCTCATTCCTGCAAAGGAACTCCGGGACTTTTTGGCCCAGAGCCGGGGTCGCCGCGACCAAGCCCGACTGGCCCTGGAAAAATGGTCCGAGCCGGAGCTGATCAAGGGGTCCGTCCGCGCCGCCGTTAAAACCTTGGCCGCGGGCGGGCCCTTGACAAAGGAGCAGCACCTTGAGCTGCGCGAGCTCGAGGGACTCCTCGCTGGGCTGCGGAGGGAGCGGAGTTCTACAAAAGACTCCGCTCCCTCCCCCACAATAGGTTAAGGTAGAGGTTGCACTATGCTTTTGCCATGAAGATAACCATAGCCAGCCTCAACATCAACGGCGGCAGAGGGGCACGCCGTAGATTTGACAATTTTTCGCTCCTGCGGGAGGGGAAATATGCGGTGTGCTTCCTGCAAGAAACCCACACCGTTCCGGGAGACGAAGCCACGTGGCTCCTGGAATGGCAAGGAGAGGTCCGCAGGAGCCACCTCACCGCCATTTCTAGTGGGGTGGCCATCTTGCTGGGCCCGCATTTTCAGCCGGAGATCTTGGGGGTCGAGGAGCCCGTGCCAGGCCGCTTGCTGCACGTAACGGTTCGCCTGGGGGACGTGCCGCTCCATCTCGTGAACGTGTACGCCCCTCATCCCGGCCCGCAGCAAACGCGCTTCTTTGAAGAGGTGTCCGCTCTTCTTGGCTCCGTCGACGTCGGCGACTGCATTGTCCTCGGGGGGGATTTTAACTGCACCCTCGAGGCGAGGGACCGCTCCGGTGCCCCGCAGTGCATGACGGCGATGGAGAAGTTGAGGGACCTGGTCGGGTCCTTCGACTTGGTGGACGTCTGGCGAAATCTCCACCCCGACTCCAGCGCCTTTACTTGGGTGAGGCCTGGAGTTGGATGGTCTAGAGTCGACCGCCTTTACGTGTCTCGGGCGTACGTTTCCTGCGTCCCGGCGGCCTCCATGCGGCCGGTGCCGTGTTCGGACCACCACCTGGTGTGGGCGGAGCTCGCTTCGCTCCGCGCGAGGACGGGGTCCGCATAGTGGTATTTTATCAACCAGCTGCTGGAGGACGTGCGGTTCCAGGACTCGTTCCGTCGATTCTCGTCCGACTGGAGAAGGAAGCAGGGGGGCTTCCCCTCCTTGAGGCTATGGTGGGACGTGGGCAAGGCTCACGTCCGCGTCTTCTGTCAAGAGTACGCGAGGGGGTCGACCAAGAGGCGGGCGGCCAGAGTCGGGTGCCTAGAAAAAGAGGTGCTCGACCTGGAAGCCCGTCTCGGTCAAGTCGTCCAGGGCCCGGCCCTGCGGACGGTGTACGAAGCGAAGAAGGCCGCGCTGAAGGACCTGCAGCTCGTCGGGTCCCGAGGCGCGTTCGTGAGGTCGCGGATCCGGTTCCTGCGGGATCTGGACCGCGGCTCCCCCTTCTTCTACTCGCTGGAAAAAAGGCAGAGTGTCCGTAAGCAGCTCTTGACGCTGCTGGCCGACGACGGCTCTCTCGTCTCGGATCCGGAGGGCGTCAACAACAGGGTCCGTGAATATTACGGGGCTCTGTTCACTCCGGATCCGTCCAGCGAGGAAGCGCATAGAGTTTTGTGGGAGGACCTGCCGAAGGTCGGCCCGGAGGGCGCCGAAAATCTGGAAGCTCCGCTAAGCCTGGCGGAGCTGACCGGTGCCCTCGCCCGGCTCTCGAGGGGAAAATCCCCGGGGCTGGACGGGCTGACCGTGGAGTTCCACAGGGCGTTCTGGGACGTCCTGGGGAGCGACTACGCGCGGGTCCTGGGGGAAAGTCTGGCGACCGGGGAGATGCCCCTCTCTTGGCGCAGGGCAGTCATCGTCCTGCTGCCTAAGAATGGCAATCTCCGCCTCCTTAAGAACTGGCGCCCGGTCTCCCTCCTCAGCACGGACTACAAAATTTTCGCCAGGGCGATGTCTGCTCGCCTTGGTGCCGTGCTGGACCACATGATCCACCCCGACCAGTCATACACGGTCCCGGGCCGGACAATCCACGACAACATCCATCTGGTCCGGGACCTCATCCATTGTTCCCAGGAGGCTGGTCTGTCGGTCGCCTTCCTATCCCTCGACCAAGAGAAGGCGTTCGACAGGGTGGATCACGACTATCTGCTCGGAACTCTGCGCGCTTTCGGGTTCGGGACGCATTTCGTCGCCCGGATCCGACTTTTGTACGCCGCCGCGGAGTGTCTGATTAAGGTTAACGGGTCCTTGACGGCGCCCCTTCGCTTTAGGAGAGGGGTGCGCCAGGGATGCCCCATGTCCGGCCAGTTATATGCCGTTTGCGTGGAGCCTTTCCTGCGCCTCTTGCGGACGAGGTTGACGGGACTGGCTCTGCAAGGGCCGGGCGTGGAGGTCGTCCTCTCGGCTTACGCCGATGACGTGCTCCTCGCGGTAGAGGATCCCGCTGACCTGCGGAGGATGCGTGAGTGCCAGGAGATTTACTCGGCCGCGTCCTCCGCCAGGATCAACTGGGAGAAATGTTCCAGACTCCTGGTGGGTCAGTGGCGGGTGGACTCCCTGCCGGAGGAGCTCAGGCCTTTTGCCTGGAGCACGACCCATCTCCTCTATCTGGGAGTCTACCTTAGCCCCGACGAGGGAGCCTGGCCGGCGAACTGGCAGGAGCTGGAGGCCAAGGTCGCCGCTCGCCTAGGGCGCTGGACAGGACTGCTCCGAGTGCTGTCCTACAGGGGTCGAGCGCTAGTCATAAACCAGCTGGTGGCCGCAATGCTGTGGTACCGGCTGGTCACTTTGACCCCTCCCCCTGCGTTTGTCGCCAAGATACAGAAGAAGCTGGTGGACTTCTTCTGGAACAACAGGAAGCACTGGGTCTCTGCCGCGGTCTTGAGTCTCCCGCTTGAGGAGGGCGGTCAGTCGTTGGTGTGCATCAGCGCCCAGCTCGCGACTTTCCGTCTTCAGACCCTGCAGAGATACCTTTACGTCGAGCCCCCTCCTAGGTGGTGTGCTCTGGCGAGGTATTTCTTCCGCCAGCAGCTCGATCTCAATTATAACACGCAGCTCCTGTTTGTGAACTTGGGGGGTGCCAGGACCACCCTCCGGGAGCTGCCTGTCTTTTACAGGGAACTCATCAGGGTCTGGAACAAAGTCTCCACCAAGCGCAGCTCTCCGCCGGCTGGAGTGGCGGCCGTCCTGCAGGAACCGCTGCTCGGGAATCCGTACCTCCACGGCCGAGGCTTTATGTGGCGGTCGGAAGAGAGGGCTGTGGCTGGTGAGGTGACCAGTGTCAGGGACCTGCTCGATGGCGGAGGAGCGGGCTGGATGGCGCCAGACACGCTGGCGCGGCGCCTAAATTCTGCCAACGTCCGCCACGCGGCCGATGCCATCGAGTCGCTAAAAACAGCTCTGGGCCCTGACTCCGTTAGGTGCATCGAGGAGGCTCAAGCACGTGGGGAGATCCCGTCCGAACTGACCCCCGTCCGGATGGAATTCCTCATCGGCGCCAAACCCCGGAACCTCCCTCGGGGGCCGGCGCCTCACAACTTGAGCCGCCTCGGGGAAATCCCCTCCGTGCCTTTCAGTTCCGCGCGGAGGGGTTTCCTGTACGGGCTGCTCCTGCACACCCTCAACTTTGCCATCCTCGCCGGCCGTCCGGACACGCCATGGCGTACCATCTTGCCGTCCGGAGGAGGCGGGGCTCCCCGATGGAGGGCACTCTACGCAGGGGTCCTCCCACTATTCATCGGGGACTTGGCCTGGAGGGTGGTGCACGGAGCAGTGCCGTGCAACAAATTTTTAAGCCGGTTCACGGACTCCCAGGCCGCCTGCAATTTCTGCGGTCTGGAGGAGTCCGTGTTCCATGTTTTTATGGAGTGCACAAGGTTGCAGCCCCTGTTCCACTATTTGAAGGGGCTGCTCCTGAAATTCTGGCTGCACTTCAGTCCCACTCTCCTGATCTTTGGGCACCCTGTGCGGAGGGGAGCGGGTAGGTCCGAAGGCCTCCTCGTAGGACTGCTCCTGGGCACGGCCAAGGGTGCCATCAGCCGGTCCAGGCAGCGGGCGGTCGAGGGGGTCGTTCAACCTGACTGCCTGCCTCTCTTCCGCTCTTACATCCGGTCCAGGGTGTCCTTGGAGATGGAGCACGCGGTGTCCACCGGTACGCTCGCGGCCTTCCGCGAGAGGTGGGCACCGGAGGGACTGGAGTGCATCATCACGCCCGGCAACCAAATTTTAATTTGATTTTACGTTTTAAAGTTTAATTTGTTTTAATTGCCGGTGCTTTTAGTGTCCCCTTCCCTTTTATAGGGGGCACCGGAGAAATTGTGATTTTAGTGCCCAAAAAAAACAACAAAAAAAACAAAAAAACAAAAAACACAAAAAAAAAAACCAAAAAAAGGAAAAAAGGGCCTTGTAAATGTCTGGTGTGTCACCCAGGTCGGGTGGCACAGTTTAATGTTTATGTTTTGCAGGTAGACTCTAAAAGAGTTTCATGCACAAGGACCAATCGTGGAGCAGTGGAGGCGTGTCCTGCTCAGTTGGAGCTGTGAGCAGTGAGTGGAGCTGCTAGCAACTTGAGCTCCTGCCTGGAGAGCCCTGAGAACAGCCCAGGAAGAGAAGGAAGAATGGGGTTTCACCATCACTTTCACCCAGAGGGAGAGGAGGAGAACAGAAAACTCTTTTAACATCTTTCACCATTCTGCAAGGAGTTGGAGAGAGGGGGAAAAGACAAACAACATCCAGTGTGGAAGGAGGGAGACTCTACATTCTACAGGTGGGTGTGGGTGCATTTCCCAAAAAGACTTTGTTGTATCGGTGGGGGGAGGAAAGAAGACCACTGAGGGCCGGAACATCGCGGGGGGTGTGTTTGTGTGTGGTAGTGTGTGTGGGGGCCTTGCTTACAACTAGGCCCCCCCCACAATTGGAAACCCCCCCACCCCCCACATTTGCCTAGCCTGGGATAGCTGGAGCTACCAGGCTGAAGATTCTTTAAATCACCCTATTGAAGATCGTTTGGGATTGTGTGCCTGGTGGCTCTAGCTACCCCAGGTGAAGACGTCTTCTCCCCCCACCTGAAGTCCAACCCAAAGACTGTGTTTTTTGTGTGTTTTGCCATCTGGGGAGTGCACCCACCCACAGCTGCGAGGGGAGACCTGCCCTCGCAGCCCCCCCCTTCCCACCCCCCTCTCTCTTTCTCCGTTACCCTCTGTTTCTCCCCTCTCTCTCTGAGAGCCCTTTTCTTCCGAATTTTTTTTAAAAAAAAACCCAATTAAGACAACTGAGCAGAGGGAGCAAGGCCTCTCCCCAATTGTCAACGAGGGGAGAGGTGCCTCGTTAAGGGCTCCTCTGCTCAGTTAACATACGAGGCCATTAAAGACCATTAAGGCCTGTGACTTTGGGGTGGGTGTAGCCCTTAAAGGGACCCCGTGATGGCGACCCCATCCACGCCGGTGGCAGGGCCAGCAAGGACGTATGCGCAGGCGGTGTCCACATCCACGGCACCTCCTGCGCCACCCGCTGCCCTGCCACCGTTCAGACTTATAACCAGGAAACACGGGGTCAAGAGCTACACTCACCCCACAATGAGCATTGAGGAGTGTGTGCGGGCGATGGCTGGGGTAGTCGGCCCCTCGGCCATTGTCGCAGCCTCCAAGATGTCTGGGAAGGCCGTGTTCTTCCTGGGGTCGGAGCGGGCGGTGTCCCTGGCCCTTGAAAAGGGGCTCACGGTGGGCGGGACGTTCCTGCCGGTGGACCCTCTCGAGGCCACCGCGCAGAGGGTCATCATTTCAAACGTCCCGCCCTTTGTTTCCGCTGAGCTCCTCCTCCCTCACCTACAACAACTGGGGGAGGTAAGGTCAGGGATCAACCCCATACCGCTCGGCCTCAGGGAGAACAGCCTGCGCCACGTGTTCTCCTTCCGCCGCCAGCTCTTTGTCCGGCTGGCGCGGGAGGACACGACGGAGGGATCTTTTAATGTGGTGCACGAGGGGACTGCCTACCGCGTCTTCTGGACGTCGGACGGCGTGCGGTGCCATGCCTGCAAGGAGGTGGGGCACGTTGGCAAGAACTGCCCCGCCTCCAAGGCCGCCAAACCACCGAAGGCGGCCAAGGCTGGCGCCGCCGCCACCCCTCCCCCTAGCTGCGTCCGCGTGCCGGGAGCCATGGGTGCGCGGGCATCGTCGGAGACCTTTGTTTTCAGGGCCTCCGGCGGGGGGGAGGGAGAGCGTCCGGCCGGAAGGAAGGCGCGGAAGAAGACAAAACATCCAGAGGCGGGTCCCCTCGGTGCGCCAGACAATTTGACCACCGCGCTCAGCCCAACCCAGTCACCGGCGAGCGCGGGGTGCCCCGAGCCCGTGCCCGGGCCCTTGAATAACACCACAGAGGGGCCCAGGCGCGGGCAAGAAAAGGAAAAGGGGGGGGCGGAGCGGGAGGCCTCGGCAGACATGGGGGTCTCCCTGCCTCCGCGCGCCCCCAGGAACAAAAGGAGGCGCGGCTCCGATGAGGCGGAGGGGGAACAACATCCCTCCGTGGAGGAGTCGGTGCCCGCCGCGTGTCCCGCGTCCCCCACCAGCGCTCCCAAATTGCGCTGCAGGCGCGAAGAGTCTGTCCCCGGGGAGGGTGAGGCAGTCGAGGCTGCCCAGCCGCTGCCTCCTGGGGATGGCATGGAAGATCTGCCTGTCGTGGGGGGCGTGGGGCCAGCGGAGGAATGCGTAGCCGCCGGGCCGGGCGTCCCGGGGACTGAGGCGGGCGAGGCCGAAAAGGCCGAACCTGAGCCCGCCCGGCCAATACCCAACTTCCCCCGGGAGTCGCTCGACCCGGCAGAAACACAAACTGATGTTAATGGAACTGTAGATGCTGGGCCGGGGGGTGGCAGCGGGGAGGGGGAGGAACACCCACCCTCGCCTCTTACTTTGGAGCTGGAGCACTTGGGGAGCCTGGGGATCTCCTATGGCCGGGTCTCTCCTTGTTCTCCGGTTCCTGGGGCGGAGGGGGAACCCCTTCCGCTGTCATTTCCCGACCCAGCACCATTTTTAAAAGAGCCCAGTGGGGACTCCTCTGCCGACGATCCTGGGGGTGGGATCGGGGCAGTGCCAGGGCCGGTTGGAGCGGCCGGTTCATTTGCCGTACCTTGTGCGGTCGATGGGCTGGCTGCTGGCGGCCACCTCCCGGAGGAGGACGGGGACTCGGTGGGGGACGCGGGTGAAGACCTAGAGACCACCGCCAGTGAGGCGGTGGATCTGCTCGCGGCCGCCGCTGAGGCCCTCCTCATTCCTGCAAAGGAACTCCGGGACTTTTTGGCCCAGAGCCGGGGTCGCCGCGACCAAGCCCGACTGGCCCTGGAAAAATGGTCCGAGCCGGAGCTGATCAAGGGGTCCGTCCGCGCCGCCGTTAAAACCTTGGCCGCGGGCGGGCCCTTGACAAAGGAGCAGCACCTTGAGCTGCGCGAGCTCGAGGGACTCCTCGCTGGGCTGCGGAGGGAGCGGAGTTCTACAAAAGACTCCGCTCCCTCCCCCACAATAGGTTAAGGTAGAGGTTGCACTATGCTTTTGCCATGAAGATAACCATAGCCAGCCTCAACATCAACGGCGGCAGAGAGGCACGCCGTAGATTTGACAATTTTTCGCTCCTGCGGGAGGGGAAATATGCGGTGTGCTTCCTGCAAGAAACCCACACCGTTCCGGGAGACGAAGCCACGTGGCTCCTGGAATGGCAAGGAGAGGTCCGCATGAGCCACCTCACCGCCATTTCTAGTGGGGTGGCCATCTTGCTGGGCCCGCATTTTCAGCCGGAGATCTTGGGGGTCGAGGAGCCCGTGCCAGGCCGCTTGCTGCACGTAACGGTTCGCCTGGGGGACGTGCCGCTCCATCTCGTGAACGTGTACGCCCCTCATCCCGGCCCGCAGCAGACGCGCTTCTTTGAAGAGGTGTCCGCTCCTCTTGGCTCCGTCGACGTCGGCGACTGCATTGTCCTCGGGGGGGATTTTAACTGCACCCTCGAGGCGAGGGACCGCTCCGGTGCCCCGCAGTGCATGACGGCGATGGAGAAGTTGAGGGACCTGGTCGGGTCCTTCGACTTGGTGGACGTCTGGCGAAATCTCCACCCCGACTCCAGCGCCTTTACTTGGGTGAGGCCTGGAGTTGGATGGTCTAGAGTCGACCGCCTTTACGTGTCTCGGGCGTACGTTTCCTGCGTCCCGGCGGCCTCCATGCGGCCGGTGCCGTGTTCGGACCACCACCTGGTGTGGGCGGAGCTCGCTTCGCTCCGCGCGAGGACGGGGTCCGCGTACTGGCACTTTAACAACCGGCTGCTGGAGGACGTGCGGTTCCAGGACTCGTTCCGTCGATTCTGGTCCGACTGGAGAAGGAAGCAGGGGGGCTTCCCCTCCTTGAGGCTATGGTGGGACGTGGGCAAGGCTCACGTCCGCGTCTTCTGTCAAGAGTACGCGAGGGGGTCGACCAAGAGGCGGGCGGCCAGAGTCGGGCGCCTAGAAAAAGAGGTGCTCGACCTGGAAGCCCGTCTCGGTCAAGTCGTCCGGGACCCGGCCCTGCGGACGGTGTACGAAGCGAAGAAGGCCGCGCTGAAGGACCTGCAGCTCGTCGGGTCCCGAGGCGCGTTCGTGAGGTCGCGGATCCGGTTCCTGCGGGATCTGGACCGCGGCTCCCCCTTCTTCTACTCGCTGGAAAAAAGGCAGTGTGTCCGTAAGCAGCTCTTGACGCTGCTGGCCGACGACGGCTCTCTCGTCTCGGATCCGGAGGGCGTCAACAACAGGGTCCGTGAATATTACGGGGCTCTGTTCTCTCCGGATCCGTCCAGCGAGGAAGCGCGTAGAGTTTTGTGGGAGGACCTGCCGAAGGTCGGCCCGGAGGGCGCCGAAAATCTGGAAGCTCCGCAAAGCCTGGCGGAGCTGACCGGTGCCCTCGCCCGGCTCTCGAGGGGAAAATCCCCGGGGCTGGACGGGCTGACCGTGGAGTTCCACAGGGCGTTCTGGGACGTCCTGGGGAGCGACTACGCGCGGGTCCTGGGGGAAAGTCTGGCGACCGGGGAGATGCCCCTCTCTTGGCGCAGGGCAGTCATCGTCCTGCTGCCTAAGCAGGGCGATCTCCGCCTCCTTAAGAACTGGCGCTCGGTCTCCCTCCTCAGCACGGACTACAAAATCTTCGCCAGGGCGATGTCTGCTCGCCTTGGTGCCGTGCTGGACCACATGATCCACCCCGACCAGTCATACACGGTCCCGGGCCGGACAATCCACGATAACATCCATCTGGTCCGGGACCTCATCCATTGTTCCCAGGAGGCTGGTCTGTCGGTCGCCTTCCTATCCCTCGACCAAGAGAAGGCGTTCGACAGGGTGGATCACGACTATCTGCTCGGAACTCTGCGCGCTTTCGGGTTCGGGACGCATTTCGTCGCCCGGATCCGACTTTTGTATGCCGCCGCGGAGTGTCTGATTAAGGTTAACGGGTCCTTGACGGCGCCCCTTCGCTTTAGGAGAGGGGTGCGCCAGGGATGCCCCATGTCCGGCCAGTTATATGCCGTTTGCGTGGAGCCTTTCCTGCGCCTCTTGCGGACGAGGTTGACGGGACTGGCTCTGCAAGGGCCGGGCGTGGAGGTCGTCCTCTCGGCTTACGCCGATGACGTGCTCCTCGCGGTAGAGGATCCCGCTGACCTGCGGAGGATGCGTGAGTGCCAGGAGATTTACTCGGCCGCGTCCTCCGCCAGGATCAACTGGGAGAAATGTTCCGGACTCCTGGTGGGTCAGTGGCGGGTGGACTCCCTGCCGGAGGAGCTCAGGCCTTTTGCCTGGAGCACAACCCATCTCCTCTATCTGGGAGTCTACCTTAGCCCCGACGAGGGAGCCTGGCCGGCGAACTGGCAGGAGCTGGAGGCCAAGGTCGCCGCTCGCCTAGGGCGCTGGACAGGACTGCTCCGAGTGCTGTCCTACAGGGGTCGAGCGCTAGTCATAAACCAGCTGGTGGCCGCAATGTTGTGGTACCGGCTGGTCACTTTGACCCCTCCCCCTGCGTTTGTCGCCAAGATACAGAAGAAGCTGGTGGACTTCTTCTGGAACAACAGGAAGCACTGGGTCTCTGCCGCGGTCTTGAGTCTCCCGCTTGAGGAGGGCGGTCAGTCGCTGGTGTGCGTCAGCGCCCAGCTCGCGACTTTCCGTCTTCAGACCCTGCAGAGATACCTGTACGTCGAGCCCCCTCCTAGGTGGTGTGCTCTGGTGAGGTATTTCTTCCGCCAGCAGCGCGACCTCAATTATGACACGCAGCTCCTGTTTGTGAACTTGGGGGGTGCCAGGACCGCCCTCCGGGAGCTGCCTGTCTTTTACAGGGAACTCATCAGGGTCTGGAACAAAGTCTCCACCAAGCGCAGCTCTCCGCCGGCTGGAGTGGCGGCCGTCCTGCAGGAGCCGATGGTCGGGAATCCGTACCTCCACGGCCGAGGTTTCATGTCGGCGGTCGGAAGAGAGGGCTGTGGCTGGTGAGGTAACCAGGTTCAGGGACCTGCTCGATGGCGGAGGAGCGGGCTGGATGGCGCCAGACACGCTGGCGCGGCGCCTAAACTCTGCCAACGTCCGCCACGCGGCCGATGCCATCGAGTCGCTAAAAACAGCTCTGGGCCCTGACTCCGTTAGGTGCATCGAGGAGGCTCAATCACGTGGGGAGATCCCGTCCGAACTGACCCCCATCCGGACGGAATTCCTCATCGGCACCAAACCCCGGAACCTCCCTCGGGGGCCGGCGCCTCACAACTTGAGCCGCCTCGGGGAAATCCCCTCCGTGCCTTTCAGTTCCGCGCGGAGGGGTTTCCTGTACGGGCTGCTCCTGCACACCCACAACTTTGCCATCCTCGCCGGCCATCCGGACACGCCATGGCGTACCATCTTGCCGTCCGGAGGAGGCGGGGGTCCCCGATGGAGGGCACTCTACGCAGGGGTCCTCCCACTATTCATCGGAGACTTGGCCTGGAGGGTGGTGCACGGAGCAGTGACGTGCAACAAATTTTTAAGCCGGTTCACGGACTCCCAGGCCGCCTGCAATTTCTGCGGTCTGGAGGAGTCCGTGTTCCATGTTTTTATTGAGTGCACGAGGTTGCAGCCCCTGTTCCATTATTTGAAGGCGCTGCTCCTGAAATTCTGGCTGCACTTCAGTCCCACTCTCCTGATCTTTGGGCACACTGTGCGGAGGGGAGCGGGTAGGTCCGAAGGCCTCCTCGTAGGACTGCTCCTGGGCACGGCCAAGGGTGCCATCAGCCGGTCCAGGCAGCGGGCGGTCGAGGGGGTCGTTCAACCTGACTGCCTGCCTCTCTTCCGCTCTTACATCCGGTCCAGGGTGTCCTTGGAGATGGAGCACGCGGTGTCCACCGGTACGCTCGCGGCCTTCCGCGAGAGGTGGGCACCGGAGGGACTGGAGTGCATCATCACGCCCGGCAACCAAATTTTAATTTGATTTTACGTTTTTAAGTTTAATTTGTTTTAATTGCCGGTGCTTTTAGTGTCCCCCTTCCCTTTTATAGGGGGCACTGGGGAAAATTGTGATTTTAGTGCCCAAAAAAAAAAAACAAAAAAAGAAAAACACAAAAAAAAACAAAAAAAAGGGGGGAAAAAAAAAGGGCCTTGTAAATGTCTGGAGTGTCACCCAGGTCGGGTGGCACCGTTTAATGTTTTATGTTTTGCAGGTGAACTCCAAAAAGAGTTTCATGCACAAGTACCAATTGTGGAGCAGTGGAGGCGTGTCTTGCACAGTAGGAGCTGAGCTGCAGTGAGAGGAGCAGCCATCAACTTGAGCTCCTGACTGGAGAGCCCTGAGACCAGCCCAGGAAGATAAGGAGGGAAGGGGCTTCACCACCAACTTTTACCCAGAGGGAGAGGAGGAGAACAGAAAACTTTTCAACATTTTTTACCATTCTGCAAAGAGTTGGAGAGAGGGGGAAAAGACCAAAACAACATCCAGTGTGGAAGGAGGGAGACTCTACATTTCTACAGGTGGGTGTGGGTGCATTTCCCAAAAGACTTTGTTGTATCGGTGGGGGAAGGAAAGAAGACCACTGAGGGCCGGAACATCGCGGGGGGTGTGTGTGTGTGTGGAAGTGTGCGTGGGGGCCGTGCTTGCAAATAGGCCCCCCCCCACAATTGGAACCCCCCCACCCCCCCCCCACATTTGCCTAGCCTGGGATAGCTGGAGCTACCAGGCTGAAGTTTCTTTAAATCACCAATTAACATCGTTAGGAGTGTGTGCCTGGTGGCTCTAGCTACCCCAGGTGAAGACATCTTCTCCCCCCACCTGAACACCAACCCAAAGACTGTGCTTGTGTGTTTTGCCATCTGGGGAGTGCACCCACCCACAGCTGCGAGGGGAGACCTGCCCTCGCAGTTCCCCACCCCTTCCCACCCCCCCTCTCCCACCCCCCCTCTCTCTTTCTCCGTTACTCTCTGTTTCTCCCCTCTGAGAGCCCTTTTCCTCCCAAATCGATTAAAAAAAAACAACAAAAAAAAACAATTGAGACAACTGAGCAGAGGGAGCAAGGCCCCTCCCCAATTGCCAACTAGGGGAGAGGTACCTCATTAAGGGCTCCTCTGCTCAGTCTAATCGAACGAGGCCAATTAAGACCATTAAGGCCTGTGACTTTGGGGTGGGTGTAGCCCTTAAAGGGACCCCGTGATGGCGACCCCATCCACGCCGGTGGCAGGGCCAGCGAGGACATATGCGCAGGTGGCAACCGCTTCCACGGCACCTCCTGCGCTACCCGCTGCCCTGCCACCTTGCAGATTAATCACTAAAAAACACGGGGTCAAGAGCTACACTCACCCCACAATGAGCATTGAGGATTGCGTGCGGGCCATGGCTGGGGTAGTCGGCCCCTCGGCCATTGTCGCAGCCTCCAAGATGTCTGGGAAGGCCGTGTTCTTCCTGGGGTCGGAGCGGGCGGTGTCCCTGGCCCTCGAAAAGGGGCTCACGGTGGGCGGGACGTTCCTGCCGGTGGACCCTCTCGAGGCCACCGCGCAGAGGGTCATCATATCGAACGTCCCGCCCTTTGTTCCCGCTGAGCTCCTCCTCCCTCACCTACACCAACTGGGGGAGGTAAGGTCGGGGATCAACCCCATACCGCTCGGCCTCAGGGAGAGCAGCCTGCGCCACGTGTTCTCCTTCCGCCGCCAGCTCTTTGTCCGGCTGGCGCGGGAGGAGACGACGGAGGGGAACTTTAATGTGGTGCACGAGGCGACTGCCTACCGCGTCTTTTGGACGTCGGACGGCGTGCGGTGCCATGCCTGCAGAGAGGTGGGGCACGTTCGTAAGAACTGCCCCGCCTCCAAGGCCGCCAAACCACCGAAGGCGGCCAAGGCTGGCGCCGCCGCCACCCCTCCCCCTAGTTGCGTCCGCGTGCCGGGAGCCGTAGGTGCGCGGGCATCGTCGGAGGCCTTTGTTTTCAGGGCCTCCGGCGGGGGGGAGAGAGAGCGTCCGACTGGAAAGAAGGCGCGGAAGAAGGCAAAACATCAAGAGGCGGGTCCCCTCAGTGCGCCAGCTAATTTGACCACCGCGCTCAGCCCAACCCCGTCACCGGCGAGCGCGGGGTGCCCCGAGCCCGTGCCCGAGCCCTTGAACACCACCACAGAGGGGCCCGGGCGCGAGCAAGAAAAGGAAAAGGGGGGGGCGGAGCGGGAGGCCTCGGCAGACATGGAGGTCTCCCTGACTCCGCGCGCCCCCAGGAACAAAAGGAGGCACGGCTCCTGATGTGGCGGAGGGGGAACAACATCCCTCCGCGGAGGAGTCGGTGCCCGCCGCGTGTCCCGCGTCCCCAACCAGCGCCCCCAAGCTGCGCTGTAGGCGAGAGGAGTCTGTCCCCGGGGAGGGTGAGACAGTCGAGGCTGCCCAGCCTCTGCCTCCCGGGGATGGCGTGGAAGATCTGCCTGTCGTGGGGGGCGTGAGGTTTGCGGAGGAATGCACTGCCGCCGGGTCGGGCGTCCCGGGGACTGAGGCGGGCGGGGCCGAAAAGGCCGAACCTGAGCCCGCCCAGCTATTAATCAACTGCCCCCGGGAGTCGCTCGACCCGGCAGAAACACAAATTAATGTTTAGTATGACACTGTAGATGCTGGGTCGGGGGGTGGCAGCGGGGAGGGGGAGGAACACCCACCCTCGCCTCTTGCTGTGGAGCTGGAGCACTTGGAGAGCCTGGGGATTTCCTATGGCCAGCTCTCTCCTTGTTCCCCGGTTCCTGGGGCGGAGGGGGAACCACTTCTGCTGTCATTTCCCGACCCAGCACCATTTTTAAAAGAGCCCAGTGGGGAGTCCTCTGCCGACGATCCTGGGGGTGGGATCGGGGCAGAGCCAGGGCCGGTTGGAGCGGCCGGTTCATTTGCCGTACGTTGTGCGGTCGATGGGCCGGCTGCTGGCGGCCACCTCCCGGAGGAGGACGGGGACTCGGTGGGGGACGCGGGTGAAGACCTAGAGACCACCGCCAGCGAGGCGGTGGATCTGCTCGCGGCCGCCGCCGAGACCATCCTCATTCCTGCAAAGGAACTCCGGGACTTTTTGGCCCAGAGCCGGGGTCGCTGCAACCAAGCCCGAGTGGCCCTGGAAAAATGGTCCGAGCCAGAGCTGATCAAGGGGTCCGTCCTCGCCGCCGTCAAAACCTTGGCCGCGGGCGGGCCCTTGACAAAGGCGCATCACCTTGAGCTGCGCGAGCTCGAGGGACTCCTCGCTGGGCTGCGGAGGGAGCGGAGTTCAACAAAAGACTCCGCTCCCTCCCCCACAATAGGTTAAGGTAGAGGTTGCACTATGCTTTTGCCATGAAGATAACCATAGCCAGCCTCAACATCAACGGCGGCAGAGGGGCACGCCGTAGATTTGACAATTTTTCGCTCCTGCGGGAGGGGAAATATGCGGTGTGCTTCCTGCAAGAAACCCACACCGTTCCGGGAGACGAAGCCACGTGGCTCCTGGAATGGCAAGGAGAGGTCCGCATGAGCCACCTCACCGCCATTTCTAGTGGGGTGGCCATCTTGCTGGGCCCGCATTTTCAGCCGGAGATCTTGGGGGTCGAGGAGCCCGTGCCAGGCCGCTTGCTGCACGTAATGGTTCGCCTGGGGGACGTGCCGCTCCATCTCGTGAACGTGTACGCCCCTCAGCCCGGCCCGCAGCAAACGCGCTTCTTTGAAGAGGTGTCCGCTCTTCTTGGCTCCGTCGACGTCGGCGACTGCATTGTCCTCGGGGGGGATTTTAACTGCACCCTCGAGGCGAGGGACCGCTCCGGTGCCCCGCAGTGCATGACGGCGATGGAGAAGTTGAGGGACCTGGTCGGGTCCTTCGACTTGGTGGACGTCTGGCGAAATCTCCACCCCGACTCCAGCGCCTTTACTTGGGTGAGGCCTGGAGTTGGATGGTCTAGAGTCGACCGCCTTTACGTGTCTCGGGCGTACGTTTCCTGCGTCCCGGCGGCCTCCATGCGGCCGGTGCCGTGTTCGGACCACCACCTGGTGTGGGCGGAGCTCGCTTCGCTCCGCGCAAGGACGGGGTCCGCGTACTGGCACTTTAACAACCGGCTGTTGGAGGACGTGCGGTTCCAGGACTCGTTCCGTCGATTCTGGTCCGACTGGAGAAGGAAGCAGGGGGGCTTCCCCTCCTTGAGGCTATGGTGGGACGTGGGCAAGGCTCACGTCTGCGTCTTCTGTCAAGAGTACGCGAGGAGGTCGACCAAGAGGCGGGCGGCAGAGTCGGGCGCCTGGAAAAAGAGGTGCTCGACCTGGAAGCCCGTCTCGGTCAAGTCGTCCAGGGCCCGGCCCTGCGGACGGTGTACGAAGCGAAGAAGGCCGCGTTGAAGGACCTGCAGCTCGTCAGGTCCCGAGGCGCGTTCGTGAGGTCGCGGATCCGGTTCCTGCGGGATCTGGACCGCGGCTCCCCCTTCTTCTACTCGCTGGAAAAAAGGCAGAGTGTCCGTAAGCAGCTCTTGACGCTGCTGGCCGACGACGGCTCTCTCGTCTCGGATCCGGAGGGCGTCAACAACAGGGCCCGTGAATATTACTGGGCTCTGTTCTCTCCGGATCCATCCAGCGAGGAAGCGCGTAGAGTTCTGTCGGAGGACCTGCCGAAGGTCAGCCCGGAGGGCGCCGAAAATCTGGAAGCTCCGTTAAGCCTGGCAGAGCTGACCGGTGCCCTCGACCGGCTCTCGAGGGGAAAATCCCCGGGGCTGGACGGGCTGACCGTGGAGTTCCACATGGCGTTCTGGGACGTCCTGGGGAGCGAATACGCGCGGGTCCTGGGGGAAAGTCTGGTGACCGGGGAGATGCCCCTCTCTTGGCGCAGGGCAGTCATCGTCCTGCTGCCTAAGAAGGGCGATCTCCGCCTCCTTAAGAACTGGCGCCCGGTCTCCCTCCACTGCACGGACTACAAAATCTTTGCCAGGGCGATGTCTGCTCGCCTTGGTGCCATGCTGGACCACATGATCCACCCCGACCAGTCCTACACGGTCCCGGGCCGGACAATCCATGATAACATCCATCTGGTCCGGGACCTCATCCATTGTTCCCAGGAGGCTGGTCTGTCGGTCGCCTTCCTATCCCTCGACCAAGAGAAGGCGTTCGACAGGGTGGATCACGACTATCTGCTCGGAACTCTGCGCGCTTTCGGGTTCGGGACGCATTTCGTCGCCCGGATCTGACTTTTGTACGCCGCGGCGGAGTGTCTGATTAAGGTTAACGAGTCCTTGATGGCGCCCCTTCGCTTTAAGAGAGGGATGCGCCAGGGATGCCCCATGTCCGGCCAGTTATACGCCTTTTGCGTGGAGCCTTTCCTGTGCCTCTTGCGGACGAGGTTGACGGGACTGGCTCTGCAAGGGCCGGGCGTGGAGGTCGTCCTCTCGGCTTACGCCGATGACGTGCTTCTCGCGGTAGAGGATCCCGCTGACCTGCGGAGGATGCGTGAGTGCCAGGAGATTTACTCGGCCGCGTCCGCCGCCAGGATCAACTGGGACGAATGTTCCGGACTCCTGGTTGGTCAGTGGCGGGTGGACTCCCTGCCGGAGGAGCTCAGGCCTTTTGCCTGGAGCACGACCCTTCTCCTCTATCTGGGAGTCTACCTTAGCCGCGACGAGGGAGCCTGGCCGGCGAACTGGCAGGAGCTGGAGGCCAAGGTCGCCGCTCGCCTAGGGCGCTGGACAGGACTGCTCCGAGTGCTGTCCTACAGGGGTCGAGCGCTAGTCATAAACCAGCTGGTGGCCGCAATGTTGTGGTACCGGCTGGTCACTTTGACCCCTCCCCCTGCGTTTGTCGCCAAGATACAGAAGAAGCTGGTGGACTTCTTCTGGAACAACAGGAAGCACTGGGTCTCTGCTGCGGTCTTGAGTCTCCCGTTTGAGGAGGGCGGTCAGTCGTTGGTGTGCATCAGCGCCCAGCTCGCGACTTTCCGTCTTCAGACCCTGCAGAGATACTTTTACGTCGAGCCCCCTCCGAGGTGGTGTGCTCTGGCGAGGTATTTCTTCCGCCAGCAGCGCGACCTCAATTATGAGACGCAGCTCCTGTTTGTGAACTTGGGGGGTGCCAGGACCGCCCTCCGGGAGCTGCCTGTCTTTTACAGGGAACTCATCAGGGTCTGGAACAAAGTGTCCACCAAGCGCAGCTCTCCGCCGGCTGGAGTGGCGGCCGTCCTGCAGGAGCCGCTGCTCGCGATTCCGTACCTCCACGACCGAGGTTTTATGTGGCGGTCGGAAGAGAGGGCTGTGGCTGGTGAGGTGACCAGGGTCAGGGACCTGCTCGATGGGGGAGGAGCGGGCTGGATGACGCCAGACACGCTGGCGCGGCGCCTAAACTCTGCCAACGTCCGCCACGCGGCCGATGCCATCGAGTCGCTAAAAACAGCTCGGGCCCTGACTCCGTTAGATGCATCGAGGAGGCTCAAGCACGTGGGGAGATCCTGTCCGAACTGACCCCCGTCCGGACGGAATTCCTCATCGGCGCCAAACCCCGCAACCTCCCTCGGGGGCCGGCGCCTCACAACTTGAGCCGCCTCGGGGAAATCCCCTCCGTGCCTTTCAGTTCTGCGCGGAGGGGTTTCCTGTACGGGCTGCTCCTGCACACTCTCAACTTTGCCATCCTTGCGGGCCGTCCGGACACGCCATGGCGTACCATCTTGCCATCCGGAGGAGGCGGGGGTCCCCGATGGAGGGCACTCTACGCGGGGGTCCTCACACTATTCATCGGGGACGTGGCCTGGAGGGTGGTGCACGGAGCAGTGCTGTGCAATAAATTTTTAAGCTGGTTCACGGACTCCCAGACCGCCTGCAATTTCTGCGGTCTGGAGGAGTCCGTGTTCCATGTTTTTATTGAGTGCACGAGGTTGCAGCCCCTGATCCATTATTTGAAGGGGCTGCTCCTGAAATTCTGGCTGCACTTCAGTCCCACTCTCCTGATCTTTGGGCACCCTGTGCGGAGGGGAGAGGGTAGGTCGAAGGCCTCCTCGTAGGACTGCTCCTGGGCACGGCCAAGGGTGCCATCAGCCGGTCCAGGCAGCGGGCGGTCGAGGGGGTCGTTCAACCTGACTGCCTGCCTCTCTTCCGCTCTTACATTCGGTCCAGGGTGTCCTTGGAGATGGAGCACGCGGTGTCCACCGGCACGCTGGCGGCCTTCCGCGAGAGGTGGGCACCGGAGGGACTGGAGTGCATCATCACGCCCGGCAACCAAATTTTAATTTGATTTTACGTTTTAAAGTTTATTTTGTTTTAATTGCCGGTGCTTTTAGTGTCCCCCTCTCCTTTTATAGGGGGCACTGGAAAAAGGACAAATTTTATTTTAGTGCCCCAAAAAAACCCAAAAAAAACCCCCAAAAAAAAGTAGAAAAAAAGGGCCTTGTCAATGTCTGGTGTGTCATCTAGGTCGGGTGGCACGGATACATGTTTTATGTTTTGCAGGTAGACTCTAAAAGAGTTTCATGCACAAGGACCCCCAGGTCCCTCTGCACCGCAGCATGTTGCAATTTCTCCCCATTCAAATAATATTCACTTTTACTGTTTTTTTTCCCCCTAAGGTGGATGACCTCACATTTTCTGACATTGTATTCCATCTGCCAAATCTTAGCCCATTCGCTTAACCGATCTAAATCTCTTTGCAGCCTCTCTGTGTCCTCTACACAACCCGCTTTCCCACTAATCTTTGTGTCATCCGCAAATTTTGTTACACTACACTCTGTCCCCTCTTCCAGGTCATCTATGTATATTGTAAAGAGTTGTGGTCCCAGCACCGATCCCTGTGTTGCACCACTAACCACCGATTTCCAACCCAAAAAGGACCCATTTATCCCGACTCTCTGCTTTCTGTTAGCCAGCCAATTCTCTATCCATGCTGATAGATTTCCTCTGACTCCGCGTACCTTTATCTTCTGCAGTAACCTTTTGTGTGGCACCTTATCGATTGTCTTTTGGAAATCTAAATACACCACATCCATCGGTACACCTCTATCCATCATGCTCGTTATATCCTCAAAGAATTCCAGTAAATTAGTTAAACATGATTTCCTCTTCATGAATCCATGTTGCGTCGGCTTGATTGCACTATTCCTAATTAGATGTCCCGATATTTCTTCCTTAATGATAGCTTCAAGCATTTTCCCAACTACGGATGTTGAACTAACCGGCCTATGGTTCCCTGCCTTTTGTCTGCCCCCTTTTTTTTAAACAGAGGCGTTACATTAGCTGCTTTCCAATCCGCTGGTACCTCCCCAGAGTCCAGAGAATTCTAGTAGATTATAACGAATGCATCTGCTATAACTTCCGCCAACTCTTTTAATATCCTGGGATGCATTTCATCCGGACCAGGGGACTTGTCTACATCGAGTCCCATTAGCCTGTCCAGCACTACCCCCCTAATGACAGTGATTATCTCAAGGTCCTCCCTTACCACATTCCCATGACCAGCAATTTTTGGCATGGTTTTTGTGTCTTCCACTGTGAAGACCGAAGCAAAATAATTGTTTAAAGTCTTAGCCATTTCCACATTTCCCATTATTAAATCCCCTTCTCATCTTCTAAGGGACCAACATTTACTTTCGTCACTCTTTTCCATTTTATATAATCGGTAAAAGCTATTACTATCTGTTTTAATGTTTTGTGGAAGTTTACTTTCGTACTCTATCTTTCCTTTCTTTATTGCTTTCTTAGTCATTCTTTGCTGTCGTTTAAAATTTTCCCAATCTTCTAGTTTCCCACTAACCCTGGCCACATTATACGCATTAGTTTTTAATTTGATAATCTCCCTTATTTCCCTGGTTATCCACGGCTGGTTATCCCTTCTCTTAGCGGCTTTCGTTTTCACTGGAATATATTTTTGTTGAGCACTATGAAAGAGCTCCTGAAAAGTCCTCCACTGTTCCTCAATTGTGCCACCGTTTAGTCTGTGTTTCCAGTCTACTTTAGCCAACTCTGCCCTCATCCCACTGTAGTCCCCTTTGTTTAAGCATAATACGCTCGTTTGAGGCACTACTTCCTCACCCTCAATCTGTATTACAATTTCAACCATACTGTGATCACTCATTTCGAGAGGATCTTTTACTTGGAGATCGTTTATTATTCCTGTCTCATTTAACAGGACCAGATCCAAGATAGCTTGCTCCCTTGTAGGTTCTGTAACATACTTCTATTTTTTGTGTGTTTATTTATTTATTGATTGATTGTGGTCCATTTTGCATTTTGCTTTCTGGGTTGCAAGAGGTCTCTTGAGACCCCAGTTTAAGTTCACGAAAGAGATTGTGAGCTTTATCCGAGTTTTGACTGCACACACATGCAAGTTGAGTTGCAGTCAGTCGGAGGTTGAGGGTATATCACCAGGAGCAGATCTACACAGTGAGAAAGAACCGATTCGTCGAACTTTTTATTTGTTATTGATTGATTACTTTTTATATAGAAACATAGAAAATTGATGCAGAAGTAGCCCATTCGGCCCTTCGAGCCTGCACCACCATTCAATAAGATCATGGCTGATCATTCACCTCAGTACCCCTTTCCTGCTTTCTCTCCATACCCTTTGATTCCTTTAGCCGTAAGGGCCCTATCTAACTCCCTCTTGAATATATGCAATGAACTGGCATCAACAGCTCTTTGCGTTAGGGAATTCCACAGGTTAACAACACTCGAGTGAAGAAGTTTCTCCTCATCTCAGTCCTAAATGGCTTACCCCTTATCCTTAGACTATAACCCCTGGTTCTGGACTTCCCCAACATTGGGAACATTCTTCCTGCATCTAACTTGTCCAGTCCCGTCAGAATTTTATGTTTATATGAGATCCCCTCTCATCCTTCTAAACTCCAGTGAATACAGGCCCAGTCGATCCAATCTCTCCTCATGTCAGTCCTGCGATCCCGGGAATCAGTCTGGTGAACCTTCGCTGCACTCCCTCAATAGCAAGAATGTCCTTCCCCAGATTAGGAGACCAAAACTGAACACAATATTCTAGGTGAGGCTTCACCAAGGCCCTGTACAACTGCAGTAAGACCTCCCTGCTCCGATACTCAAATCCCCTCGCTGTGAAGGCCAACATACCATTTGCCTTCTTCTCCGCCGGCTGTACCTGCATGCTAATTTTCAATGACCATGGCACCCAGGTCTCGTTGCAGCTCCCCTTTTCCTAATCTGTTGCCATTCAGATAATACATAGAAACATAGAAACATAGAAAATAGGTGCAGGAGTAGGCCATTCGGCCCTTCTAGCCTGCACCGCCATTCAATGAGTTCATGGCTGAACATTCAACTTCAGTACCCCATTCCTGCTTTCTCGCCATACCCCTTGATCCCCCTAGCAGTAAGGACCTCATCTAACTACTTTTTGAATATATTTAGTGAATTGGCCTCAACAACTTTCTGTGGTAGAGAATTCCACAGGTTCACCACTCTCTGGGTGAAGAAGTTCCTCCGCATCTCGGTCCTAAATGGCTTACCCCTTATCCTTAGACTGTGACCCCTGGTTCTGGACTTCCCCAACATTGGGAACATTCTTCCTGCATCTAACCTGTCTAACCCCGTCAGAATTTTATATGTTTCTATGAGGTCCCCTCTCATTCTTCTGAACTCCAGTGAATACAAGCCCAGTTGATCCAGTCTTTCTTGATAGGTCAGTCCCGCCATCCCGGTAATCAGTCTGGTGAACCTTCGCTGCACTCCCTCAATAGCAAGAATGTCCTTCCTCAGGTTAGGAGACCAAAACTGTACACAATACTCCAGGTGTGGCCTCACCAATGCCCTGTACAACTGTAGCAACACCTCCCTGCCCCTGTACTCAAATCCCCTTGCTATGAAGGCCAACATGCCATTTGCTTTCTTAACCGCCTGCTGCACCTGCATGCCAACCTTCAATGACTGATGTACCATGACACCCAGGTCTCTTTGCACCTCCCCTTTTCCTAATCTGTCACCATTCAGATAATAGTCTGTCTCTCTGTTTTTACCACCAAAGTGGATAACCTCACATTTATCCACATTATACTTCATCTGCCATGCATTTGCCCACTCACCTAACCTATCCAACTCGCTCTGCAGCCTCACAGCATCCTCCTCGCAGCTCACACTGCCACCCAACTTAGTGTCATCCGCAAATTTGGAGATACTACATTTAATCCCCTCATCTAAATCATTAATGTACAGTGTAAACAGCTGGGGCCCCAGCACAGAACCTTGCGGTACCCCACTAGTCACTGCCTGCCATTCTGAAAAGTACCCATTTACTCCTACTCTTTGCTTCCTGTCTGACAACCAGTTCTCAATCCATGTCAGTACACTACCCCCAATCCCATGTGCTCTAACTTTGCACATCAATCTCTTGTGTGGGACCTTGTCGAACGCCTTCTGAAAGTCCAAATATACCACATCAACTGGTTCTCCCTTATCCACTCTACTGGAAACATCCTCAAAAAATTCCAGAAGATTTGTCAAGCATGATTTCCCTTTCACAAATCCATGCTGACTTGGACCTATCATGTCACCTCTTTCCAAATGCACTGCTATGACATCCTTAATAATTGATTCCATCATTTTACCCACTACCGATGTCAGGCTGACCGTTCTATAATTCCCTGTTTTCTCTCTCCCTCCTTTTTTAAAAAGTGGGGTTACATTGGCTACCCTCCACTCCATAGGAACTGATCCAGAGTCAATGGAATGATGGAAAATGACTGTTAACGCATCCACTATTCCCAAGGCCACCTCCTTAAGTACTCTGGGATGCAGTCCATCAGGCCCTGGGGATTTATCGGCCTTCAATCCCATCAATTTCCCCAACACAATTTCCCGGCTAATAAGGATTTCCCTCAGTTCCTCCTCCTTACTAGACCCCCCGACCCCTTTTATAACCGGAAGGTTGTTCGTGTCCTCCTTCGTGAATACCGAACCAAAGTACTTGTTCAATTGGTCCGCCATTTCTTTGTTCCCCGTTATGACTTCCCCTGATTCTGACTGCAGGGGACCTACATTTGTCTTTACTAACCTTTTTCTCTTTACATATCTATAGAAACTTTTGCAATCCGTCTTAATGTTCCCTGCAAGCTTCTTCTCATACTCCATTTTCCCTGCCCTAATCAAACCCTTTGTCCTCCTCTGCTGAGTTCTAAATTTCTCCCAGTCCCCAGGTTCGCTGCTATTTCTGGCCAATTTGTATGCCACTTCCTTGGCTTTAATACTATCCCTGATTTCCCTTGATAGCCACGGTTGAGCCACCTTCCCTTTTTTATTTCTATGCCAGACAGGAATGTACAATTGTTGTAGTTCATCCATGCGGTCTCTAAATGTCTGCCATTGCCCATCCACAGTCAACCCCTTAAGTATCATTCGCCAATCCATCTCAGCCAATTCACGCCTCATACCTTCAAAGTTAGCCTTCTTTAAGTTCTGGACCATGGTCTCTGAATTAACTGTTTCATTCTCCATCCTAATGCAGAATTCCACCATATTATGGTCACTCTTCCCCAAGGGGCCTCGCACAACGAGATTGCTAATTAATCCTTTCTCATTACATAACACCCAGTCTAAGATGGCCTCCCCCCTAGTTGGTTCCTCGACATATTGGTCTAAAAAACCATCCCTTATGCACTCCAGAAAATCCTCCTCCACCGTATTGCTTCCAGTTTGGTTAGCCCAATCTATGTGCATATTAAAGTCACCCATTATAACTGCTGCACCTTTATTGCACGCACCCCTAATTTCCTGTTTGATGCCCTCCCCAACATCACTACTACTGTTTGGAGGTCTGTACACAACTCCCACTAACGTTTTTTGCCCTTTGGTGTTCTGCAGCTCTACCCATATAGATTCCACATCATCCAAGCTAATGTCCTTCCTAACTATTGCCTTAATCTCCTCCTTAACCAGCAATGCTACCCCACCTCCTTTTCCTTTTATTCTATCCTTCCTGAATGTTGAATACCCCTGGATGTTGAGTTCCCAGCCCTGCTCATCCTGGAGCCACGTCTCCGTAATCCCAATCACATCATATTTGTTAACATCTATTTGCACAGTTAATTCATCCACCTTATTGCGGATACTCCTTGCATTAAGACACAAAGCCTTTAGGCTTGTTTTTTTAACACCCTCTGTCCTTTTAGAATTTTGCTGTACAATGGCCCTTTTTGTTCTTTGCCTTGGGTTTCTCTGCCCTCCACTTTTCCTCATCTCCTTTCTGTCTTTTGTTTTTGCCTCCTTTTTGTTTCCCTCTATCTCCCTGCATTGGTTCCCATCCCCCTGCCATATTAGTTTAACTCCTCCCCAACAGCACTAGCAAACACTCCCCCGAGGACATTGGTTCCGATTCTGCCCAGGTGCAGACCGTCCGGATTGTACTGGTCCCACCTCCCCCAGAACCGGTTCCAATGCCCCAGGAATTTGAATCCCTCCCTGCTGCACCATTGCTCAAGCCACGTATTCATCTGAGCTATCCTGCGATTCCTACTCTGACTAGCACGTGGCACTGGTAGCAATCCCGAGATTACTAATTTTGAGGTCCTACATTTTAATTTAGCTCCTAGCTCCTTAAATTCATTTCGTAGGAACTCATCCCTTTTTTTACCTATGTCATTGGTACCAACGTGCACCACGACAACTGGCTGTTCTCCCTCCCTTTTTAGAATGTCCTCCACCCGCTCCGAGACATCCTTGACCCTTGCACCAGGGAGGCAACATACCATCCTGGAGTCTCGGTTGCGGCCGCAGAAACGCCTATCTATTCCCCTTACAATTGAATCCCCTATCACTATCGCTCTTCCACTCTTTTTCCTGCCCTCCTGTGCAACAGAGCCAGCCACGGTGCCATGAACTTGGCTGCTGCTGCCCTCCCCTGATGAGTCATCCCCCTCAACAGTACTCAAAGCGGTGTATCTGTTTTGCAGGGGGATGACCACAGGGGACCCCTGAACTACCTTCCTTGCACTACTCTTCCTGCTGGTCTTCCATTCCCTCGCTGGCTGTGGACCCTTCTCCTGCAGTAAGACCAACTCGCTACACGTGATACTCACGTCATTCTCAGCATCGTGGATGCTCCAGAGTGAATCCACCTTCAGCTCCAACTCCGCAACGCGGACCGTCAGTAGCCGGAGGTGGACACACTTCCCGCACATGTAGTCGTCAGGGACACTGGTGTTGTCCCCGTGTTCCCACATGGTACAGGAGGAGCATATCACGTGACCGAGCTGTCCTGCCATGACTTAACCCTTAGATACACTTAAATTGCCGACAACAATGTTAAAAGTTACTGACTAATAAAGAAAAAGAAAAACTACTCACCAATCAGCAGCCAATCACTTACCACGTTGGCTGTGACGTCACCTTTTGATTTCCTTCTACTTTTTTTTGCCTTCTCTCCCAGCTGGAGCTGCACCGCTACGCCTCTCTGGACTCCCGCCTCTCTCGACGCTCCCCGGACTGCTGAGCCTTTTATAGGCCGCTGCCTCTCTGGACTCCCGCCTCTCTCGACGCTCCCCGGACTGCTGAGCCTTTTATCGCCACTAAAGTGGATAACCTCACATTTATCCACATTATACGGCATCTGCCATGCGTTTGCCCACTCACCTAACCTGTCGAAGTCAAGCTGCAACCTCTTTGCGTCCTCCTCACAGCTCACACCGCCACCCTGCTTGGTGTCATCTGCAAACTTCATCTAAATCGTTAATGTATATTGTAAATCGCTGGGGTCCCAGCACGGAGCCCTGCGGCACCCCACTAGTCATTGCCTGCCATTCTGAAAAGGACTTGTTTATCCCGAATCTCTGCTTCCTATCTGCCAACCAGTTCTCTGTCCACGTCAGTACATTACCCCCAGTACCATGTGCTTTAATTTTGCACACCAGTCTCTTGTGTGGGACCTTGTCAAAAGCCTTTTAAAAATCCAAATACACCACATCCACTGGTTCTCCCTTGTCCACTCTACCAGTTACATCCTCAAAAAATTGTGGATTTGTCAAGCATGATTTCCCCTTCATAAATCCATGGACCGATCCTGTCACTGCTTTCCAAATGCACTGCTATTTCATCTTTAACAATTGATTCCAACATTTTCCCCACTACTGATGTCAGGCTAACCGGTCCATAAATACCTGTTTTCTCTCTCCTTTTTTCAAAAGTGGTGTTACATTAGCTACCCACCAAGTCCATAGGAACTGATCCAGAGTCGATAGACTGTTGGCAAATGAAGACCAATACATCCACTATTTCTAGGGCCACTTCCTTAATACTCTGGGATGCAGACTTTCAGGCCCCAGGGATTTATTGGCCTTCAATCCTATCAACTACTTTGGTCTTGGTGCTTTAGATGCAGGATGCCTTCTATTTTTTTTATTTGTTAATTAATTGCTTATTATTCTTGTGCTTTGTTTAGTGCTTTGTAAATCTTGGTGCTAGGTGCAGGTTATCTCAGCTTCCTTGTATTTTTTATTTGTTATTGAATGTTTATTTCTGTGCTTTGTTTAGTGCTTAGTGCTTTCTTAACTCTCCACAAGGTTTTTTTATGCGGCCAGATATGCTGGCCTAAGTTAGTTTGGAGTAACTATTAGCTGTTCAAACTAGCTTCATGACATCACTGCAGTGCCTGGCAACCAACCTTCCTGAGCCCTGCTCATTATGGGCAAGGTTTAGTGTTTGATGGGACAGTGTAGAGGGAGCTTTACTCTGTATCTAACCCTTGCTATGTCTGATGAAACAGTGTAGAACATAAGAACAAATGAACAGAAGAAATAGGAGCAGGAGCAGGCCATACTCCAGCCTGCTTCACAACCCAACATGATCATGGCCGATCCGATCATGGACTCAGGACCACTTCCCTGACTTCTACCCATAACCCTTTAATCCTTTATTGGTTAATAAACTGTCGATCTCTGTCTTAAATTTATTCAATGACCCAGCTTCCACAGCTCTCTGAGGCAGCAAATTCCACAGATTTACAACCCTCCGAGAGAAGAAACTGCCACCAAAGCAAGTATATCCTTTCATAAAAATGGAAACCAAAACTGCACACAGTATTCCAGGTGTACCCTCACCAATGCCCTGTATAACTGTAGCAAGACTTCCCTGCTTTTATACTCCATCCCCTTTGCAATAAATGCCAAGATTTCATTGGCCTTCCTGATCACTTGTTGTACCTGCAAACTAACCTTCGCAATTTTTCTCCATTTAATTAATAACTTGCTCTTTGAATTTTTCTGCCACAGCACATGACCTCATACTTTCCAACATTATACTCCATCTACCAAATTTTTGCACACTCATTTAGCCTGTCTATGTCCTTTTGCAGATTTTTGTGTCCTCCTCACACATTGCTTTTCCTCCTATCTTTGTATCGTTAGCAAATGTGGCTATGTTACCCTCGGCCCTTTCTTCCACATCGTTAATATACATTGTAAATAGTCGGGGTCCCAGCACTGATCCCTGCGACACCCCACTAGTTACTGATTGCCAACCAGAGAATGAACCATTTATCCTCACTCTGTTTTCTGTTAGTTAGCCAATCCTTTATCCATGCTAATATATTACCCCCAACCCCATGATATTTTATCTTGTGCGTAACCTTTTTTGTGACACCTTGTCAAATGCTTTCTGGAAGTTCAAATGCACCATACTCACTGGTTCCCCTTTATCCACCCTGTTTGTTACATCCTGAAAGAATTCCAACAAATTTGTCAAACATGACTTCCTCTTCATAAATCCATGGTGACTCTGCCTGACTGAACTGTGTTTTTTGTAAATGTCCTGCTACTGCTTCCTTAATAATGGAATCCAACATTTTCCCAACCACAGATGTTCGGCTAACTGTTCTATAGTTTCCTGCTTTTTGTCTGCCTTCTTTTTTAAATGGATGGGTTACATTTGCAGTTTTACAATCTCTGGGACCTCCCCAGAATCCAGGGAATTATGGTAAATTACAACCAATGCATCCACTATCCCTGCCGTTACATCTCTTAAGACCCTAGGATGCAAGCCATCAGGTCCAGGGGATTTATCCGCCTTTAGTCCCATTATCTTGATAGCACAATCACAATCACTAAGAAGGAGGTGCTTAAGTTCCTACCCCGCCTATAGCCCCTTGACTGTCCACTGTTGGGATATTGTTAGTATCCTCTACCGTAAAGACTGATACAAAATATTTGTTCAGTGTTTCTGCCATCTCCATGTTCCCCATTACTAATTCCCGGTCTCGTCCTCTGAGGTATCAACATTTACTTCAGCCACTCTTTTCCTTTTTGATATACCTGTAGAAACTCTTGCTATCTGTTTTTATATTTCGTGCTAGTTTACTTTCATAGTCTATCTTCCCTTTCTTAATTTTTTTAGTCTTTCTTTGCTGGCTTTTAAAAGCTTCCCAATCTTCTGTCCTCCCACTAGTTTTGACCACTTTGTATGCCCTTGTTTTTAATTGGATACCGTCCTTTATTTCTTCAGTTAGCCACGGATGGCTATCTTTTCTTTTACACACTTTTCTCCTCACTGGAATATTATTTCTTGACATTTGTGAAATTGTCCTTAAATGTACGCCACTGTTCATCAACCTTCCTACACTTTAATCTATTTTCCCAGTCCACTTTACCCAACTCTGCCTTCATACCTAGATAATCTCCTTTATTTAAGATTAGTACGCTGGTTAGAGATCCAACTTTCTCATCCACCATCTGAATTTTAAATTTAGATCATGCTATGATCACTCATTCCAAGGGGATCCTTTACTAGGAGATTGTTTATTAATCCTGTCTCATTACACGGGACCAGATCTAAGATAGCCTGCCTCCTGGTTGGTTCCGTTACATACTGCTGAAGGAACCCATCCCTTATGCACTCTATGGACTCCTTCTCAAGGATACCCTGACCAATTTGATTTGTCCAATCAATATGGAGGTTAAAATCACCCATGATTATTGTTGTTAACTTTTTACAAGCCCCCACTTTTTCCTGATTTATACTCAAACCAACACATTTGCTACTGTTAGGGGGCCTATAGACTACGCCCACCAGTGACTTTTTCCCTTTATTATTCCTTATCTCCACCCAAACTGGTTCAACATCCTGATCATTTGAGCCAATATTGTTTCTCATTATTGCAGTGATTCCATCCTTTATCAATAGAGCTGCCCACCTCATTTACCTTTCTGTCTGTCCTTCCGGATTGTCAATTGCCCCTGAATATTTAATTACCAGTGCTGGTCACCTTGCAACCACGTCTCTGTAATGCCTATCAGATCATACCCATTTGTATCAATTTGTGCCGTCAACTCATCTATTTTGTTATGATTGCTTCGTGCATTTAGACAAAGTGCCTTTAAGTTTGTTTTATTGCACTTTATTCCTGCTTGTTTCCTCTCTCCTTCAAACTCACATTCTTTAATTTTGCTTTCTAATTCCAGCTTTACTCCCCTCCCAACTGAATCTATTTTCAGATTCCCATCCCCCTGCTAAGCTTGTTTAAACTCTCCCCAACAGCACTAGCAACCCCCACCCCCGTGAGGATATTGGTCCCGACTCTGTTGAGATGCAACCCGTCCGGCTTGTACCGGTCCCACCTCCCACAGAAGCGGTCCCAATGCCTCAGGAAACTAAAGCCCTCCCTCCTGCACCATCTCTCCAGCCACGTATTCATCTGCTCTATCCTCCTATTTCTGTACTCACTAGCTCGTGGAATTGGGAGTAATCCGGAGATTACTAGCTTTGAGGTCCTGCTTTTTAATCTCTCTCCTAGCTCCCTAAACTCTGCCTGCAGGACCTCACCCCTCTTTCTACCCGTGTCATTGGTCCCGATGTGGACCACAACCTCCGGCTGTTCACCCTCTTCCCCCAGAATGCACTGCAGCCGCTCAGTGACATCCTTGACTCTGGCACCAGGGAGGCAACATACCATCCTGGAGTCACATCTGTGGCCGCAGAAACACCTGTCTGATCCCCTGACTATTGAATCCACTACCACTATAGCTCTTCCATTCTTCTTCCTCCCCCCCATACAGCTGAGACACCCGTGGTGTTGTGAATGTGGCTCTGGCTCACTCCCCAGAGCCAGCATCGCCCTCGGCGGTACTCAGAACAGAGTTCCAGTTGGAGAGCGAGATGGAATCAGGGAACTACTACACTACCTGCCTAGTCCTCCTCTCCTGTCCAGGGTTCACCCAATCCCTATCTGCCTGCACATTCCTAAGCTGCGGGGTGACCACATCTAGAAACGTGATATCCCCGTAGCTCTCAGTCGCATGGAGTCTCTGTGACTCCAGCTGCCGCTCAAGCTCCAAAACGCGGAGCTGGAGTTGGTGCAGCTGGAGACACCTCCTGCACATGTGGTCGTCCCGGCTGTGCGAAGCTTCCGGGATTTCCCACATGCCACAGGATGTGTAATCCACGGGACTGAGCTGTCCTGTCATCCCTCGAGTTACACTCGCAGCTATCAAGTCGAACTAAACTCTAAACCTTAGAGAAATACACCCAGCAACTACTCAGCAATCCGCTGATTTAACTAACCTTTATTTACAGACTAAATACTAACTTGAGAGAAAGAAACCTTCATGGGACGAGAGGGAGGGGAACCAGTGAGTATAGAACTGAACCCAGCCAGAGTCAGCACCTTCAGGGGAGGGGAACCAGTGAGTGTAGAACTGAACCCAGCCAGAGTCAGTACCTTCAGGGGAGGGGAACCAGTGAGTGTAGAACTGAACCCAGCCAGAGTCAGTACCTTCAGGGGAGGGGAACCAGTGAGTGTCGAACTGAACCCAGCCAGAATTGGTGGTGAAAACTGGGAGTAGAGGAGAAACAGTTTAGAATTGTGTGTTGATTTGGATTTCAGCACAGCAGGAGGGACAATGTGTGGGACAGGGATTTACAGCTTTGGAAGAACAAGAGAGGAAAGAATATTCCATGGAAAGTAGATGTGTCTATCCTGAATTTGTGTCTTGTACTGGCAGTGATGAGTTTTGTTATCTCCTTTTACAGCGTATTAGAAGGGGAGATTTTCAGACAGGAAACACAAACCAAACATCGTGTCAAGATCTGATGGAGTCAATCGATTCATCAGGACCTGAATATCATCGGCTTTTGAAAGTGGAAGGAGAAATGTTTGTCTGTCCTGCCTGTGCGAAAACATTTCAAACATCAGTGTGACTGGAAAAGCACCGAGACACACACACCCGTGTGAGTGTTCCAGTGCACTGCCTGTGGAAAGAGCTTTAACCAGTTACACAGCCTGCAGAAACATCGCACCATTCATAGCGGGGAGAAACTGTAAACGTGTTGTGTGTGTGGGCGAGGCTTCAACTGATCGTCCAACCGGGAGAGTCACAAGGATACCCGCACCATGGAGAAACCGTGGGAATGTGGGGACTGTGGGAATGTATTTAGATCGCCTTCTGTGCTGGAAATTCATCGACGCATTCACACTGGGAAGAGGCCGTTCACCTGCACCATGTGTGGGAAGGGATTCACTGGGTCATCCCACCTGCTGACACATCAGCGAGTTCACAAGTGACTGCAGGGGTTGGAATCTGCTGTTAATGCTGCTGTTAATCACATTCTGACTGAACCATGTTCATTCTGATAGTTGGGGTGTGTTTCTGCTGAGGATAATAACTCTACAACTGGGCTGGACATTTTTATATTCTGGATATATTGCTGATTGTGTTCTCAGGGCTGCAGTGTCCATTTAAGAAACGCTGTGTGTTATCTTTTTCCCTTAATTCAGCGAATCTCAACAGAAATTCAGTTTGCAATAAAATTATGCATTTTTACTTTAATCCTACATTGATCTTTGGTACAAAATCTCCAATAGTGTCAAACTTTCCACTGAATATAATCTCCAATTAGAAAGAGCTTGCTGGCAATGCTTACTGACTTGCACATTACACACAGTGGCCCCTCCATTATCCACGAGAAAGAAGGGGAATGGGAATTGGTGCGGAATTAGTGTCCCCAAATGTTGCCCCTCCCGTCTGGTGTAACAATCCCCTCGGCACAGGAATGGAGACAAGTCCAGACCAAAACTGTGCGCAGTACTCCAGGTGTGGTCTTACCAACGCCCTGTACAGTTGTAGCAGGACTTCTCTACATTTAAACTCCATCCCCCTTGCAATAAAGGCCAGCATTCCATTTGCCTTCCTGATTATTTGCTGTACCTGCATGCTAACCTTTTGAGTTTCTTGTACAAGAACTCCCAGATCCCTCCGTACTGCAGCATTTTGTAATAGTCTCCATTTAAATAATTTGTGTTTTTATTTTTCCTATCAAAGGGGATAACCTGACGTTTTACCACATTATAGTCCAGCTGCCAGATTTTTCCCCACTCACTGAGCCTGTCTATATCCTTTTGTAGATTTGTTGCATCCTCCTCACAACTTGCTTTCCCACCTATCTTTGTATGAGCAAATTTGGCTGCGTTACTCTCAGTCCCTTCATCCAAGTCATTAATATAAATTATAAATAGTTGAGGCCCCAGCACTGATCCCTGTGTCACCCCACTAGGTACAGTTTGGCAAATCTAATAATGACCCATTCATCCTGACTTTCTGTTTTATGTTAGTTAGCCAATCCTCTATCCATGCTAATATATTACCCCCACCTCCGTGAGCTCTTAGCTTCCGCAGTAACCTTTTGTGTGGGAACTTATCAAATGCTTTCTGGAAATCCACATATACGACATCAACTGGTTCTACTTCATCCACTCTGCTCGTTACATCCTCAAACTCCAGCAAATTTGTCAAACATGATTTCCCTTTCATAAAACCATGCTGACTCTGCTTGACTGCAATATGATTTTCTAAATGTCCTGCTCCTACTTCCTTAATGATGGACTCCAGTATTTTCCCAATGACAGATGGTAGACTAACTGGTCTACAGTTTCCTGCTCTCTGTCTCACTCCTTTCTTCAACAGGGATGTTACATTTGCTGTTTTCCAGTCGGCTGGAACCTCTCCAGAATTCAGGGAATATTGGTAGATTACAACCAGTGCATCCACTATCTCTGCAGCCACTTCTCTGAAGACCCAGGGATGCATGTCAACAGGTCCAGGGGACTTGTCCACCTTTAGTCCCATTAGTTTGCTGAGTACTTTATCTCCAGTGATAGTAACTGTTTTAAGTTCCCACCCACCCTACAATAGCTCCTTGAATAACAACTGTTGGGATGTTTTTAGTGTCCTCTACCGTGAAGACAGATACAAAATATTTGTTCAAAATCTCTGCCATTTCCATGTTTCCCATTATTAATTCTCCAGTCCCATCCTCGAAGGGACCAGCATTTACTTTAGATACTCGTTTTCTTTTTACATCCCTGTAGAAGCTCTTGCTGTCTGTTTTTATATTTCTTGCTGTTTGCTCTGATCTGCTTTCTTCTCCGTCTTTATCATTTTTTTAGTCGTCCTTTGCTGGTTTCTAAAAATTTCCCAATCCTCTGGCCTTCCACTGTCCTGCACAACATTGTATGCTTTTTTTTCAATTTGATACCATCCTTTACTTCCTTAGTTAGCCAGGGATGGTTCATCCATCTCTTAGCATCTTTATTTCTCACTTGAATAAATCTTTGCTGAGATTATGAAATGTCTCCTTAAATGTTTGCCACTGCGTTTCTACAGTCTTACCCTTGAACATATTTTCCCAGTCCACTTGGTGTCAGTGACAAGGGTTGGTTTATATCACATAGGAGGAGATTGGTGTCAGTGACTGTGGGGTTGGGTCAACCTTCATTGACCTGACCAAGGTCTTTGACACTGTCAACCGTGAGGGATTATGGGGTGTACATTTCAAATTCAGCTGTCCTCAAAAATATGTCACCATCCTCCACTTGCTTGGTGATAACATGCAAGCTGTGATCCTGATCAATGGATCCACCACAGACCCAATTCATGTACGGACCGGGGTGAAGCAAGGCTGTGTCACTGCACCCACGCTCTTCTCCATCTTCCTTGCTGCATTTCTACATCTCACAGTCAGTAAGCTTCCCGCTGGAGTGGAGATAATCTACAGAATAAATAGGAAACTGTTCCACCTCCATCACCTTCAGACCAGATCCAAGGTCGTGCCATCCTCTGTCGTCGAATTACAATATGCGGATGATGCTTGTGTCTGCGCTCACTCAGAGGACGAGCTCCAAACCATCGTCAAAACATTCACCGTAGTGTCTGAGAGCAGAGGCCTTACAATAAACATCTCCGAAAAACAAAGGTGCTCTATCAAACTAGCCCCGCCACACAGCACTGCCCTTCCAAGGCACCACGGGTGGCTCAGCTGCACAGGGGGGAGGGACAAAGAATAAAAGAGCTGTAGTGATAGGGGATTCTGTAGTAGGAGAACAGAGAGGCGTTTCTGCGGCCGCAGACGTGACTCCAGAATGGTGTGCTGCCAAGCTCAAGGATGTGACAGAGCAGACACAGGGAATTCTGGGGGGGTGGGGAGAGGGTAAACAGCTAGAGGTCATGGACCATATCAGGACCAGTACCATAGATAGAAAGAGGGATGAGGTCCTACAGGCAAAATTTAGGGAGCTAGGAAGAAAATTAAAGAGTAGGACCTCAAAGGTAGTAATCTCCAGATCACTACCAGTGCCACGTGCTAATGCATTCAAGAATAGAAGGACAGAGAGAATGAACACGTGGCTGGAGAGTTGGTGTAGGAGGGAGGGCTTTAAATTCTTGAGCGATTGGGACCACTTCTGGGGGAGATGGGACCTGTACAAACCGGACCGGTTGCACCTCAACAGTACCGGGACCAATATCCTCGCGGGAAGCTTTGCTAGTGCTGTTGGGGAGAGATTAAACTAGCTTGGCAGGGGGATGGGAACCTGAGAACACATTCAATAGGGAAGGAAGTAAAGCAGAAATTGGATAGCATGAATTTAGAAAGCAAATCTGTAAAACAGAGGAAACAAGGAGGTCTTCTTGTGCTAAATGGTATATACTTTAATGCAAGGAGTGTAGCGAGTAAGCCAGATGAGCTAAGAGCACAGGTAGATACTTGGGAGTATGACATTATAGCCATTACAGAGACATGGCTTAAAGAGGGGCAGGTTTGGCAGATCAATATTCCTGGTTACAGGATTTTTTGACAAGACAGAGAGGGGGGTAAAAAGGGTGTCACAGTATTGATTAAAGAAACTATTACAGCGGTGAGGAGGGATATTTTGGAGAGATCATCAAATAAGGCCATATGGGTCGAATTTAAAAATAAAAAAGGGGCAATCGCACTGCTGGCCGTGTATTATAGACCCCCAAACAGAGGGAGGGAGATAGAAGAACAAATATGTCGGCAAATTGCAGTGAAGTCCAAAAACCATAGGGCAGTAATAGTAGGGGATTTTAACTATCCTAATATTGATTGGGACAAATTTAGTGTGAAGGGTATAGAGGGTGCGGAATTCTTAAACTGCATTCAAGAGAACTTTTCAGAGGGGGCGGTTTTGGATTTAGTTTTGGGGAATGAAGCTGGGCAGGTTGAAGGGGTATTAGTGGGAGAGCACTTGGGCGCCAGTGACCATAATTCAGTCAGATTCAAGTTAGTTATGGATAAGGACAAGGATAGGCCTCGAATAAAAGTCCCAAATTGTGGAAAAGCTAACTTCGCTAAGTTGAGGAGTGATTTGGCCACAGTGGACTGGAAATTGTTTAACAGGGGTTGACACATACTTACCCGATGGGCCGACTCAGGATCCACCCCTCAAGCACCGCGATTGATTGCAGAACATGCTGATCCCTGGGCCCTCCGGCCTCTGAGCTCTCTTCCTGTTGTTTCCCAGGGCAATCAATCACCACTCGCCAACATTACACTGACAGATTAAGTTGAGAGGCTCGGAGGAAGAAATAAAATGAGGCCGTGAATCTGACTTAAGAAATAAAATTAGAAAAGCATGATTAAATGAATGAGGAGAGGCAATATAAACTAAAGAGTACAATCCTAAAGGGGATGCATGAACAGTGAGATCTGCGGGTATATGTGCACAAATCGCTGAAGGTGGCAGGACAGGTTGAGAAAGCAGTTAAAAATGCTTACAGGATCCTGGGCATCACAGAGTTCAAAATCAAGGAAGTTATGATGAACCTTTGTAAAACACTGGTTCGGCCTCAACTGGAGCATTGTGTCCAATTCTGGGCATCGCACATTAGGATGTGAAGGCCTTCGAGAGGGTGCAGAAAATATTGACAAGAATGATTCATGAGATGAGGGACTTCGGTTACGTGGATTGACTGGAGAAGCTGGAGTTGTTCTCCTGGGAGCAGAGAAGGTTGAGAGGAGAATTGATAGAAGTGTTCAAATTCATGAGGGGTCCGGACAGAGTATATAGATAGATACTGTTCCCATTGGTGGAGGGGTCGAGAACCAGAGGAGACCGATTTAAGGTGATTGGTAGAAGAACCAAAGGCAACATAAGAAAAATCTATTTTATGCAGCGAGTGTTTAGGATACGGAAAGCACGGCCTGAAAGTCTGGTGGAGACAGACTCAATCACAACTTTCAAAAGGAAGGTGGATAAGTATCTGAAAGAAAACATTTGCAGGGGGAAAGGGCGGGGCAGTGGGACTAGCTGGGTGCCGGCAAAGGCTCGACGGGCCTAATGGATTTCCGTGCTGTAACCATTCTCTGATTGTGTGAGCAGAACCACTCTGTTCCCTGACTCAATCTAAAGCCTTCCTGATTGTGAGCACCTCTGTTAAACCTGTCTATCTCCGCCTTAAATATATTCAATGACCCAGCCTCCACAGCTTTCTGGGGCAGAGATTTCTGCAGATTTACAGCACTCAAGAGAGAAGAAATTCCTCCTCATCACAGTTTTAAATGGGCGGCCCCTTCTTTTAAGACAATGTCCCCTTGTAATCGGTTTCTCCATGTGGAAACATCCTCTCTGCATCCACCTTGTCGAGCCCCCTCCTTATCTTATAAATTTCAATAAGATCACCCCTCATTCTTCTAAACTCCAATGTGTACAGGCCCAACCTACTTAACCTATCCTCATAAGTCAACCCCTTCATCTCCAAAATCAACCTGCATTCACTGGTTCCACTCTGTCCCTTCCCCTGAAGGTGCTGGCTCTGGCTGGGTTCAGTTCTACACTCACTGGTTCTCCTCCCCTGAAGGTAATGACTCTGGCTGGGATCAGTTCTACACTCACTGGTTCCCCTCCCCTGAAGGTGCTGACTCTGGCTGGGTTCAGTTCTACACTCACTGGTTCCCCTCCCCTGAAGGTACTGACTCTGGCTGGGTTCAGTTCTACACTCACTGGTTCCCCTCCCCTGAAGGTACGGACTCTGGCTGGGTTCAGTTCTACACTCACTGGTTCCCCTCCCCTGAAGGTGCTGATTCGGGCTGGGTTCAGTTCTATACTCACTGGTTCCTCTCCCCTGAAGTTGCTGACTCTGGCTGGGTTCAGTTCTACACTCACTGGTTCCCCTCCCCTGAAGGTACTGACTCTGGTTGGGTGCAGTTCTACACTCACTGGTTCCCCTCCCCTGAAGGTACTGACTCTGGCTGGGTTCAGTTTCAGACACTGACTTCATTCGCATTGTTCCTGCACCAAAATGGCCGCGCATGCGCTATGCTACTCACTGAATGAAGAAGGCGGAGCGCTGAAGCTGCCTTCCTGTACGAAGATGGCCGCCCTTAGACTGGGCCTGTGACCGGGAGAAAGCCCCGAAGTTGCAACCGCCGATATTCCGGTGATTATTCCGGGCTTGCGGCGAGCACTGGTTGTTTATGAAGCCTCCCCAGCTCCCCGCTGGTCCATTACTCCTCTCCATCCCACTGAAAAGCACACTTCTGAGGAGCCTGTCCAAAACACGTCTTGTCCGCCATTACACGTGTCGCGCATGCTCCAAACACAGCCAGGGTCCGCGCCTGCGCACTGACCTCCTTTAAACTTGGTGCGGCACATTCTCCCCCGCGGGGCATGCTGGATACATAAGACCATGAGAAATAGGAGCAGGAGTGGGCCACCCGGACCCCTGAGCCTGCTCTCCATTCAATAACATTTGACTGGACAGTCGAGGGGGAGCGTCACTCTATCTCACCCGTGCTGTACCTGCCCTGAGAGTCTTTGATGGGACAGTGTACAGGGAGATTAACTCTATCTAACCAATGCAGTACCTAACCTGGGAGAGTTTGGGACAGGCTAGAGGGAGATTTAATCTTTATGTAACCCGTGCTGTACCTGCCTTTGAATGTCTGGTGAGACCATGTAGAGGGACCATTACTCTGCATCTAACCTGCGTTGCAAGTTCCCTGGAAATAGTTGATGGGACAATGTGTATTTAATTGTGTATTTAACATGTGCTGTCCTGCCATGGGAGTGTTTGATAGGTCAGCTTACAGGGGGCTTTAAATTGTGACTAACCCTTGCTGTACCTGACCTGGGATTCTTTAGTACAGTGTCGGAGGAGCTTTACTCTGTATGTAACCCGTGCTGTATCTGCCGTTGGACTGTGTAGAGAGAGATTTACTATGTATTTAAATGGTGCTGTACTTCACCTCAGAGTGTTTGATGGGACAGTGTAGAGGGAGCTTTACTCTGTATCTAACCCGTGATGTACCTGCCCTAGTTGTGTTTGATGGGGCAATGTAGACGAAGCTTTACTTTGAATCTGAGTCGGGATAAATGGGCCATTTTCCAGTTTGCAAACAGTGATTAGTGTGGTGCTACAGTGATCGGTGCTCGGTCCTCAACTATTTACAATCAGTATTAATGACTTGGATGAAGGGACCGAGTGTAATGTAGTAACGATTGCTGATGATCCAAAGATGGATTGGAAAACAGATAAGATAATGAGAGGGCTCGACAAGGTGAATGCAGAGAAGATATTTGCACTCATAGGGGAAACTAAAACTCGGGGATCCAGTCTCAGAATAAGAGGTCGCTCATTTAAAACTGAGATGAGGAGAAATGTCTTCTCTCAAGGGTTATAAATCTGTGGAATTTCTGCCTTAGAGAGCTGTAGAGGCTAGGTCATTGAATATATTAAAGGCAGAGATAGACAGATTTTTGAGCGACAAGAGAAAAGTTGTATGGGGAGCAGGCAGGAAAGTAGAGCTGAGCTCAAGATCAATCAGCCATAATCTTATTAAATGGCGGAGCAGTCTCGAGGGGCAAGTGGCCTACTCCTGCTCCTATTTATTATATTATCATCGACCCTGTTCTATCCTTCCCTGGGAGTGTGTGATGGGACAATGTAGACGGAGCTTTACTCTGTATCTAATGTGTGCTGTACCTGCCTCGGAATTTTTGTTGGGGTATTGTAGAGGGAGAGATTACTCTGTATTTATCCCATGCTGTACCTGCCCTGGGAGTGTGTGATGGGACAATGTAGATGGAGCTTTATTCTGTATCTAACCCCGTGTTGTACCTGCCCTTGGAATGTCTGGTGGGACAGTGTCGAGGGAGCTTTACTCAGTATCTAAGCAAGGCAAGTCTCTCATTCCTTAGATAAGGAGACCAAAACTGTGCACAGTGCTCCAAGTGTGGTCTCATCAAGGCCCTGTACAATTGTAGAGAGAGATTAGAGAGATAATTACACTGTATCTAAATTATGCTGTACCTGCCCTTGGAATGTTTATTTGGACAGTGCAGAGGGAGCTTTACTTATTATCTAACCAATGCAGTACCTGCCCTGGGAATGTCCGGTGGAACAATATAGAGGGAGATATAGTCTATATCTAATCCATGCTGTACTTGCCCTGGGATGGTTGGGACAGGGTAGTGGGAGATGCACCCCATGTCTAACCCATGCGGTAACTGCCCTGGGAGTGTTTGATGGGACAGTGTAGAGGAAGGTTTATCCTGTATCTAACCCCGTGCTGTACCTGCCCTGGGAGTGTTTGATGGAACAGTGCAGAGCGAGCTTTACTCTGTATCTAACCCCGTGCTATACCTGCCCTGGTGCTGTTTGATGGAACAGTGTAGAGGGAGCTTTTCTCTGTATCTAACCCATGTTGTACCTGCCCTGGGAGTGTTTGGGATATTGTAGACTGTGATTTAATCTGTATCAACCCTCGTAGTGTTTGGGACAAGATGGAGTGAGATTTACTCTGTATCTAACCCCTGCATTACTGGTCGTCCTGACATCAGTCGCAGCAAAAATGCTAAAATCTACTATTAAGCACGTTGTAAGTACTAACAGGATTGGGCAGAATCAGCACGGATTTATTTAGGGAAATTGTACTTGACAAATCTGTTCACATTTTTGAGGCTGTAACTAGCAGGATAGATAAGGGCGAACCACTGGACGTGGTGTATTTAGATTTACAGAAGGCATTCGATGAGGTGCCACACAAGAGGTAATAAAATAAAATTAGGGCTCATGGGATTGAAGGTAATATCCGAGCAAGGATTAAGGATTGGTTAACGGACAGAAAACAGAGAGTAGGAATAAACGGGTGATTTTCGGGTTGGCAGGCTGTAACTGGTGGGGTGCTGCAAGGATCGGTGCTTGGGCCCCAGCTATTCACAATCTATATCAATAATTTGGATGAGGGGACCAAATGTAATATATCGAAGTTTGCTGAGGTTGCAAAACTAGTTGGGAATGTAAGTTGTGAGGAGGATGAAAAGAGGTTTCAAGGGGATATATACAGGCTCAGTGAGTGGGCAAGAACATGGTAAATGGAATATAATGTGAAGAAATGTTCAGTTAGACACTGACAGTAAAAATAGAAAGGCAGAATATTGTTTTTTAAATGGTGAGATTGGGAAACATTGTGTTCAGAGGGACCTGGGTGTTCTTGTACACAAATCGCCAAAAGTTAATATGCAGGTGCAGCAAGCAATTTAGAAAGCAAATGGTATATTGGCCTTTATTACAAAAAGATTTGAATATTTACGTCTTATTGCAATTATACAGGGCCCTGTTGAGACCACACCAGGAGTATTGTGTACTGTTTTGTTCTCCTTAGCTAAGGAAAGATAAACTAGCTGTAGAGGGAGTGCAATGAAGATTCACCAGACTGATTCCTGGGATGGGGGGATTGTCCTATGAGAGATTGAATAGACTCGGCCTACATTCTCCAGCGTTTAGAAGAATGAGAGGTGAGAGGCGACACCCAAAGTCCATGAACACATTTTTAAAAAGAGATGTGAGGTGTTTAACTTTGATAAACGACGCCAGCCAAATTATTAGAGACACTCCCTGTCCTTCAGGACATGTGTTCAGGGGAGAAGCTGATGGGTTTATCTGATCATCTTTGGTTTAAATGTTGTGCTCATCGAGCTGAGCACCTCGTGCCAGCATCAAACACTCTCCAGTCGGGCACAGCTCGGGTTAGATACAGAGTGAACCCATCGGTCGCTCCCCCGCATAGATACTGAGGGACAGGGAGTGTCCGGGACACTGACATTTCTCACTCAATAAGGTATAAATTGATCCTGTACTTCTCCCCATTAATCCTGCGCTCCACACGGCTCGAATCCTGCTCCTGTTTCCTTCCTGTAACAGCACTGCGATCAACCCAGCCCATAATGAGCAGGGCTCAGGGAGGGTGGTTGCTCGGCGCTGCAGCGATGTCATAAAGCAGGGCCATTCAGGCCAGCTGGTCGTCTCCTTGCCCTTTAAAGGTGGAGAGCTGGGACATCCTGTCTCAACACACATCCCCCTGTTCATACTGAGAGTCCCCGGGGAAGGCCCAGGGCCCAGAGTATGGAACACAACCAAAGGGGAAAGAGGAGGAGAGAAGGGGAGGTAAATCAAGGAGTGAGGGCTGAGGGCCACCAAGCTTCAGTTTTAAAGCCTGGAGACTTGAGGAGGGATCAGTGAGTTCTGTAATTTCAGGATCCTATTTGTTTGCTGTGACCAGCTTTCCTTCTGTCACAAATAGCCTCCTGTAGCCCAGTGACACAAAGAGCCAATTAAACTCCAGCCAATGTCCTTTGGTCGGGTGAGGTCTCCCTTTGTGAAACACGGCTGTTGTTAAAGCTTCTCATTCTGACTCGCTCACAGTGAGACAGTATCCACTGTCCCTTTTATTCCATGGGCTTCATCTTTGCTGGTATTGGTAACACGCCCGGGATCACAAAACACAAAACCCAGTCTGTCAATCACTTTCAGCTACTGGACTTTGCGTGTGCCCCACAGCATCTCTCTCACCTTCGATGTGTGAATAGGGCATCACACCTGCAAAACTTGTTTAAGTTTGTATCCACGGAGCAAATTTATTTGAGAAAAGCCTGTTGGAAGATGAGACACATTTCAGGTGCCAATGTGCTGCTGGTTTGCCCGGCATTTTGCCTGCCATGAAAAATAACTGAACATTTCTCCCAGTGTAACCTTTGCTGTAATGAAATGTGTCTTTTAATAAGCCTCATGTCCTTGCTCATGTCTGCTGCTATTGTGTAGAAAGAGGATGTGTGAAGTGATGGTGTTTGTATGGAGATGTGAAACGAGGAAATGGTATCGGCGTTGACACAGCCTTGTGGTCACAGGCAGAACCATGCACCGATATTCTTGTCGTTATGGTTTGAGCAGGGTCAGTTCATGAATGCTCAAGCTAAGAGATGCCAGGGATCGGGAGCAGCGGCAGTAAATAAAATCTAAATGTAAATTCCATTGTAGTTTATCTTCATTTATTCCTTTATAATAGCTTTTGCTGAATGTGGCCCATGCCAAGTGCCAGGATATTGGATCAGGCCCACCATAGAAAATGAGTTTGACACCTTGAGGTAGACAATGTCAACCGGATTCCCCCATCCACCAACCGAACAACTTCTTCACAAACTCAAGCTAGTTTGTAAGATGTGACCATGTTTACCAAAATCCATGTTCAGTATCTGTAATGGCCCCTTCCCTTTCCCCATGATGGAAAACAACAGCTCTCAGGATCCCTTCTAGCACCTTCCTGGTGATCAAGGTCACGTTGATGGGCCTTCAGTTCCTGAGCTCTGACTTGTGGCCAATTTGGAAAATGGGAACTACATGTGCTACCTTCCAATCTCAGGGAACAACCCATGACTATACTGAGCTGTTGGAGATATGGGCAAGTGGCTGACTTGGCACCCGTCCCATCTCTTTAAACACCCTTGGGTGGATATCTTCCGCACCTTACACCGTCAAGATTAACCCGCACGGTGACTTTGCTGACAGTGAAGAGAGATGAGAAAGACGAAAGTGTATTTTGCCCCTCTCAGTGTGACCCTGAAGGACTGTGTCGAGGCTGAAGTTTTCCCCCATACGATCTTCCCCCAGATTGTCCTCTCTGAGCTCCAGCCAGGTGATGCTAAACACACGGGTGGGAAAGACAAAAATCTACAGCAATGTGTTGAAAGCAACACGAATTTATTTGTCTATATCCCAAATATTAAACTCCAGTCCAGTTACCAGAGTTATTAACATCAGCGGAAACAAACCCCAACTGTCAGAATGAACATGGTTCAGTCTGGATGTGATTAACAGCAGCAATAACAGCAGATACCAAATCCTGCAGTCACTTGTGAACTTGCTGGTGTATCAGTAGGCGCAATGACTGAATGAATCCCTTCCCACACTCAGAGCAGGTGAATGGCCTTTCCCCAATGTGTATTCGCTGGTGCCTCAACAGATGGGATAACCGAGTGAATCCCTTCCCACACTCAGAGCAGGTGAATGGCATCTCCCCAGTGTGTATTCGCCGGTGCCTCAACAGATAGGATGACCGAGTGAATCCCTTCCACACTCAGAGCAGCTGAACGACCTCTCCCCGGTGTGAACTCGCCGCGATGTTTCCAGCTGCGACGGGCAGTTGAAGCGTTTCCCACAGTCCACACATTTACACAATTTCTCCCCATTGTGTCTGCACTTGTGTCTCTCCAGGTTGGATGATAGGCTGAAGCATTGTCCACACACAGAGCACGTGTACAGTTTATCCCCGCTGTGAACAGTGCTTTTGGCTTCCATGGTCAAAGACCGATGATATTCTGTTCCCATGAATCGAGTGACTCCATCAGATCTGAATGTGCTGGTTGGTTTGAGCCTCCAGTCGACAAATCCTTCTCTTTTAATACCCTGCAAAGTGAATTTCAGACAGAAAAAATGGTGGGTGAGAGAGAATCCTGAAAAACACAAAGGCATGTTGAGAAATAGAGCTGAATGAACTTGTTCATTTGTGGGGCCAACACTAGAAATAGTAACCATGAAAGCTGCCAGTATGTGACAAAACCCAACTGGTTCATTAATGTCCTTCAGGGAAGGGAACCCACCTCCATTGACAGCCACACATGGGGAATTGTTGGTCCCACTGTGCCCAGAATTACTGGGGGTGAAACCCAGCAGCTTTTCCTCCATCTCCACTCCAGCTCAAACTGATGCAACAAACAGATCCACACAGGAGGCCAGGTATCCAAAGCATCTTTCTAACATTTGCAGCATGGTTGAGAGGCGATCTACTCTAAATTGCCACAGATTTGGAGATTTGAGAGTCTAGATTTTGCTTTGTACCGGAATCCAGGTCAGCGATTGGAGCATGGGCAGGACCATCGGAACGGCCCAGGTACAGCAGGCGATGCGGCAAGCAGCAGAGGAGTGGTGAGGTCCGGGTGGAGTAGCGGCGAGAGATCAGGGCTGAGAGATTGGGGCCCACAAGAGGCGTGAGTTTGGGGTGGAGAGATTGTGGCCTACGAGAGGCACGAATTCGGGGCCCGGAAGAGGCAAGGGCCCAGGGACAGCATGGGCCAGACCATACTGTGATCTATGGGCAGTAGGAGTATGTGCACCAGGTCTGTGCAGCAGAGCTTGGTCTCCAGTCGTCTTGTTTAACACTTGCCACTGGACCAAGACCTCGCTCTGTCCAGCCCGTGTGGTGGCTGGTGTACAACGGACACACACATTAAAAGAATGCATGCACAGGCATCTCCCACCCTTCAATATGTAGTTCGGGACCTGGAATATCAGATCTTACATTGAAACATCTGTGAACTCATCCCTTTTTGGTGTGGAAGTGGGTCATCTTCGATTCAAGGGACTGTCTAATACTATACTGCACAGGAGGCCAGGGATTGACTTCCGCATCCAGCACCCACCCTGATACAGAGCGGCTGGGAACTGCTGGGCCTGCTGTATAAATGCAACCAGTTGTTTTCATGGTTTGGGTGAGGTGCTGCCCCGGTATTTGCTGGGGCCGAGCCCTGTTCTCTGACTCCGGGCGGGGGAGGGGGCCACAGTCGGTGTTGCCCGGGGCCTGAGGGCCGCACTCGGTGCTGCCCGGGGCCTGAGAGCAGCACTCGGTGTTGCCTGCGGCCTGAGAGCCGCACTCGGTGTTGCCCGGGACCTGAGTGCCATACTCGGTGTTGCCCGGGGCCTGAGAGCCACACTCGCTGTTACCCGCGACCTGAGGGCCACACTCGGTGTTGCCCGGGGCCTGAGAGCCACTCTAACTGTTGCCCGCGACCTGCGGGCCACACTTGGTGTTGTCAGGGGCCTGAGAGCCGCACTCGGTGTTGCCCGGGGCCTGAGGGCCGCACTCGGTGTTGCCCTTTGCCGTGCTCGCTCCGCTCTGTCCCTGGGAGCCTCTCCGCACAGGGAGGTGCTCTCTGGGAACCAGTCCTTCACACGCGTTGCCTTCCTGCTGATGGAGATAGGGTGTATTCCCCCGGGCGGAGCACTCTGGGTACAATCATTCGATATTGTCAGGGAGTGGTACAGCACAGAAGGCCATGCGACCCATCGTGCCTGTGCCAGTTCTTCAGTGGAGCTGTTCAATGAGTCTCACTGCTCTCCTCTTTACCGATAGCTCGGTATATTCTTCCCGGCAAATATTTATCCAATTCCCTTTTAAAAGTTACGATTGAATCTGCTTCCACCACCCTTTCAGATAGTGCATTGTGGATCATAACAATTCGCTGGGTAACAAATGATCCCACATTTCACTTCTCGTTATTTTGCCAATCATCGGAAGTCTGACTCCTCTGGTTACCTTCCCTAATGCCGCTGGAAAGAATTTCCATATTTACTCTTTCTTCTAAATCATTCATAATTTTGTACATCTCTGTCAAATCTCCTTTTACCCTTTTTTGCTCTCTGGAGAAAACTTCACCAGGCTCTCCACATCACGGAATTCCCACATCCCTGGCACCGCTACTTCCGCACCTTCTCTAAAAGCTTGGCATCATTCCGAAAGTTTGGAGCCCAAACTTGAACACAATTCTCCAGCTGAAGCCGAACCAGTTTTTTTATAAAGGTTTGGCAAACTAAACATCAAATGCTGATATTTCTCTGATGGGGTTTAAAGGGCGAGGTCCATCCAGTCAGTTGGATGTGTCAATGAGACTGCGATCTGAAATAAGCGCATTTGGAGTGGAGAGCCAGGGACATGCTGTGTAACTGGGCGCAAACAGTCCTGCACTCCCCCAGCATCACTTGTTTCCCATTGGCATGAAAGGAACGTGATAGTTGCAACAATTCATTTGATTTGATTTCAAATAGTTTAGTATAGAAATTGAATTATGTTTCTATGATTTCTTTGCCCCAACTCAGGTTCAAGGCCTCAATTTTTCGCTTCGACTGTGTACTGTCACAGGATTCCAACTCTGCGACTGTACATTGCAATTCCAACCCTGGGACTGTATATTGGGATTCTAACCCTGGGAGTGTATGTGGGCATTCTAACCCTGGGGGAGAGTACATAGGGATTCTAACCCTGGCACTGTACATGGGGATTCTAAACCTGGGACTGCACATGGGGATTCTAACCCTGGGACTGTACATGGGGATTCTAACCCTGGGAGAGTACATGGGGATTCTAAAACTGGCACTGTACATGGGGATTCTACGTCTGGCCCTGTACATGGGGATTCTAAACCTGGCACTGTATATGCGGATTCAAAACCTGGCACTGTACACGGGGATTCTAACCATGGAACTGTATATTGTGTCCAGGCATTCGGGCCCCCTTTGGAGCCGACCAGGCCTCTACTTCCCCGCAGTGCTCCAGGTGTGGTCTAGCCAATGCTTTGTGCAGCTGCAGAAGGCTGGCAGTGCCCATGGAATAGTATCAAGGGAGATAGCTTAATCGTGACTTTCATTTTAAACTTTAAATCAACTTGGGAAACTTATAAATAACTTGGGAAAACTTTTTTAAACTCCAGAAGAAACATTTAAAACTTCTGAAAAAACTTTTAACCAACATTGAAGAACTTTCAGGAATTCTTTTCTTTAAACATGTTTTTTATTGAGGAATTGAATACAGTACCCCAATCTAACGACAAATAGTTTGGTGTGTTTTATTAGCATCATTTTCAGTCATTTGAAACCAGGTTACACACGAGGATGCCTGGCAAGCAGGTGTGCCTCCGACCAGGTGACCTGGACGTCAGCCTCCCGCCTCCCCCCAGAGGCGAGATTTCATCCCTCCATTTATGTATTTATTTGTCTATATCACAAATATTAAACTCCAGTCCAGTTGCAGGAGTTATCATCAGCAGAAACAAACTCCAATTGTCAGAATGAACATGGTTCAGTCAGGATGTGATTAATAGCAGATTCCAACCCCTGCAGTCAGTTGTGAACTCGCTGGTGTGCCAGCAGGGTGGATGAATGATTGAATCCCTTCCCACACTCAGAGCAGGTGAACGGCCTCTCTCCAGTGTGAACTCGCTGGTGTCACAGCAGGCTGGATGACCGAAAGAATCCTTTCCAACACTCAGAGCAGGTGAATGGCCTCTCCCTAGTGTGAATTCCCTGGTGTGCCAGTAGGTGCGATGGCTGAGTGAATCTCTTCCCACACACGGAGAAGGTGAACGGCCTCTCCCCAGTGTGAATTCGCTGGTGTGCCAGCAGGTCAGATGACTGAAAGAATCCCTTCCCACACGTAGAGCAGGTGAACGGTCTCTCCCGAGTATGAACTCGCTGGTGTGTCAGCAGGTAGGATGACTGAGTGAATCTCTTCTCACACACGGAGCAGGTGAATGGCCTCTCCCCAGTGTGAATGCGTCGATGAATTTCCAGTTCTGATGGCGACCTGAATCCCTTCCCACAGTCCCCACATTTCCACGGTTTCTCCATGGTGCGGGTATCCTTGTGACTCTCCATGGTTGGATGATCAGTTGAAGCCTCGCCCACACACACAACACGTTTACAGTTTCTCCGCGCTGTGAATGGTGCGATGTTTCTTCAAGCTGTGCAACTGGTTAAAGCTCTTTCCACAGGCAGTGCACTGGAACACTCACCTTGGTGTGTGTGTGTTTCGGTGCTTTTCCAGTCACACTGAAATTTACAATATTGTCCCACAGGCAGGACAGACAAATATTTCTCCTTCCGCTTTCAAAGGCCGATGATATTCAGGTCCTGATGAATCGATTGACTCCGTCAGATCTTGACGCGATGTTTGGTTTCTGTTTCCTGTCTGAAAATCTCCCCTTCTAATATGCTGTAAAAGGAGATAACAAAACTCATCACTGTCAGTGCAAGACACAAATTCAGGATAGACACATCTCGGGGCCAGGTTTCGACAGGAGTTGCTCCTATTGTTTTGGAGTAGCTAATAAATCACAATTCTCCACGTTTAGTTTGTTCCACTTTCAGTCAGTTAGTTCAGTTTCTTTTTCCAGCCACTTACGCCCGTTTTGGCCAGTTAAGCAAGTTTAGACAGCGAAAAGTTACTCAAAACTAACTTAGGCCTGAGTCAGTGCTCACTTTTGTACGCTCAGAAAAATCTTGTGGAGACTTTAGAAATCAGGCGCCGGTAGCCAGAGATGGCGGGTGGGGGAGGGGTTGTGGAGGGAAGGGAAGTCCGAGGATTTTCCAAAGCATTAAATACTTCACTTTTAAAAATAAAGAACCATCATCAATAATAAATGATCAATAACTCAATCAATAAATAACATTTAAAAATAAATTAAAAATCAATCAACAAATAAAAAATTAAAGGTTGCTACCTCACCGACTGCAGCACCTCTCCGTTCCGGAGCACTGCGAGCCCTCCAGCAGCACACACAGTCCTGCCTGCCACTTACATTTTCAAGGTTGAAGAGTTAAAGCGAGGCGCGCCACCGGGGAAGAGTTTGGGCAGGGCCCGCCGCCGGGGAAGAGTTTGGGTGCAGCCCGTCGGAGAGATGGTCAGACGGCCCCATCACGGAGCTGGTGTTTGAGCGGGCCGACAGGGAGGCCTTGAGGTAAGAGCAGTGGCAGTGATGCGAGGCCCGAGGACAGGCAGCGGCGAGGTGAGGGACGGTGAGGAAAGGCGAGGGGCGGCGAGGCGAGGCTCAGGCAGGCAGCCCACTCGGCCCGGGCTAGGGGCAGTGAACATCGCGTCGTTCGTTCGGCCAGGGATAGGGTCGCCCGGAGCCACGACACGCTGGGAGGGCCAGGAGCTACTGTGTACACACACTGACCCCACTGCACACACGCGCAGCTGCCGACACTCTGTTTGGTGCATGGCTGTAGCTCCGCCCCCCGCTGCTTCTCTTGTGCTCAGCCCAAAGCAGGCCAGATCACCGTGGAGAACCCCGAGGTAAGTATAAGGAACACTTTTCCTTCTGGAAAGTCGGCGGACCTCTCGGAGGTGCACCGTTCTATGGGTCAGTCGAAACTTGGTACCCTAGTTTCCATGGAACATTCTGTCCTCTCCTGTTCTTCCAAAGCTGTAAATCCCTGTCCCACACATTGTCCCTCCTGCTGTGCTGAAATCCAAATCAACACACAATACTAAACTGTTTCTCCTCCACTCCCAGTTTTCACCACCAATTCTGACTGGGTTCAGAAATACACTCACTGGTACACTTCCTTCTCCTATATGAGTGGCCTCTGGCTGGGTTCAATTGTACACTCACTGGTTCCCCTCCCATGTGTGTGTTGATTCCGGTTATTCTCAGTTTTACACTCACTGGTTCCCCTCCCTCTGCTCCCCTGAACGTGCTGACTCTGGCTTGGTTCAGTTCTACACTCACTGGTTCCCCTCCCTCTCCTCCCCTGAAGGTACTGACTCTGGCTGGGTTCAGATCCACACTCACTGACTCCCCTCCCTCTCCTCCCCTGAAGGTGCTGACTCTGGCAGGGTCCAGTTCTACACTCACTGATTCCCCTCCCTCTCCTCCCCTGAAGGTGCTGACTCTGGCTGGGTTCAGTTCTACACTCACTGGTTCCCCTCCCTCTCCTCCCCTGAAGGGACTGACTCTGGCTGGGTTCAGTTCTACACTCAAAGGTTTCTCTCCAATATGTGTCCCATGTGCCCGATCTCCATGTGTGAACCTTGACAGTGAGTTTCGACAGGCTATTCCACTGTCCTCACCTGAGGCCTCACACATGCATTATCCAGCAGGGTCACTGGACTCTCCTCACAATGGCTCAGTTTCTAAACAATAAGGTGATATGTCGTTATGGGGAGCGGGCAGGGAACAGAAGAACATAAGAAATAGGAGCAGGAGTAGGCTATAGGGCCCCTCGAGCCTGCTCCGCCATTCAATAAGATCATGACTGATCCGATCATGGACTCAGCTCCACTTACCGGCCTGCTCCCCATAACCTCTGATCGTTTAAGAAACTGTCGATTTCTGTCTTAAATTTATTCAATGTCCTAGCTTCCACAGCTCTCTGAGGCAGCAAATTCCACAGATTTACAACCGTCTGAGAGAAGAAATTTCTCCTCATCTCTGCTTTAAATGGCCGGCCCCATATTCTAAGATCATGCCCTCTAGTTCTAGTCTCACCTATCAGTAGAAACATCCTCTCTGCATCCACCTTGTCAAAACCCCTCATAATCTTATACGTTTCGATAAGATCACCTCTCATTCTTCTGAATTACAATGAGTAGACGCCCAACCCCCTCAACCTTTCTTCATAAGTCAACCCCCTCATCCCCGGAATCAATATAGCGAACATTCTCTGAACTGCCACCAAAGCAAGTATATCCTTTCGTAAATATGGAAACCAAAACTGCACGCAGTAGTCCAGCTGTGGCCTCACCAATACCTTATATATCTTCAGCAAGACTTCCCTGCTTTTATACTCCATCCACTTTGCAATAAAAGCCAAGATACCATTGGCGTTCCTGATCACTTGCTGTACCTGCATACTATCCCTTTGTGTTTCATGCACAAGTACCTCCAGGTCCCGCTGTACTGCAGCACTTCACAATCTTTCTCCATTTAAATAATAACTTGTTCTTTCATTTTTTTTTATGCCAAAGTACATGACCTCACACTTTCCAACATTATACTCCATCTGCCAAATTTTCCCCCACTCACTTAGCCTGTTTATGTCCTTTTGCAGATTTTTTGTGTGCTCACACATTGCTTTTCCTCCCATCTTTGTATCGTCAAAAACCTGGCTACGTTACATTCAGACCCTTCTTCCACGTCGTTAATATAGATTGTAAATAGTTGGGGTCCCAGCACTGATCCCTGCGGCACCCCACGAGTTAGTAGTTGCCAACCCGAGAATGAACCATTTATCCTGACTCTGTTTTCTGTCAGTTCGCCAATCCTCAATCCATGCTAATATATTGCCCCTAACCTCCTCAACATTTCCTCATTAGTCCACCCCCTCATCTCCAGAATCAACCTCGTAAACCTTCTCTGAACTGCCTCCCCTCTCTACCGCTGAAGATGCTGAATCTATCTGGTTTCAGTTCTGCACTCACTGGTTCCACTGCCCTGAATGTGCTAACTCTGGCTGGGATCCATTTTGCACTCACTGGTTCCCCTCCCTCCCATCTGCCACTCCCCTTAGGGTGCTGACTCTGGCTGGGTTCAGATATAGACTCTCTGGTTCCCCCCTCATTTCCTGAAGGTGTAGACTCTGGCTGCGATCAGTTCGACAATCACTCATTTCCCTCCCCCATCTCTCTCCTCCCCTGAAGGTACTGACTCTGGCTGGGTTCAATTCCACACTCACTGGTTCCTCTCCCCTGAAGGTACTGACTGTGGCTGGGTTAAGTTCTACACTCACTGGTTCCCCTCCCCTGAAGGTGCTGACTCGGGCTGGGTTCAGTTCTACACTCACCGGTTCCCCTCCCGTGAAGGTGCTGACTCTGGCTGGGATCAGTTCTACACTCGCCGGTTCCCCTCCCATGAAGATACTGACTGGCTGGGTTCAGTTCTACACTCATTGGTTCCCCTCCCCTGAAGGTCCTGACTCTGGCTGGGTTCAGTTCTACACTCACTGGTTCCCCTCCCTCCCGTGAAGGTACTGACTCTGGCTGGGTTCAGTTATATATTCACTGGTTCCCCTCCTCTGAAGGTGCTGACTCTGGCTGGGTTCAGTTCAACACTCACTGGTTCCCCTTCCCCGAAGGTGCTGACTCTGTCTGGGTTCAGTTCTACACTCACTGGTTCCCCTCCCTCCCCTGAAGGTGCTGACTCTGCCTGGGTTCAGTTGTATACTCAGTGGTTCCCCTCCCTCCCATCTGCCCCGTCCCTGAAGGCGCTAACTCTGGCTGTGTTCAATTCCACGCTCACTGTTTCCCCTCCCTCCCCTCTCCAGCAGGCAGAGTTTAGGGAATTAGGAGAGAGATTAAAAAGCAGGACCTAAAAGCTAGTAATCGCCAGATTCCTCCCGCTGTCACGAGCTAGTGACTACAGAAATAGGAGGATAAAGCAGATGAATACCTGTTTGGAGAGATGGTGCAGGCGGGAGGGCATTAGTTTCCTGAGGCACTGGGACCGCTACTGGGGGAGGTGGGACCTGCACAAACCAGACGGATTGCACCTCAACAGAGCCGGGACCAATATCCTCGCGGGGGGGCGGGGGTTGCTTGTGCTGTTGGGGATAGTTTAAACTAGCTTGGCAGGGGGATGGAAACCTGAAAATAGAGTCAGTAGGGAGGGGAGTAAAGCTGGAATTAGAAAGCAAAAAGAAATAAAGTGAGTTTGAAGCTGAGAGGAAACAAGCAGGAAAACAGTGTAAAAAAACAAACTTAAAGGCACTTTGTCTAAATGCACGTAGCATTTGAAACAAAATAGATGAGTTGACGGCACAAATAGATACAAATAGATATGATCTGATAGCCATTACAGAGACGTGGTTGCAAAGTGACCAGGTCTGGGAATTAAATATTCAGCGGTACTGGACAATTGGAAGGACAGACAGAAAGGAAAAGGAGGTGGAGTAGCTCTATTGATAAAGGATGGAATCACTGCAATAGTAAGAAACGATATTGGCTCAAATGATCAGGATGTTGAAATGGTTTGGGTGGAGATAAGGAACAATACGTCGAAAAAGTCACTGGTGGGTGTAGACTATAGGTCCCCTAACAAAAGCTACTCTGTTGTCAGCGCATAAACCAGGAAATAGTGGGGGCTTGTAAAAAGGGAACAGCAATAATCATGGGTGATTTTACCCTCCATTTTGATTGGACAAATCAAATTGGTCAGGGTCGCCTTGAGGAGGAGTTCATAGAGTGCATAAGGGATGGGTTCCTTCAGCAATATGTAACGGAACCAACGAGAGGACAGGCTATCTTAGATCTGGTCCTGTGTAAAGAGACAGGATTAATAAACAATCTCCAAGTAAAGGATCCCTTGGAATGAGTGATCATAGCATGATCTGAATGTGAAATTCAGATGGTCGGTGAGAAAGTTGGATCTCTAACCAGCGTACTAATCTTACATAATGGAGACTGTTGTAGGAATTAGGCATCTGCTGAATATATAAAACACTAGGCATTAGGCACCTGTTGAATATATCTAAACTCATATAAGTTTAAAGCGGCCACATATAAAATGGCTGCCCAAGCATGATGGGAACCGCGTTAGTCAAGTAATGAACTGGGACTGAGCGAGCAATGATCGAGCAATGACCCTGTGAGGCCCACTACCAGCAATGCCTGGGATATCAGATAAGCATAATGAACCAGTGATTTCCCGAGGAAGAGAGCGATAAGGAGAGAACTTGTCTCACATAACAAGGTCATTAATCAGCCCGAGCTGACAAAAACCGAACACTAATCAGCCCGAGCTGACAAAAAACGAACATGCAGTTCCTGAGGTATCAGGGGAATTCTATTGGGGTAAAAGAACCTATATGTAATCTATAATCGTTATGATTGGATTGTGTCCAGCCGTAGTGGGCTGAGTTACTGTAGTAAACTGTTGTGAAACATATAAAAATCCATGAAACCCTTTGTTCTGTGGAGAGAAGCCTGGATCCAGTCCTGAGACTTCCTCCCCGCTGAGCGTTAATAAAGGCCGCATTGGCGTTGGAACCGACTCTGAGTGTTGAGTGATTATTCTGAGAAAGCATTCACGCTAACAGTGACGTCACGAACAGGATTTCGGGGTCGCTGGATGCCCTTGGAAAAACCCGGATGAGTATAAAAAACGATTTTTAATTATAAAGTGTGTGGAAGGTGGATGCTGGTTGATCGACAAGAGGAGACAGTCTAATATCTCAAACGCCTAGCCTGAATTAAGAGGACTTTTGTCCCACGTGACGGCCAGCAACCAAATAGGCATAGGGAACACACTTCGACCGTGGGATCGTGATAACGAGAGACATCTTCCGGACCCAGTAGTGTAATTTGAGATATACCCCGGGGTAGAACCAAGCGGTGTACAGCGGCTAACGGAATCCAAACCGGTGAACAGGGACGGACCAACGGGCAGAGCGGTGGTAGGTGGTCGTTAAGGATACGTAGAGCACTGCGGGAATTGCTTAAACGCCTTTTAAGAATTGTATAAGTTTGTGCAACAGCAGAACTTGTGACCTGACAGTAGCCAGGAGATGGTCTACTCCAAGTTGCGCTAGGAAGAAAGCGGACCTCTGAGAGTAGATTCCTAACGGTACTAGTCCTACCCAGGAATGGCCATGAAAGCAAGTAACCTCGAGTGGGGATCAGAAGGGTCCATTAACCGCCATCTGGCGGAAAAGCAAAAGAAACCAACCGAAAAAATTATTAGAGCAGGATGGGATCCTCAGGAACTACTAGCAAAGCAAAAGGAATGGTGGGAGAAGGAAAAGAAAGACAAAGAGGAAAAGGCAGTAATTTTGATACTGCGAGCACATGTAAAGTTAACAGAGAAAGTTAACCAATATGTGCAAACAAAAAGAAAGCAAATAACTGTTGAAAACGGACACACAGTGTTGCCAGTCCTGACCATAAATAGCCCAAGTGCACTACCTAGTGAGGAAGATTGGGAATGCCTAGGGAATGAAACGGATAGTTGCGAATCGGTTAAAGGGGGAGTCTTACCACCCCCATATGCCACAATAAACCCGGCCCAGATCGCGCCGCTAAAGGTGGAATGCATACCCGAGATCCCAGCAGGAGCAAGATGTCATGGCAGTCCCGCCATACCCGCACAAACACGAATAACATACACATCGTTGTCCCCCAGGGACACGATGCAGTTGTTAGACAAACTGCCACCCCAATACCCCGCCATAGCAATGCAATCTTCTGGCAGAAGCTCAAGGAAATGACAATTTGCCACCAGCTCCATAATCAAGATATCGCTGGTATAGTTAGGATTAAAATGCCAGAAAACTACTGGGACAGACTACATAATGATAGAGCCGGCCAAAACAATAGGAAAGAAGAGAGACTTTTGTGAACGTCTGTTTTAAACGTTTTATGTTTTCATGTTCCAAAAGCCTGGTTGGAAGAGGAATGCAAGTGTCTGTTTATTTCAGAAACAGAGTGAAAGTCTTTTTTTTAACCCTTTGTAGTGTTGTCCTGTATGTGGGAAGTTTTAAGACATTTTAAGTTAGAAACGCAGGTGTGGATTTATTTGGATGATAAGTTACGGAGCTAGGAAATGTACAAAGGATAGGTTTGTTGAGTAAAACATAATAAATACATGGTCCTGGTGGTTAAAAAAAAGAATTTACTTGTCGAAAGAAAACGTGCAATGATTGATTACATTGGATTGAAAGACTTAAATTTAGTCTCGGAATGAGATAAAGAATGCCTTTTAAGAAAGCCTCTAGCTCAAAACAACAAAAAAAGGTTTTAAATAAAGATTGAAATTACAAAGTTTGAATTGGGATTTTGAGATATTCAGAGAAGGCACAGAAAATACTGAGGTGGATTCAAAAAAAAAAATTATTAAATTAAATCTGATCAGGTCAAAATCCTGGGCGAGTGGCGAGCTATCTTCGAAGGTGTAAAGGGACTTTTGAAAAATAACGAAAAGCAGCCCTCAAACCTGGACTCCATTCCAGTTATGGAGAAAAGAAAAAGATAAAGACGCCATTTTGAAAGTAAACAAATGATTTTAAATTAGCAACTTTATGAAGTTAAGGGCCCTCCGTGTAAAATACAAAACCTAATTTGAAGAAAGAAAAAAAAAAGATGTAACGGACTAAATAAGTGCTGAAAAAAAAATGTGTTTGTGATGGAAAAAATACATAACTTACTAAATGCTAGTTGATGTTTGCTGTGAAAAAAAAAAGATATTAGTTTAAGTAGAAAAAGAAAAAAAAAATTGGAAGAGGTAAAAAAACACTCAACATTGATAATGATTTTAAATTATGAGAAAGTATCAATGCAGTTTGAAAAGATTTCCAAAATGGACAGTGTTTATCAAGAAAAGTCGCGAACAGTATAAACAAGCAGGAGGGTTTTGAAGATAACGAGGAAAAAGAGAGAAATTAAAAAAAAAAAAAAATTGAATTTCAGTAAACAAAATTGCTATTGTATGTGTGGTCTCGTTTTAAATCAATTATTTTTTTTAATTCTTTGGCAAGTACTTGAATTAGAAGTTAATAAAACATTGGAGTTTACTCTAATGATTGATGCTGTTTAACAGATTCCTAATTTCTAAGCCAGTTTTGAAGGCACAAATACTTTTTATTTCAGATGATTACGTGAAGTCACGTAATGACATCAGGTCTTCTTACAAACCTGGAAAGGAGTTAATCCTTTCAATTGACAGCCATTTAAGGTACTGAACATTATTAGTTTGGATTTCTTACTAGAAAAAAAAAGACTCACCTAACAGAGGAAACAAAAATAAAAACAGATCTAGCTTATGTAATAATACTTGCCTGATACAATAAAGAAATAGATACTCAAACAAAACAAATTGAAGAGTTAAAAGCTAAGATAAACAGGCTGGAAGAGATAACGGGACTAGACGGATAGTGCAGTGCGGAGCCATAGCACCATCACCTATGGCAATGGAGCCAATGAACCCCACGGGGGGTAGGTGTAGTCCACAAACCCAACCTAACGGTAAAGCAGACAACGTTGTTCGGAGGAATAGCTTTGGCCTTGGTCATAATAGGAGTTTGGGTAATATTTAAGTGGGTAAAGAAACGGGGCGCACGCCCCACAGTTTCAACTCGAAATGGTTCGATTATAACCTTGTGCTTCTGATTTCGCAGGGTGACAGGGATACTCGTAGAGCAAAACCTAACCCATGGTGACGACCAGGCCGTCTGTGTAAAATTACAGATAATACCTACCAGAATGGGAATACGAACGGAACTCCTCGTAATATGGATAGCCCTGCGACAGGCACGTACCCTGGACGACACCGACGGATTGCAGCGCACTCAGGAAATAAACAACTACATGAACTATGCAGTCTTGTTTAATTTAACGGATGGAATGTGCATCCCAGCAGCCAAGGACTGGAGCAAGGACAGGACTTATTTTAATGCACGGTTACAAGTGAATCCTAATAAGAAACCTAATAAGAATAAGAGTATGTGTACAGTGCTCCACGGGTATAAGGAGCAGCTGCATTAAACGGAGGGATGTCAAAGGGCCTGATGAATGTACTTTCAGCATAATTTGCGTGCCTCCGGGACAATCCCAGCAATCGGTCATCCGCAAGAAGGGAATGGGGCTGTGTGGGTATTACGAGGAGGTGGGGGCAGCTGCAATATCATTGTATGTATGTTTCGCACCCCCTCCAACACCGCGCCCCATAAGAACCACTACATTGCCCGAGGAACTGCCTTGTCACATAACTACTAAGGGACCAGAGAATGGGATTGTAATGTACAACGAAGGGGAATTATTGTATGATAATGTTAAACATGAAATTGTGCCTGTCCTGATCAATATTTCAGGCATCCAGATGCCGGAATACTGTACAGAACAGTCAAGGAAGATGCACAATGTATTAAGTAAAGTTGTAATGCAGCAGGCTGCCGATGCAATGGGTGCCAGTAGATTCCGAGGACAGGGGTCAGCCCGAAGGATAAAGAGGGAAATAGTTAATGATATTGCCACCGTTTTCAATACAGGGACCTCCGTAGTAAACTCGTTAGATATACAAGGGTTAAATGAGAGGGTGGGACAGCTTAGAGGGGTGATGAAGGGGTTATTAGAGAGGCTGGAGCTAAACCAGGAAGACCAAGCCAACCTAGGAAAGGAGGGTGCCGAAATCCAGTTGGATGGCATCTCAGTCTTGGAGGCTCACGCCAAAACTATCAGCCACCTCATTGATAGAGAAAAAAAAGATCCGGGAAAGCAAAGACAGGGGCAACTCTGTCACGCTTATGGTCTGTGGATGGTGGGACAGATACACCACAATCTCGACCAGATCCAACGCGGGGAAGTACCCGATTGGATAGACAGTTCACATTTGGCTCAGTTGGCTAACCAGAGGGGGACACTGGATAATTGTACCCTGAAGGGACTGACTCGAGTATACCAAGCAATTCCAGATTGCCAGATGGGTAGGACTACTGGGATAGGGATAGTCCTGATGATCCCTATAGCAACGCCGGACTCAGGGCCGTTCCCCCTATACCAACTGGAGAATATCGGAGTAATACGGGAAAATGTCTCCATGCGTTACTACCTGACCACCAGCTCCGCCGTTTGTCGAGACAACATACTTACCGGGATTTCCCTAACAGATTGCAAGCAAAGGGGGGAGATCACAGTATGCCCTCACCCGGTAGGCCGAGGTGAGCTAGACGAGTGCGGGTTTAACCGAACCGACGGTTGTTTACTAGAAATAGTGCCCGCACACAGACACTTCGCGAGGGCAGGCTACGGAGGGAAGGGAAGATACTGCGTCTCTACCACAGAGCGTTCATTCCAGTATAATGTTCTGCAGTGCCCTATACCATGGCCAAACTTTTGCTTTACGCCACTACGACCTGTCACGATCGGGCAAGCGCATATCACCCAGGTTAGGCGCCGGAAGCCCGAAGTTATTGATGTAACCGATCAGCTCCATGATCATTTGTAAGATTATGACGAGCCAGATCAGGTCCCTATCCCACATCTAACCGAAGTATTACGAGAATTGAGGCTCAGGGTGGGTCAATCCGTAAAGCTCTGCAAACTAAAATCAAAGTACCAGAAGAAGATATCGATGTAGACTTACAAAGTCAGAATTGGTGGAGAAAGGTCTGGGACTGGGGACTGAATGTGAACATCCATCCTTGGATTCGAATAATTTCACACATACTGGTAGGGATACAATTGATCTTAGCGATAACATGGGGCATAATGGCCTGCCAGGCATGCAGGCACCACGCACAACGAAGAGGGACCAGTGACCGTTCCCCGGATACTAAACAAGTCTGTCTAATAAGGGGGCTGGAGGATTTGCCCTTTGTCAATTTGATTTAAGCAACCGGGACACCTGAAACCGCGTGATTGGCCAGCACGTTGAGGCAGGGAATACCGGGCCGTGCACAAAATCGAATAAAGGTAGGGCGGTCGGTTAAAAGGGGACTAGGACTAGTCCCTTTACCGAAAGGAGGGAATTGTTGTAGGAATTAGGCACCTGCTGAATATATAAAACACTAGGCATTAGGCACCTGTTGAATATATCTAAACTCATATAAGTTTAAAGCGGCCACATATAAACTGGCTGCCCAAGCATGATGGGAACCCCGTTAGTCAAGTAATGAACTGGGACTGACCGAGCAATGACCAAGCAATGACCCTGTGAGGCCCACTACCAGGAATGCCTTGGATACCAGATAAGCATAATGAACCAGTGATTTCTCAAGGAAGAGAGATAAGGAGAGAACCTGTCTCACATAACAAGGTCATTAATCAGCTCGAGCTGACAAAAAACGAACACTAATGAGCCTGAGCTGACAAAAACCGAACATGCAGTTCCTGAGGTATCAGGGTAATTCTATTGGGTTAAAAGATCCTATATGTAATCTATTATCGTTATGATTGTATTGTGTCCAGCCGTAATGGGCTGAGTAACTGTAGTAAACTGTTGTGAAACATATAAAAATCCATGAAACCCTTTGTTCTGTGGAGAGAAGCCTGGATCCAGTCCTGAGACTTCCTCCCCGCTGAGCCTTAATAAAGGCCGTATTGGCGTTGGAACCGACTCTGAGTGTTGAGTGATTCTTCTGAGAAAACATTCACACTAACAGAGACGATGTAGGTATGAGGGCAGAGTTGGGTAAAGTGGACAGGGAAAATAGATTAAAGTGAAGGACGGTTGATGAACAGTGATGTAAATTTAAGGAGATATTGCACAACTCTCAAGAAAAATATATTCCAGTGAGGAGGAAAGGGTGTAAAAGAAAAGATAGCCATCCGTGGCTAACTCAAGAAATAAAGGACGGTATCCAATTAAAAACAAGGGAATAGAAAGTGGCCGAAACTAGTGGGAGGACAGAAGACTGGGAAGCTTTTAAAAGCCAGCAAAGAATGACTAAAAACATGATTAAGAAAGGGAAGATAGACTATGAAAGTAAACTAGCACAAAATATAAATACAGATAGCAAGAGTTTCTATAGATATATAAAAAGGAAAAGAGTGGCTAAAGTAAATGTTGGTCCCTCAGAGGACGAGATCAGTGAATTAGTAATGGGGAACATGGAGATGGCAGAAACTCTGAACAAATATATTCTATCGGTCTTTACAGCCGAGGACACTAACAATATCCCAACAGTGGACAGTCAAGGGGCGACAGGGGGGAGGAACTTAACACAATCACGATGAAGGTGGTACTCAGTAAGATAATGGGACTAAAGGTGGATAAATCCCCTGGAGCTGATGGCTTGCTTCCTCGGGTCTTAAGAGAAGCAGCAGCAGGGACAGTGGATGCATTGGTTGTAATTTACCAAAATTCCCTGGATTCTGGGGAGGTCCCAGCGATTGGAAAACTGCAAATGTAACGTCCTTATTTAAAAAAGGAGGCAGAAAAAAAGCAGGAAACTATAGACCAGTTAGCCTAACTTCTGTGGTTGGGAAAATGTTGGAGTTCATTATTAAAGACGCAGTAGCAGGATATTTGGAAAAGCAAAATTCGGTCAGGCAGAGTCAGCATGGATTTATGAAGGGGAAGGCATGTTTGAAAAATTTGCTGGAATTCTTTGAGGATGTAACAAACAGGGTGGATAAAGGGGAACCAGTGATTGTGGTGTATTTGGATTTCCAGAATGCATTTGACAAGGTGCCACGTAAAAGGTTACTGCACAAGATAAAAGTTCACAGGGTTGGGGGTAATATAGCAGCAAGGATAGAGGATTGGCTAACTAACGAAAACAGAGAGTGGGATAAATGGTTCATTCTCTGGTTGGCAACCAGTATCTAGTGGGTTGCTGCAGGGATCAGTGCTGGGACCCCAACTATTTACATTCTATATTAAAGAACTTGGAAGAAGGAACTGAATGTAATGTTGCCAAGTTTGCTGGCGATACAAAGGATGGGAGGAAAAGCAATGTGTGAGTACGCATAAAATCTGCAAAAGGACATAGACTGGCTAAGTGAATGGGAAAAAATTTGGCAGATGGAGTATAATATTAAAAAGTGTGAGGTCATGCACTTTGGCAGAAAAAAAATCAAAGAGCAAGTTATTATTTAAATGGAGAAAGATTGCAAAGTGCTGCAGTACAGCGGGACCTGGGGGTACTTTTGCATGAAACACAAAAGAATAGTATGCAGGTACAGCAAGTGATCAGGAAAGCGAATAGAATCTTGGCCTTCCTGATCCATGTTTATGAAAGGATATACTTGCTTTGGAGGCAGTTCAGAGAAGGTTTCGGGGATGAGGGGGATGACTTATGAGGAAAGGTTGAGTAGTTTGGGCCTCTACCCATTGGGATTCAGAAGAATGAGAGGTGATCTTATCGAAACGTATAAGATTATGAGGGGGCGGGACAAGGTGGATGCAGAGAGGATGTTTCCACTGATGGGGGAGACTCGAACTAGAGGGCATAATCTTAGAATAACGGGCCACCCATTTAAAACTGAGATGAGGAGGAATGTCTTCTCTCAAAGGGTTATGAATCTGTGGAATTTGCTGCCTCAGAGAGCTGTGGAAGTTGGGTCATAGAAACATAGAAAATAGTTGCAGGAGTGGGCCATTCGGTGTTTTTGTGACTGGAAAGCTGTTTCCAGTGGGGTCCTGCAGGGCTCAGTGCTGGGCCCCTTGTTTTTTGTGGTATATATCAATGACTTGGACTTGAATGTTGGGGGTATGATTAAGAAGTTTGAAGGTGACACTAAAATAGGCTGCGTGGTTGAGAATTAAGAAGAAAACTGCGGACTGCAGGAAGATATCAACGTACTGGTCAGGGGGGCAGTAAAGTGGCAAATGGAATTTAATCCAGATAAGCGTGAGGTAATGCATTTGGGGAGGTCTAACAAGGCAAGGGATTACACATTATATGCTACAACACTGAAAATTGTAGAGGAACAAAGGGACCTTGGAGTGTAGGTCCACCGATCCCTGAAAGTGGCAGGCCAGGTAGATAAGGTGGTTAAGAAGGCATATGGAATACTTACCTTTATTAGTCGAGGCATGGAATACAAGAGCTAGGAGGTTATGCTTGAACTGGTTAGGCCGCAGTTGGAATACTGTGTGCAGTTCTGGTCACCACATTACAGGAAAGATGTGATTGTACTGGAAAGGGTACAGAGGAGATTTACAAGAATGTTGCCTGGACTGGAGAATTTTGGCTATGAGGAAAGATTGGAGATGCAGAGTCCATTTTCTTTGGATCAGAGGACACTGAGGGGAGACCTGATGAAAGTGTTTAAATTATGAGGGGCCTGGATAGAGTGGATAGGAAGGACCTGTTTCCCTTGGCAGAGTGGTTAATAACAAGGAGGCAGAGATTTAAAGTAATTGGTTCAGAGGAGATACGCAGGGAAATTTCTTCACCCAGAGGTTTGTGGGGGTCTGGAACTCACTGCCTGAAAGGATGGTAGAGGCAGAAAAACTCAGCACATTTGAAAAATACTTGGATGTGCACTTAAAGTGTCATCACCTGCAGGGCTACGGACCGAGAGCTGGAGAGTGGGATTAGGCTGGATTGCTGTTTGTCGGCCGGCACGGATACGGTGGGCTGAAATGGTCTCCTGCCATGCTGTAAATTTCGATGATTTTATGATCTGGATGAAGAGACTGAGTCTAATTTATCCAAATTTGCTGATGCTACAAAACTAGGTGGGACAGTAAGCTGTGAGAACACAAGAATCTGCAAGATATATATATATATATAGATAGACTATGTGAGTGGGCAGTAAGGTGGCAGATGGAGTATAATGTAGGGAAATGTGAGGTTATTCACTTTGGTAGGAACAACAGAAGAACAGAGTATCTTTTAAATGATGAGAAACTTTTAAACGTTGGTGTTTTGAGAGATTTGGGGTGTCCTTTTGCAAGACACACAGAAAGTGAGCATGCAGGTACGCAAGCAATAAGGAAGGTAAATGGTTTGTCCTTTATTGCAAGGGGTTACAGTATAAAAGTAAGGAGGTCTTGCTACAATTGTACAGGGCCTTGGTGAGACCACACCTAGAGTACTGGGCACACTTTGGTCTCCTTATCTAAGGACGGAAACACTTGCCTTGGAGACAGTGCAACAAAGGTTCACAAGATTGATTACTGGGCTGTCTTATGATGAGATAGTGTGTAGAATGGGCCTATACACTCTCGAGTTTAGAATAATGAGAGGTGATCTCATTGAAACATACAAGGTTCTGAAGGGGATTGACAGGTTAGATGCTAAGAGGTTGATTTGCCTGGCTGGACTGTCTAGAACTAGGGGGCACAGTCTTCGGATAAGTGGTAAGCCATTTAAGACAGAGATGAGGAGGAATTTCTTCATTCAGAGGGCTGTGAATCTTTGGCATTCTCTCCCCCAGAGGGCTGTGAATGCTCAGTCTATTCAAGGTTGAGATAGATAGATTTTTGTATATTAAGCGAATCAAGGGATATCGAGTTCAGGCGGGAAAGTGGAGTTGAGGGCGATGATCAGCCATGATCTCATTGAATGGCCGTGCAGGTTCGAGGGACCTTAAGGCCTCCTCCTGCCGCTATTTCTTATGTTGATATCCAGGGGGCTCTAGATTTATTAGTCCCACCCTTTTTCTTGAAGGTAATATACTTCCTCTGAACCCTCATTATCTCCTCATTGAATGCCTCCCACTGCTCTGAGACTGATTTAACTTCAACATAAGAACATAAGATTTCAGAGCAGGAGTATGCCATTCGGCCCCTCGACCTGCTCTGCCATTCAATGAGATCATGGTTGATCTTCCACCTCAACTCCACTTTCCTGCACTATTCCATATCCCTTGATTCCCTTAATTTACAAAAATCTATCGATCTCTGTCTTAAATATGCTCAAAGACAGAGCCTCCACAGCCCTCTGGGGTAGAGAATTACAAAGATTAAGAGTAAATAAATTTCTGCTCATCTCAGTCCTAAATGGCCAACCCCTTATTTTGAGACTGTGACCCCTGGTTCTAGACTCCTCAGGCAGAGGAAACATCCTCCCTGCATCTATCCTTTCACGCCTTGTAAGAATTTTGTATGTTTCAATGAGATCATCTCTCATTCTTCTAAACTCTAGAGAATACATGCCTAGTCTACTCAATCTCTCCTCATAGGAGAATCCTCCCATCCCAGGAATTCAGTTTGGTGAACCTTCGTTGCCATCCTCAACGGCAAGTACATCCTTCCTTTGGTAAGCAGCCAAAACTGTACACAATACTCCAGGTGTAGTCTCACCAGGGCCCTATATAATTGCAGTAAGACGTCTTTACTCCTGTACTCAAATACTCTTGTAATAAAGGCCAACATACCATTTGCTTTCTTCATTGCTTGCTGTACCTGCATATTAACTTTCAGTGATTCGTGTACAAGGACACCAAGGTCCCTCTGAACATCAAGGTTTCCCAATCTCTCACCATTTCAAATAGCTGTTTCGAGTTCACTTTGGCTAAACCACATCTCAGCTTCGTAAAATTGGCTTCTCCCCAATTGAGAACTTTTATTCATAGTCTATCTTTGTACTTTTCCATAACTACCCGAATTCTAACTGAATTATGATCACAAGCACCAATGCTCTCCCACTGATACCCCTTCCACCTGTCCAGCTTCAGTCCCTAATACTAAGTCCAGAATTTCCCCTTCTCTTGTTGGGCTTGCTACATACTGGCTAAAAAGTTCTGCTGGTTGCTGACCCCTCTGTTAAGGGAAATAGGTCCGTCCTATCCACTATATCTAGGCCCCTCATAATTTTATACACCTCATTAAATTCTCCCCTCAGCCTTCTTTGTTCCAAAGAAATCAAACTATTAAGAGGGTTGGTGGGCTGGAGGAGGTTACAGAGATAGCGAAGGGTGAGACCCTGGAGAGAGTTGAACAAGAGAATGCGTATTTTAAAGGCTGATGCCACCAGCCATCTCGCCCAGCACAGAATGTAACTCACCACTAACAGAAAGGATGTTACTTTAATACTACGAATGCATAATGCGGAGAAATCAATATCTGTCCCTTTAACTAACAGCGTCATGGAAAGAGGGAAATGAATGACCTTTAAACAACTGATTAACTTGGCATTGAAGTGTCAGAAACTCATAATTGGAACTCCAGGAAAACAAAATACTGAGCAATGTTACATTGCTTTTTCAACAAAAGAAATCTCGATTTAACTTTTAAAAGATAAATTGTTTAACAGGGGTTCACACAGACTCACCTGACAGGCCGACTCAGGATCCACCCCTCAAGCACCACGATTGGTTGCACAACTCGCTGCTCACTGGGCCCAACGTCCCCTGACCTCTTTCCTGTTGGTTCCCAGGGCAATCAATCATCACTCGCCAACATTATACTGCCAGATTAAGTTGAGGGGCTTGGAGAAAGAAATAAAACAAGACTGTGAACATGAGTGAAGAAATAAAATTAGAGAAGCATGATGAAATAAACGATGAGAGACAATATAAACTAAAGGGTACAATCCGAAAGGGGGTGCATGAACAGTGAGACCTGCGGTACATGTGCACAAATCACTGAAGGTGGCAGGACAGGTTGAGAAAGCAGTTAAAAAAGCTTACCGGTTTCTGGGCATCACAGAGTACAAAAGCAAGGAAGTTATGATGAACCTCTGTAAAACACTGGTTCGGTCTCAACTGGAGCATTGTGTCCAATTCTGGGCAGCGCACATTAGGATGTGAAGGCCTGAGAGGGTGCAGAAAAGATTGACAAGAATGATTCATGAGATGAGGGACTTCGGTTACGTGGATTGACTGGAGAAGCTGGGGTTGTTCCCCTTGGAGCAGAGAAGGTTGAGAGGAGAATTGATAGAAGTGTTCAAAATCATTAGGGGTCTGGAGAGAGTAGATAGAGAGATACTGTTCCCACTGGCAGAAGGGTAGAGAATCAGAGGAGATGGATTTGAGGTGAATGGCAAAAGAACCAAAGGTGACATCAGAAAATCTATTTTACGCAGCGAGTGATTAGGATCCGGAAAGCACGGCCTGAAAGGGTGGTGGAGACAGACTCAATCACAGCTATCTAAAAAAAAAGTTGGATAAGTATCTGAAAGAAAACATTTGCAGGACTGAGGGAAAGGGCAGGCAGTGGGACTAGCTGGGAGCAGGCAAGGGTTCGATGCGCCGAATGGCCTTCCGTGCTGTAACCATTCTCTGATTGTGTGAATAGAACCACTCTGTTCCCTGACTCAATCTAAAGCCTTCCTGATTGTGAGCACCTCTGTTAAACCTGCCCTGCACCTTCACTGCTCCAAGGAGAACCACCCCAGATGCTGCAGCCATCATCTTATTGAATGGCGGCAGGCTCGAAGGGCCAAAGGGCCGACTCATCTCCTATTTCTGATGTTCTTATGTGTTCATGTCACTGGTCCCCATCCTGCACCTGCACCCTGCAGTAAGATGGCCACCGCGCATGTTCCCTGCCCTGCAGCGGGACAATGGAAAGTATTGTGACATCGAGGAAGTCCCGCCCCCCGTGACGGGCGGACCTGTGCTGCCCAAAGATGGCGGCCAAACTCCCGGCAACTCCCGACAGTAACTAAGGCCTGTTCCCGGCCGAAGGTGCCCCACAAGCCGACTCAGCGGCAAATCTCACCGCCCGCACGTGTCCGTGAGTCTGTGAGTCCTCAGGGAGGCTGGGCGCACTGCCCGGGCTGCTCATCCATCCTCCGCGGGGGAGGCAATCCGCAGCTAATCTCCCACAATAGGCTGGCCCACGCCTGCGCACAACTCCGCCCCGCCTCACCTGGGCCCCGAGCTCAAAGGCTGCGAGCGGAGTCCACCAACAAACCCCCCAACCGCAACACTCAGCCCGCAGCCAATGGCGAGGCGGTGCGGGGCACCAGCTCAACCAGCGCGGTGCTCCGCACCAATCAGTGGCGGGGGGCGGGGCCGCGGCATCAATCAATCACTGGTCCATGAAGGTACTGACTCTGGCTGGGTTCAGATCTACACTCACTGGTTCCCATCCCCTGAAGGTACTGACTCTGGCTGGGTTCAGTTCTACACTCACTTGTTCCCCTCCCCTGAAGGTACTGACCCCTGCTGGGTTCAGTTCTACACTCACTGGTTCCCCTACCCTGAAGGTGCTGACTCTGGCTGGGTTCAGTTCTACACTCACTGGTTCCCCTCCCCTGAAGGTGCTGACTCTGGCTGGGTTCAGTTCTACACTCACTGGTTCCCCTCCCCTGAAGGTACTGACCCTGGCTGGGTTCAGTTCCACACTCACTGGTTCCCCTCCCCTGAAGGTACTGACTCTGGCTGGGTTCAGTTCCAGACACTGACATCATTCACTTTGTTCCTGCACAAATATGGCCGCGCATGCGCGCTGCTACTCTCTGAATCAAAATGGCGGAGCGCTGAACCTGCCTTCCTGCACGAAGATGGCCGCCGTCAGTCTGTGACCGGGAGAAAGCCCCGAAGCTGCAACCGCCGATATTTTGGTTATTATTACCGGCTTGCGGCGAGCACCGGTTGTTTATGAAGCCTCCACGACTACCTGCTGGTCCATTACTCCACTCCGCCCCGCCGAAATGGACACTTCTCAGGAACCTCTGAAAAACATGTCCCTCCGCCATTACATGCGCCGCGCATGCTCCAAACACTGTCTGGGCCCGCGCCTGCGCACTGAAATCCTGTAGTCTGGGTGCGGCAAATTCTCCCCCGCGGGGCATGCTGGGTACATAGCACCATGAGAAATCGGAGCAGGAGTGGGCAAGACACTGCACGGTAATATACAGAGTAAAGCTCCCTCGATGCTGTCCTAAAGAATCCTAGGGCAGGTACAGCACGAGTTCGTTACAATTTAAACCTTGCTGTACGCTGATTCATCAAACACTCCCAGGGCAGGTACAGCACATGTTAAATACTCAGCAAGGATCCATCTGCACTCTCCCACCAGGTATTCCCAGGGTATGCACAGCACAGGTTAGATACAGAATAAAACTCCCTCTGCACTGTCCCAAGAACCAATCCCAGGGCAGGTACATCACAACTATTTTGTTGTTGACCTGTAAATCAAATGCATCCTGATTAAAGGAGGGAGGGGAACTATAACCGACAAAATAAACCAAATAAACTTTGGACGGTAAACTTAAATCAAATTAAAATTTTGCTTGCTGGAGGTGATGATGCACTCCAGTCCCTCCGGTGCCGACCTCTTAAAGAAGGCGGCAAGCGTACTGGTGGCAGGTACAGCACATGTTAGATACAGAGTAAAGCTCCTTCTACAGTGACCTATCAAACACACCCAGGGCAGGTACAGCACGGGTTAGATAAAGAGTAAAGCTCCCTCTACACTGTCCCATCAAACACTGCCAGGGTAAGCTTGCAGGGAATGGAGTACGAGAAGAAGCTTGCAGGGAATGGACTGCGAGAAGAAGCTTGCAGGGAACATTAAGGCGGATTGCAAAAGTTTCTAAAGGTATGTAAAGAGAAAAAGGTTAGTAAAGACAAACGTAGGTCCCCTGCAGTCAGAATCAGGGGAAGTCATAACGGGGAACAAAGAAATGGCAGACCAATTGAACAAGTACTTTTGTTCGGTATTCACTAAGGAGGATACAAACAACCTTCCGGATATAAAAGGGGTCAGAGGGTCTAGTAAGGAGGGGGAACTGAGGGAAATCTTTATTAGTCGGGAAATTGTGTTGGGGAAATTGATGGGATTGAAGGCCGATAAATCCCCAGGGCCTGATGGATTGCATCCCAGAGCACTTAAGGATGTGGCCTTGGAAATAGCAGATGCATTGACAGTCATTTTCCAACATTCCATTGACTCTGGATCAGTTCCTATGGAGTGGAGGGTAGCCAATGTAACCCCACTTTTTAAAAAAGGAGGGAGAGAGAAAACAGGGAATTATAGACCGGTCAGCCTGACCTCAGTAGTGGGTAAAATGATGGAATCAATTATTAAGGATGTCATAGCAGTGCATCTGGAAAATGGTGACATGATAGGTCCAAGTCAGCATCGATTTGTGAAAGGGAAATCATGCTTGACAAATCTTCTGGAATTTTTGAGGATGTTTCCAGTAAAGTGGACAAAGGAGAACCAGTTGATGTGGTATATTTGGACTTTCAGAAGGCTTTCGACAAGGTCCCACACAAGAGATTAATGAGCAAAGTTAAAGCACATGGGATTGGGGGTAGTGTGCTGACGTGGATTGAGAACTGGTTGTCAGACAGGAAGCAAAGAGTAGGAGTAAACGGGTACTTTTCAGAATGGCAGGCAGTGACTAGTGGGGTGCCGCAAGGTTCTTTGCTGGGGCCCCAGCTGTTTACATTGTACATTAATGATTTAGACTAGGGGATTAAATGCAGTATCTCCAAATTTGCGGATGACACTAAGTTGGGCGGCAGTGTGAGCTGCGAGGAGGATGCTATTAGGCTGCAGAGTGACTTGGATAGGTTAGGTGAGTGGGCAAATGCATGGCAGATGAAGTATAATGTGGATAAATGTGAGGTTATCCACTTTGGTGGTAAAAACAGAGAGACAGACTATTATCTGAATGGTTTCAGATTAGGAAAAGGGAAGGTGCAACGAGACCTGGGTGTCATGGTACATCAGTCATTGAAGGTTAGCATGCAGGTACAGCAGGCGGTTAAGAAAGCAAATGGCATGTTGGCCTTCATAGCGAGGGGATTTGAATACAGGAGCAGGGAGATGTTGCTACAATTGTACAGGGCCTTGGTGAGGCCACACCTGGAGTATTGTGTACAGTTTTGGTCTCCTAACATGAGGAAGGACATTCTTGCTATTGAGGGAGTGCAGCGAAGATTCACCAGACTGATTCCCGGGATGGCGGGACTGACCTATCAAGAAAGACTGGATCAACTGGGCTTGTATTCACTGGAGTTCAGAAGAATGAGAGGGGACCTCATGGAAGCGTTTAAAATTCTGACGGGTTTAGACAGGTTAGATGCAGGAAGAATGTTCCCAATGTTGGGGAAGTCCAGAACCAGGGGTCACAGTCTGAGGATAAGGGGTAAGCCATTTAGGACCAAGATGAGGAGAAACTTCTTCACCCGGAGAGTGGTGAACCTGTGGAATTCTCTACCACAGAAAGTAGTTGTGGCCAATTCACTAAATATATTCAAAAGGGAGTTAGATGAAGTCCTTACTACTCGGGGGATCAAGGGTTATGGCGAGAAAGCAGGAAGGGGGTACTGACGTTTCATGTTCAGCCATGAACTCATTGAATGGCGGTGCAGGCTAGAAGGGCTGAATGGCCTGCTCCTGCACCTATTTTCTATGTTTCTATGTTTCTATGTACAGCACATGTTAGATACAGAGTAAAGCTCCATCTACAGTGACGAATCAAACACCCCCAGGTCAAGTACAGAACCGGTTAGATACGGAGTAAAGCTCCCTCAACACTGTCCCATTAAACACTCCCAGTGCAGGTACAGCATGGGTTAGATACAGAGTGAAGCTCCGTCTCCACTGTTCCATTAAACACTCCCAGGGCAAGTACAGCATAATTTAAATGCAGGGTAAACCTCTCTCTAAACAGCCAATCCAAAAATCCACAGGACAAGCACAACACAGGTTCGGTACACATCATCATCATCACAGGCAGTCCGTCAAAATCGAGGAAGTCTTGCTTACACTCTCAAGGTGAGTTCTTACGTGACTAAACAATCCAGTACGGGAATTACTATCGCTGTCACAGGTGGGACAGCCAGTCGTTGAACGACAGGGTGGGTGGGACTGGTTTGCCGCATGGTCCTACGCTTGGTTTCTGCATGTTCTCGGCGATGAGACTCGAGGTGCTCAGAGCCCTCCCGGATGCACTTCCTCAACTTAGGGCGGACGTTTGTCAGGGACTCCTAGGTATCGGGGGCTTGTTGAATTTTATCAAGGAGGCTTTGAGGGTGTCGTTGAAAGGTTTTCTCTGCCCACTGTAGGATCGCTTGCCATGTAGGAGTTCCGAGTAGAGCCTTGCTTTGGGAGTCTTGTGTCAGGCAGGTGAACAATGTGTCGAGCCAGGGTATCGCTGGAGATTGAGCATGCAGTGTCCACCGGTAGACTCGTGGCCTTCCATGAGAGGTGAGCACCAGAGAGACTGGAGTGCATCATTCCAGAGATAACAGAATTGTAATATTAATTCATTTGATTTGATTTGACAAAAGTTACCTTTATGTTGAATTGTTAATTTGTGTTTTTGATTCCCCCCAAAAAAACAAGGGGACACGTTAATGAAAGTTTCTGGAGTGTGACCCCCCTCCACCCTTTAATCAGGAGGAACCTGATGATTGCTCCACTTAAAATAGTTGTGAAAAATATGGCCCACCCAATGCAGCTGATCGAGTGTGGTCAGTGCTTCGATGCTGGGGATGTTAGCCTGATCGAGGAAACACCAGGACTGGTTTGATGAGAATGACCAGGAGATGCAAGAGCTAATTAATCACAAGCACAGGGTATTTCTGAACCTAAAACAACAACCCAACTCGGGAGCAGCAAAGCAGCATTATAGACGGCTTAAGGCTGAAGTCCAAGAAAAAACCTGTGACCGAAAGCATAGATGGTGGGTGGAGAAATCACAGGAGTTTCAGCAGCTGGCCGACAGCCATGATGTGCGAGGATTCTTCACCGCAGTCAAGGCCACCTATGGTCCAAGCACCCAAGGCACCGCCACACTGCTGGCCAAGAATGGGGAAACACTCATCAAGGACACTGAGGCAGTCAGGACCCGCTGGAAGGAGCAATTCGAAGATGTCCTTAACCCAGACTCTGCCTTTGACTCGAGTGTCCTCGACTCCATCCTGCAGCATGCTACCCGCCAACATCTCAGCAAAACCTCAGCCCTGCACGAGATAGAAAAGGCCACCCGCCAGCTCAAGAACAACAAGTCAATGAGAGCGGATGCAATCCCCGCTGAGGCACTAAAGTATGGTGGAGAGGCAATATTGGCATGAATGCATGACCTCATCTCTCTCATCTGGAAGGAGGAGAGCAGGCCTGGAGATCTCAGAGATGCAGTAATCGTGACCATCTTTAACAAAGGGGACAAGTCCGACTGTTGCAATTACAGATGAGTCTCCCTGTTACCAGCCACTGGGAAAGACATCGCTAGAACCCTCCTCAACCGTCTTCCCCTGTGGCTGAGGAGCTCCTCCTGGAGTCACAATGTGGATTTCGTCCTCTACGGAGTACAACGGACATGGAGTAGATACAGATTAAAGCTCCCTCTACACTGTCCCATCAGACATTCCCAGGGCAAGTACAACATGGGTTATGTTATGTATGCAACACTGTGTAACCAGCAATATACCGCCATCAGAGGGCATATATGTTGGAGTCCCAAGGGATCCCAGCATCCCTTGGGAGCACTGTATATAAGCAGGCCTCCCATGCTGTACGTACAATCTGGAGTTAGAAAAACGAGACCAAGATCACACTTACTCATGTCTACAGTAGTCAATCACGTTACTTTATTCTGGACATAACAATTGGCGACGAGATAATGAACCATCATGTGAAAATGCAGAGAACTGTTGGTATCCTGGAGACATTCGCAGAAGGGGACGATTGGGAGGTCTTCATGCAGCGACTCGACTAATACTTCATGGCCAACGAGCTGGCAGGGAATGTGAATGCTGCCAAACAAAGGGTGATCCTCCTCACTCTCTGCGGGGCAACAACCTATGGCCTCATGAAGAATTTTCTTGCTCCGGTGAAACCAACAACCAAATCGTATGAAGAACTGTGTACACTGGTCCAGGAGCACCTAAATCCGAAGGAGAGCATTCTGATGGCAAGGTATCGATTTTACACATGTCAACGGTCTGAAGGCCAGGAAGTGGCGAGCTACGTCGACGAAATAAGGCACCTTGCAGGATATTGCGAATTTGAAGGATGCCTGGAGTAAATGCTGAGAGATTTTTTGTGCTTGGCATTGGCCATGAGGATATCCTTCACAAACTATTGACTGTTGAAGCACTGCACCTGAGCAAAGCCATAACGATAGCCTCGGCATTTATTCCACCAGCGATAACACCAAACAGACTTCGCAGCGTACAGATGTTTCGGCAAGTACTGTACACAAAGTAACATCGTTTTCAGGCAGGAATGCATATGGCACAATGTGCACGCCTGCAGCTGCATGATCTCAGATGACTCAGAGTCTGCCATCAAGCGCTAATGCGAGGCAGTTAACAGTTCGTTGGCACTGCGGAGCTGATCATCGAGCCCATTAATGCAGCTTCAAACACTGTGCGTGCAAAGGCTGTGGAACACGGGGACACCTCCAGCAAATGTGCAGATGAGTTGCAGACACTGCAAAGCACCACATTGCAGTGGAAGACCGATCCATGGTGGATCAAACTGAATTAGAGACTCAAACCGAGGAGGCAGAAGTGTATGGGGTACACACCTTCATCAGGAAATGTCCACCGATCATGTTAAATGTTGAACTGAACGGAATTCCAGTATCCATGGAATTGGACATGGGTGCGAGTCAGTCCATCATGGGAAAAGGGCCTTCGACAGGCCCAAGCTGAGCCCCATTCACACCAAACTGAAAACTTACACTAAAGAGCTGATCCCTGTAATTGTCAGCACAGTATTAAAAGTCTCTTATGATGGAACCGTGCACGAACTACCACTAAGGATAGATTCAGTAGATGGCCCCACACTATTCGGCAGAAGCTGGCTGAGAAAAATACGCTGGAACTGGGAGGGCATCTGAGCGCTTTCATCCATCGATGATGCCTCATGTGCCCAACATCTGAGCAAGTTTCCTTCGTTGTTTGAGCCAGAGATCGGAAGTTTCTTGAGGGCGAAGGTGCAGATCCACTTGATTCCCGGTACATGACCCATCCATCACAAGGCAAGGACAGTGACATCTATGATGCGAGAGAAAGTGGAGATCGAGTTCGACAGGCTGCAAAGAGAGGGCATCATCGCACTGGTGGAGTTCAACAAGTGGGCCAGTCAGATTGTTCTGGTTCTCAAGGGCGATGTCATGGTCAGAATTTGCGGGGACTATAAAGTAATGATGAACCATTTTTCGCTGCAGGACCAGTACCCTCAACCAAAGGCAGACGAACTATTTGTGACACTGGCAGGAGAAAAGACATTCACCAAGTTGGACCTGACCTCGGCCCACATGATGCAGGAGCTGGCGGAATCTTAAAAAGGCCACACCTGCATCAACACGCAAAGGTCTGTTCATCGACATTAGATGCACGTTTGGAATTCGATCGACCGTGGCTATTTTTAAAAGGGACATGGAGAGTCTGCTAAAGTCGGTTCTGCACATCGTGGTTTTCCAAGATGATATACTGGTCACAGGTCGGGACACCATCGAGCACGTGCAGAACGTGGAAGAGGTTCTAAGTCGGCTAGATCATGTGAGACTCAGGTTGAAACGTTCGAAGTGTGTTTTCCTGTCGCCAAAGGTCGAGTTTTTAGGGAGAAGAATCGTGGCAAATACCATCAGACGCACTGACACCAAGATGGAGGCCATCAAGAACGCGCCGAGACCAAAGGACGTGACGGATCTGCGGTCGTTCCTGGGTCTCCTCAATTATTTTGGTAATCTCCTACCCGGGTTAAGCACCTTGCTAGAACCTCTACATATATGGCTGCGCAAGTGAGATTATTAGGCATGGGGGAGATCAAAAGGGACTGCTTTTGAGAAAGCCCAAAACCTGTTATGTTCCAACAAACTGCTTGTCCTTTATGATTCATGAAAATGTTCAGTGCTAGCTTGCGATGCATCTTTGTACGAGCTCGGGTGTGTGTTACAATATGCAAGCGAATTGGGAACATTGCAACCGGTCGCCTATGCATCCAGGAGATCGTCCAAGGCCGAAAGCACCTACAGCATGATTGAAAAAGAAGCTCTGGCATGCGTTACGGGGAGAAAAAATGCACCAGTATCATTTTGGGCTTTAGTTCGAGTTAGAAACTCATCATAAGCCGCTCATATCGCTATTCACAGAGAGCAAAGGTATTAATACAAATGCTTCTGCTCGCATCCAAAGATGGGTGCTCACGCTGTATGCATATAAATATGTAATTCACCACTGGCCAGGCACAGAGAACTGCGCTGATGCCCTCAGTCGTCTACTTTTCCCACCACCGGGGTGGAAATGGCACAGCCTGCAGACTTGCTCTAGGTGATGGATGCATTTGAAAATGAAAATTCACCCGTTACGGCCGCCATATGAGGACCTGGACCAGCCAGGATCCTTTACTGTCCTTTGTAAAAACGGTGTCCTCCATTGGAGTTGGTCCAGCGCCCCAGCGGAGATGCATGAAGAGATCAAGCTGTTCCAGCAGCGTAAAGACGAAATGTCCATACAGAGGGACTGTCTTTTCTGGGGTAATCATATAGTTTTGCCCACGAAAGGCAGGGAAATGTTCAAACGCGACCTACACTGTGCCCACCCAGGCATAGTAATGATGAAAGCTATAGCCAGATACATGTGCGGTGGCCCGATATCGACTCAGATTTGGAGTCTTGTGTGCGCCAATACACCACTTGCTTGTAACTGAGCAATGCACCCAGGGCACCCAAGTTTGTGGTCATGGCTCTCCAAACCGTGGTCTAGGATCCACGTTGACTTTGCTGGCCCATTTCTAGGCAAAATGTTCTTCGTTCTTGTGGATGTTTATGCTAACTGGATTGAGTGTGTAATAATGTCTGTAAGCACGTCCACTGCCACCCTCGAAAACCTACGAGCCACTCACGGCCTGCCTGATATCCTTGTCAGCGACAATGGGCCATGCTTCACCAGCGCTGAATTCAAGGAATTCATGACACGTAATGGGATCAAGCACATCACATCTGCACCGTTCAAGCCCGCATCCAATGGCCAGAGAGAACGTGCAGTCCAAACCATCAAGCAAAGCTTGAAACACATGTCAAAAGGCTCCCTGCAGACCCACCTGTCCCGAGTCCTGCTCAGCCACTGCACCAGACACCATTCTCTCACCGGGGTTCCCCAGCTGAGCTGCTCCAGAAAAGGGTGCTCAAAACAAGGCTTTCTCTCTTTCACCCTGATCTCCATGATCAAGTCGAGGGCAGGCGGCATCAACAAAGCATGTACCGTGATCTCACAAATTTGTCACACAATATTGAAGTCAATGACCCTGTATTTGTACTTAACTATGGACCTGGTCCCAAATAGCTTGCTGGCACTGTCGTAGCCAATGAAGGGAAGAGGATGTTTCAGGTCAAACTCGCAAATGGATTAACTTGCAGAAAGCATTTGGACCAAACCAAACTGCGATTCACAGACAGCCACAAGCAACCAACTTCGACCATCCGACACACACACAAGTCGCAACCAACATCATGGTTGACCACGAAGCTGAACTCATCATCCCCAGCAGCCCAGCAAGGTCAGCTGCGCAGCAGACCAGCGAAGAACCAACCAACTCACCTGCACCTGCATTTGTATCGAGACGTTCGACTCGGGAGCGAAAAGCCCCAGATCGCCTCAACTTGCAAATAAGTGTACTATTGACTTTGGGAGGGAGTGATGTTATCTATACAACCCTATGTAACCAGAATTCTATCATCACCACAGGGCGTATCTGTTGGAGTCCCAAGGGATCCCAGCGTCCCCTGGGAGCACTGTATATAAGCAGACATTCCATGTTGTAAGTGCACTCTGAAGTTAGAATAAAGAGACAGGTCACACTTACTCACGTCTACAGTACTCAATCACATTACGTTTTCTGGACTTAACAGGTTAAATATAGAATAAAGCTCCCTCTATACTGTTCCACCAAACGATTCCAGTGCAAGTACAGCATAGGTTAGACACAGACTTCATCTCCCTCTAACTTGTCCCAGCCATTCCAGGGCAGATACAGCATCTGTTAGATGTCGAGAAAATCTTCCTCTATACTGTTCCAGCGGATATTCGTGGGGCAGGTGTAGCACGGGTGAGATACAGAGTAAATCTCCCTCTACACTGTCCCATCAAACACTCCCAGGACCGACACAGCATGGGTTAGAGACAGAGTAAAGTTTCCTCTACACCGTCTCAGTAACCATTCCCTGGGCAGGTACTACCAAGCTCATGGTCAACAGGGCTGTAGTAATACCCGCCCTCCTGTATGGCTCAGAGGCATGGACACTGTGCAGTAGACAATTTTTCTCGCTGGAGAAATATCACCAATGATGTCTCCGCAAAATCCTACAAATCACCTGGCAGTACAGGCACACCAACATCAGCGTCCTCGTCCAGGCTAACGTCCCCAGCATTGAAGCACTGACCACACTCGATTAGCTCCGCTACGCAGACCACATAGTTCGCATGCCAGACACGAGACTCCCAAAGCAAGTGCTCTATCTGGAGCTTCTTCACGGAAAATGAGCCAAATGTGGGCAGCGGAAACGTTACAAGGACACCCTCAAAGCCTCCCTGATAAGGTGCGATATCCCCACTGACATCTGGGATTCCCTGGCTAAAGACCACCCTAAGTGGAGGAAATGCATCCGGGAGTCTCATCGCCAAGAGCATGCAGAAAACAAGTGCAGCAGTGGAAAGAGCGTGCTGCAAAGCAGTCCCAGCCACCCCTTCCTTCAACGACTATCTGTCCCACCTGTGACAGAGTCTGTGGCTTTCGTATTAGACTGTTCAGCCACCAAGTAATTCACTTCAGGTGTGGAAGCAAGTCTTCCTCGATTCCGAGGGGCTGCCTATGATGATAATGATGATGACAACACAGATTAGATGCAGAGTAAAGCTCCCTCTGCAATGTCTCACCAGACATTCCCAGGCAGAGACAGCTTTGGTTTTTGAAGGTTAAATCTCCCTCTATCCTGTCCCAAACACTCCCAGGGTTGGTACAGCATTGGTTAGATACAGAGTTAATCTCCCTCTACACTGTCCCATCAAACACTCGCACAATAGGCACAGCATGGGTTAGTCAGAGAGTAAAGCTCTCCATAGACTTATCCATCAAACACTCCCATCGCAGTTACGGCATGGGTTAGATATAGAGTACAACTCCTGCGACATTGTCCCATCAAACACTCCCAGCGCAGGTACAGCACAGGTTACATACACTGTAAAGCTCCCCCAACACTGTCCATCAAACACATCCAGGACATGTAAAGCACGGGTTAGATACAGAGTAAATCTCCCTCTACACCGTCCCATCAAACACACCCAGGGGAGGAACAACACGGGTTAGATACTGAATAAAGCTCACCCTACACTCTCCTATCAAACACTCCATGGAAAGATACAGCACGGATTAGATAAGAGAGAAAAGCTTGCTTTCCACTATCGCATCAAGAACTGCCAGAGCAGATACAGCATGGATGAGACAGAAAGGTTTAGGCTGGATTTTCCAGAACTTGGAGCCTGGGCAACCGAAGGCACAGCCACCAATTATAATCAGGGATGCTCAGGAAGACAGATATTTCATAGGCGGTGTGGTGGGTGGGGGGGGGGGAGGCAGGGCTGGTGGCGGTGTGGTGCTGGTTGGGGCTGGAGGAGTTTACACAGCCAGGGAGGGGAGAGGCCATAGAGAGTTTTGAAAATAAGTATTAGAATTTTGAAATCAAAGCGTTGCTGAACCAGAAGCCAATGTAGTTCAGCGAGCACAGGGCTGATGGGTGAGCTGGACTTGGTGAGAGTTAGGGCACGGGCAACCTAATTTTGGATCAACTCCAGTTTATGCAGGTGAGAATGTGTCAGGACTGCGTTGGAATAGTCAAGTCCATAAGTAACAAAGGCAGGGATGAGGGGTCAGCAGCGGATGAGCTGTGGCAAGGGCGATGTTACAGAGGTGCACATATGCATTCTTAATTATGGTGAGGATATGTGGTCAAAAACATACTTCAGGGTTAAGTATGGCACCATTGTTGCAAACAGTCCGGTTCAGGCACAGACATAAGTTGGGGAGAGGGATTGAGTCGGTGGCCAGGGAACTCAGTTTGTGGCAATGAAAATTACAAATTCAGAATATTTCACAGACTATCACGTGCAAAATGTGTGGATGCATTTTAAAATTCAATCGGTTCCAAAACCAGGTTACAGAAAGTAACGGATTTCAAATCTTATGCAAGGCAGTTCAATAAAGGGGCGGTCGAAAGGTTTTCAGCTGAGTTTAAAGTAAGACACTGCAGTTAAGTCTACTACAACTACAACTCGTGTACTCAAACGGAACAAGTTTGGGGTTTGATATAATAGAAGGTGAACTAGGTGAGAAGTGATGTAAGTGAGATTAAGAAAAAGCCCTAAAATGGAACAGTCGGTAACAGAACTTCAATTGGTCTCCTCTGATCATGGAGGAATCAAATATTCGACACACTGTGTTTGAAACGAAGACAATTTGTTCAACATTTATACAAGATATTAATCTCCAGCCCATATATAGGAGTTATTAAGATAATCAGAAATAAACAAGAGCTGCCACAATGAACATGGTTCAGTGCCCAAAGCAATCCCAGTAAATCCTGTTCTAGTTACAAATGCAGCTTTTCTCCTCACACCATTTAAAACTGAGATGAGGAGGAATTTCTTCTCTCAGAGGGTTGTAATCTGTGGAATTCTCTGCCCCAGAGAGCTGTGGAGGCTTGGTCATTGAATATATTTAAAGCTGAGGTAGACAGGTTTAACAGAGGTGCTCACACTTAGGAAGGCTTTAGATTGAGTCAGGGAACAGAGTGGTTCTGCTCACAAAATCAGAGGATGGTTACAGCACGGAAGTGCATTCGGCCCGTCGAGCCCTTGCCGGCTCCCAGCTAGTCCCATTGCCCCGCCCTTGCCCCCCGGTCCTGCAAATGTTTTCTTTCGGATACTTATCCAATTCCCTTTTGAAAGCTGTGATTGAGTCTGCCTCCACCAACCTTTCAGGCCGTGCATTCCAGATCCGAACGACTCACTGCATAAAATAGATTTTTCTTACACTGTCTTTGGTTCTTCTGCTCATCCACCTTAAATCCGTCTCCTCTGGTTCTCGACCCTCCACCAATGCGAATAGTATCTCTCTATCTACTCTGTCCGGACCCCTCATGATTTTGAACACCTCTATCAATTCTCCTCTCAACCTTCTCTGCTTCAAGGAGAACAACCCCAGCTTCTCCAGTCAATGCACGGAACTGAAGTCCCTCATCTCGTGAATCATTCTTGTCAATCTTTTCTGCACCCTTTCTCAGGCCATCACATCCTAATCTGCGGTGCCCAGAATTGGACACAACGCTCCAGTTGAGACCGAACCAGTGTTTTATAAAGGTTCATCATAACCTCCTTGCCTTTGTACTCTGTGATGCCCAGGATCCTGTAAGCTTTTTTAACTGCTTTCCCAACCTGTCCTGCCACCTTCAGCGATTTGTCCACATATACCCGCAGATCTCACTGTTCTTGCATCCCCTTTAGGATTGTACCCTTTAGTTTATATTGTCTCTCCTCGTTCATTTAATCATGCTTTTCTAATTGTATTTTTCAACTCAGATTCACGGCCTCATTTTATTTCTTCCTCTGATCCGCTCAACTTAATCTGGCAGTGTAATGTTGGCGAGTGGTGATTGATTGTCCTGGGAACCAACAGGAAGAGAGGTCAGAGGCCGGAGGGCCAAGGGAGCAACGTGTTCTGCAACCAATCGCGGTGCTTGAGGGGTGGATCCTGAGACGGCCGATCAGGTGAATCTGTGTGAATCGCTGTTAAACTATTCATCTTTTAAAGTTAAATCGAGATTTCTTTTGTCAACAAAACAGTTTAACATCTGTCAGTATTTTATTTCCATTTATGAGTTCCTATTATGAGTTTCAGACACTTCAGTGCCAAGTGGACCAGGTATTTAAAGGTCATTCATTTCCCTCTTTCCATGTCACTGTTAGTTAAAGGGACAGAGATTGATTTCCTTTCATTATGCATGCGTAGTAGTAAACATAACATCCTTCCGCTTGGTATTGAGTTACATTCTGTGCTGGGCGAGATGGCTGCTGGCATCAGCCTTTAAAATACACATTCTCTTGTTCAAATCTCTCCAGGGTCTCACCCTTCCCTATCTCTGTAACATCCTCCAGCTCACCAACCCTCTAAATAGTTTGTTTTCTTTGGAACAGAGGAGGCTGAGGGCAGACGTTAATGAGGTGTATAAAATTATAAGAGGCCTAGATAGAGTGGAGAGGAAGGACCTATTTCCCTTCGCAGAGGGGTCAGCAACCAGCTGAACCTTTTAGCCAGTACTTAGCAAGCCCAACAAGAGAGGGGGAAGTTCTGGACTTAGTATTAGAGACTGAAGCTGGGCAGGTGGAATGGGTATCATTGGGAGAGCATTGGTGCTAGTGATAGTAATTCAGTTAGATTTAGGGTAGTTATGGAAAAGGACAAAGATAGACCAGGAATAAAAGTTCTCAATTGGGGAAAAGCCAATTTAACTAAACTGAGATGTGGTTTAGCCAAAGTGGACTGGAAACAGCTACTTGAAATGGTGAGAGATTGGGAAATGTTGGTGTTCAGAGGGACCTTTGTGTCGTTGTACACAAATCACTGAAAGTTAATATGCAGGCACAGCAAACCATTAAGAAAACAAATAGTATGTCGGCCTTTATTACAAGAGGAGTTGAGGATAATAGTAAACATAAGAAAAGGAACATGAGAAATAGGAACTGGGGTCGGCCATACCCCTCGAGCCTGCTCCGCCATTCAATCAGATCATGGCTGATCTGATCATAGACTCAGCTCCACTTACCCGCCCGCTCTCCATAAACCCTCATCCCCTTATCATTTAAGAAACTATTTCTGTCTTAAATTTATTCAATGTACCAGCTTCCACAGCTCTCTGAGGCAGCGAGTTCGACAGATTTACAACCCTCTGAGAGAAGAAATTCCTCCTCAACTGTTTTAAATGGGCGGCCCCTACTTCGAAGATCATGCCCTCTAGTTCGAGTCTCCCCCCATCAGTGGAAACATCAGCTCTGCATCCACCTTGTTTCGATAAGATCACCTCTCATTCTTCTTAATTCCAATGAGTCGAGGCCCAAACTATTCAACCTTTCCTCATAAGTCAACCTGCTCATCCCTTATATCAACCTATTGAACCTTATCTGAACTGCCTTCAAAGCAATCGTAAATATGGAAAACAAAACTGCATGCAGTATTCCAGGTGTGGCCTCACCAAAACCTTATATAGCTGTAACAAGACTTCCCCACTTTTATACTCCATCCCCTTTGCAAAAAAGTTCAAGATACCATTGGCCTTCCTGATCAATTGCTGTACCTGCATACTATCCTTTTGTGTTTCATGCACAAGTAACCCCAGGGCCTGCTGTACTGCGGCACTTTGCAATCTTTCTCAATTTAAATAATTGCTTGCTCCTAGACATCTTACTGCAATTATATAGGACCCTGGTGAGAATACACCTGGAGTATTGTGTACAGTTTTGATTGCTTACCTAAGGAAGGATGTACTTAATATTGAGGATGGCAACGAAGGTTCACCAAACTGATTCCTGGGATGGGACATTATCCTTTGAGGAGAGATTGAGTAGACGAAGCCTATATTCTGTACAGGATAGAAGAATGAGAGGTGATCTCATTTTAAAATATACGAAATTCTTACGGGGCTTGACAGTGTAGATCAGAGGTGTCAAACATACGGCCCGCGGGCCGGACACGGTCCCGCAAGTCCCTTCCTCCGGCCGCCACGTGTTTAAATTTATGTGACCCCCGCCCCCAGCCCCGACATTTTGCTTGCTGACTGGAACACAACCTGAATTTGTCGGCCGTCACGGAGCAGGAGGAGGGTGGCGGAGGCACGGGGAAGGTCAGTCAGTGTCCACGGGGAGCAATTCTAGGACAACGAGGGCACTCACATGGATTGTCAATGGGAGATAAGCTTTGAGTGAGGCAGTGAGTAGATAAATACCGAGAGAGAGGGGGACGAGTGTCGCTGGAACTCCAGGTGATGTAACAGATGATGGGGGTTAGTGCAGGGTAGGTAGTGAGGGGGTTGTGTTCCTGCAATTCGCCGCCATCCTCGGCCCCAGTGAGGCGCTGATTTTGAAATTCTCAGCATCCTGTTCACACCCCTCGATGGCCCCGCCCCTCACTATCTCTGTAACCTCCTCCAGCCCCTACACCCCTTCCTCTCTCTGTAACCTTCTCCAGCCACTACACCCCTCCGTTTCTCTGTAACCTCCTCCAGTCCCTACACCCCTCCCTATCTCTGTAAACTCGTCCAGTCCCTACACCCCTCCCTATCTCCGTAACCTCCTCCAGCCCTACACTCCTCCCTATCTCTCTAACCTCTTCGAGCCCCGACAGCTCTCCCTGTCTCTCTAACCTTGTTAGGGTTAACTTCAAACCACCACTAGGATTCTGTTAGCCTTAAAGTAAATGCAGGTTTTATTAATACAAGCCGGCAGGGGAGATATCCTTGAAGGAATGCTCGAAGATACTGCCAGAGACATCTTACTTTATACAGTTTCTGATTATAGCATTAAGTAATTACGCAAGTTACAATTATTACATGCTGATTGATTAATACATGATTGATTGATACAGCGCTTCCTCCAATCTGGCATCTACATGCCTTAATTGGCAATTCCAAATACATGTTGTTATGATTATTTATATTTAACTCTTATTTTGTTATACAATTCCAATTCTATGTTATCTGTGTCCATGCCCAGCTCCCAAGGCCTTTAGTCTATGAATTGGAGCATCTGCTCCTCTGTGGAAGGCATCCCTCACATGCTTCCCACCAAAAACAGGCTGTGGGTTCCATTTTAAAAACCTGTTAACTCCATTTTAAAACATCACAATTATTATTATTCATTGAAATTACAATTTGTAATCTGCCCTTTCAGTCCCTCCTGTTGGTCCCTGATTATTTCTAAATAATCAGCTGACCACATATATGTTCTGAGCCATTTGCTGGAAATGGTGATATCAAGTCCATATCCCTGGGATCACTTGTAGTTCCATCTTTTGCGGAGTCTTTACATACTACCCCTGACCATTTCCCTGGGATATTGGCACATCACTTATATTTCTTTTTGTACATACAGTGCATAAGCTCGGGGTCTTGGTTGTTTCCCTAACGCGTTCCAAAGTCACTCGCCTCCCTATCATGCCTACATTACATAATTAAAAGGGCTGTTTGCTGTTCGGCTAGAACCACGTGGTTGTATATCTCTCTGATCTTACACATCAGATATAGTTGGATCACGATACATATCCCTTCCACTACCATTATTACCACAATTGAATGCCACATCAATTTGAGGACTGCGTAGGCTTTAGGTGATCAGCCCTTAAAAAACCCACCATGAACAACAATTTTCCATTCCCTGCCTTATCCTTACCTGATTCCTATTTCTCCCGCCTCCGTTTCGTTGGTCAGGCGACAGGATTGGGACACTCATGACTCAGATCAGGTATTCATGCCGTCTTTTTGTTTGATTAACCTTCTTTGGATCTAGCAAAAGCTTTCTTCGTTCTTGGTTACGGGTCTTGGCCAATCTCTTCTTTCTGCGCCTCTTAACATAGAAACATAGAAAATAGGTGCAGGAGCAGGCCATTCAGCCCTTCTAGCCTGCACCGCCATTCAATGAGTTCATGGCTGAACATGAAACTTCAGTACCCCCTTCCTGCTTTCTCGCCATAACCCTTGATCCCCCGAGTAGTAAGGACTTCATCTAACTCCCTTTTGAATATATTTAGTGAATTGGCCTCAACTACTTTCTGTGGTAGAGAATTCCACAGGTTCACCACTCTCTGGGTGAAGAAGTTTCTCCTCATCTCGGTCCTAAATGGCTTACCCCTTATCCTCAGACTGTGACCCCTGGTTCTGGACTTCCCCAACATTGGGAACATTCTTTCTGCATCTAACCTGTCTAAACCCGTCAGAATTTTAAACGTTTCTATGAGGTCCCCTCTCATTCTTCTGAACTCCAGTGAATACAAGCCCAATTGATCCAATCTTTCTTGATAGGTCAGTCCCGCCATCCCGGGAATCAGTCTGGTGAACCTTCGCTGCACTCCCTCAATAGCAAGAATGTCCTTCCTCAAGTTAGGAGACCAAAACTGTACACAATACTCCAGGTGTGGCCTCACCAAGGCCCTGTACAACTGTAGCAACACCTCCCTGCCCCTGTATTCAAATCCCCTCGCTATGAAGGCCAACATGCCATTTGCTTTCTTAACCGCCTGCTGTACCTGCATGCCAACCTTCAATGACTGATGTACCATGACACCCAGGTCTCGTTGCACCTTCCCTTTTCCTAATCTGTCACCATTCAGATAATAGTCTGTCTCTCTGTTTTTACCACCAAAGTGGATAACCTCACATTTATCCACATTATACTTCATCTGCCATGCATTTGCCCACTCACCTAACCTATCCAAGTCACTCTGCAGCCTAATAGCATCCTCCTCGCAGCTCACACTGCCACCCAACTTAGTATCATCCGCAAATTTGGAGATACTGCATTTAATCCCCTCGTCTAAATCATTAATGTACAATGTAAACAGCTGGGGCCCCAGCACAGAACCTTGCGGCACTCCACTAGTCACTGCCTGCCATTCTGAAAAGTACCCGTTTACTCCTACTCTTTGCTTCCTGTCTGACAACCAGTTCTCAATCCACGTCAGCACACTACCCCCAATCCCATGTGCTTTAACTTTGCACATTAATCTCTTGTGTGGGACCTTGTCGAAAGCCTTCTGAAAGTCCAAATATACCACATCAACTGGTTCTCCTTTGTCCACTTTACTGGAAACATCCTCAAAAAATTCCAGAAGATTTGTCAAGCATGATTTCCCTTTCACAAATCCATGCTGACTTGTATCTGCCTGTACAGTCTCCCAGGAGCATCAACACCACTATCAGCTGCACTAGGACTAACACATGGGATATAATTCTAATCCCTATCTTGTAACTTTGCTCGGGTAAGCCTCGCCTGTCTTTGCACTTGTTACATAACATCACCAACCAACTCAAGGCTATTACTATCTGTATTGCCACTAGGGTATGGGAAAGGATCCTTATCCAGGAATGTATAATCTCAAGTACCAAGGCGGGTTTTTCAGGTTATCCTTTATTTCACTGTCCAGTTCTTCAGCTTTCTCCTTCAGCTCTTAATATCTTTTAATGTTATTTCTTGAGCTAGTTAAATCTTCAAGTAACAGGGGAATTGATTGTGCTTGCTCTTCCATGTAAACATCAATATCTTGCTTAATCTCATCGCTTACATTGTCTTCCTGGCATGTCATGCGTGCTCTTCCCCCTGCCACCAACAGTCTTGGAGTAACGTAAGTTCCCAGACTAGTTACCACACAATATTGTCCTCGCCCTTGATACGTGTAATGTAGGTTCGGGCAGGTTTTATTCCAATGACGCACCCTTCCGTAGTATTGTCAAACCCGCATCTATCCTTGCTCCCGTCTCCCACTAGATGAGGACCTATAGTTAGGGTTCCTCCTCTCCGGAACATGGATAAAGATATTCCCCTTATATTTCCATTCTTTTTGATCTCATACTGATCCATCGCGGATGTACTCTTCCCCTCGTATTTTGTTTGTTTCCCCTCACATCCTCCTGTAACCGCATACACCCTTGTCATTCCTTTCAAAAAGGGCCACATTACAGCAAAGTCTAAAGGGACAAAGCGTGTTAAAAAGACAAGCCTGAAGGCTCTGTGCCTCAATGCGAGGACTATTCGTAATAAGGTGGATGAATTAACTGCACAGGTAGCAATTAATGAATATGATATAATTGGCACCACGGAGACATGGCTGTCCTGAGGCTGTGTCCCCTGGTTCTGGACTTCCCCAACATCGGGAACAAGCTACCTGCATTTAACCTGTCCCGTCCCGCCAGAATCTTTATGTTTCTACGAAATCCCCTCTCATCCGTCTAAACTCCAATGTATAAAAACCAAGTTGATCCAGTCTCTCCTCATATGACAGTCCAGCCATCCCGAGAATCAATCTGGTGAACTTTCGCTTCACTTGCTCAATAGCAAGAACGTCCTTCCTCAGATTAGGAGACCAAAACTAAACACAATATTCCAGGTGAGGCCTCACCAAGGCCCTGTACAACTGCAGTAAGAATCTGTTAAATCTGCATTTTACTGCAATTCTATGACATTCTGAACCGATAAAGAAATGGAATCGTGTCTCTCAGTCTCTGCCTCACTCTCTACCTCTGTCTCTTTAGAGATCTGTGCATGTGTTTGCGTGTTTAAGTCTTTGTCTCCCTCACTCTGCCTCTCTCTGACTCACTCTGTCTCTCCCTGTTTCTCTGTTTGTCTCGGTCTCTCAATCTGCCCGTGTCTTTCTCACAGTGTCCAGTTCTGTTGCAATGGGATTCTCTCAGTCTCTCTGTCTGACTGTCTCTCTCTTTCCCATCATTACTGTCTGTCTCTGTCTCTGCCTGCCTGTCTCCCTTTGCCTGTCTCTGTTCGATCCTGTCCGTAACCTGTTGAGTATTTCCATCATTTTTTGTTTTTATCTCTGTCTCTCTCTCTCTATCTTCTCTCTCACTATCTCTCTCTCTCTTTGTCGCTTTCTTTGTCCATGTCTTTTTCTTTGTCTCTGGTTTTCCATTACTATTTGCCTCTCTCTCTTTATGGAGCGCATACACACACACACACATCTCTTTGTATGTGTGTGTTTGAGTCTTTGTCTCACTCAGTCTCCCTATCCCTCTCAGTCTCACAATTGATCTCTCTCTATTTCTCTAGCTCGCTGTCTGTCTCTCCCTGTTTCTCTGTTTGTGTCTGTCTCTCAAAGTGTCTGTCTCTTTCTCATGATGTCCACTTCTTTTCACAGCTCGATTCCTGCTGTCTCAAAATCTACACCCGTCAGTCCATCATTGGTATAGTCGTGCGTATCCCTGCCTGTCACGCGGGAGGAATCATTTTCGAAATGTAGAATTGTACCTCTGTTATTCGGTATAGATTCATATTAACAGTTCCAGAGCAACATAGAAGAGTAAAAATACAGCAAGAGGAGATTGGCTCTTCCAGAATTTTAGGAAACGGAGACTTTTTCAGGACTCTGCGGCGTTCTGATGCAGAGAGATGGATGATTGAGTTTTATGTGAGTAACATTTAAAGAGGTAGAAACCCAGTCGTCGTGCCTGGGTGATTAAGGCGATGGACCAAAAAACCCACTGGGGTTTCACCGTGCAGGTTCTATACTGTCGACTACCGATTTCAGCGTTTTGCATTCCATTTCACAATTTAAACAGATCCCTGCAAAACGGATCCTGAGTTCGGTGGAATAACGTCCCACACCTTGCAACACTGACATTTTTTTCTCATGTTCATTAATTTGCAATATTCACGATACATACGGATAGAAAAACGCAAAAATCAGCCAAATTAGCGACGGTGATTCAGCCTGTCGATCCTTCTTTATACTAAGGCACTCTGTGTATGTCCATTGGTGCGTGTATATTTTTGGTTGTGTGTGTGTGTGTCTCTGTATCTGTCTATCTGTATGCATGTCACTGTGTATGTGCAACTGTCTGTGGATATCATCACCATGCATTTGGTATGTCCTGGAACTTTTTAAAAAGACTTGGGGAAAATAATATAGTTGTGACATTTGATATCGGCTTTGGTTCAGCGGCAGCATTTTCGACTTCAAGTCCCACTCCTGAGACTTGAGCATATAATCTTGGCTGACACTCAAGTGCAGTACTTGCGGAATTTTGCATTGTTGAAGCTGTTGACTTTTGGATGAAATGTCAAATTGAAGCTCCGTCTGCTCTCTCCGGTGAATGCGAAAGTTCCCACAGCATTATTAGATAAAGAATAGTGAGTTGTCCCCGTGTCACTTTTATATAAATATTCTGAAATGCTCACTGAAAACCTGTGTGTATGCGTGTGTCTGTGAGGGTGGAGCTCAAGCCCAGATTCTCATCGAGACAGAATGTGAAGGTTCGCAAGTCCAGAATGGCTGAGTGTATAAGTCGTTGCATTTAGGATCTAATGGGTTTATACCTGCGTGGGTTCGAACCCCACTCCTCGTAGCTCTTGAATTTTGCACCGATTTTCTCCCATCCTGCTCAGTGTTACCCGAATACCTTCTGTTGAATCTGTAACTCTGTCACACTCTCAACTGACAAAGAAATGGGATTGTGAAATGTATCTGTGCCTCTCACTCTCTGTCTTTAGAGAGCCCTGTATATCTTTATGTGTTTGAGTCTCTGTCACTCTCTGACTCACTCTGTCTGTGGACCTACAAGCTGAATTCAGGGAGCTCGGAGTTAAATTAAAAAGTAGGACCTCAAAGGTCGCAAACTCAGGATTGCTACCAGTGCCACCTGCTAGTCGGAGCAGGAATCGCAGGATAGCTCAGATGAATACGTGGCTTGAAATGTGGTGCAGATAGGAGGTATTCAAGTTCCTGGGACTTTGGAACCGGTTCTGGGGGAGGTGGGACCAGAACTAAACCGGAAGGTCTGCACCTGGGCAGGACCCAAAACAATGTCCAAGGGGGAGTGTTTGCTAGTGTTATTGGGGAGGGTTTAAAGTAATATGGCAGGGCGACGGGAGACAGAGGGAAGTCGAATGGGCACAGAACGAAAGATTAAAAGTAAAGGTGGAGGGCAGAGAATCCCACTGCAAAAATCAAATAGGGCCACTTTACAGCCAAATTCTAAAGGGTCAAAATGTGCTACAATAACAAGCCTGAAGGCTCTGTGCCTCATTGTGAGGTGTATTCGTAATAAGGCGGATGAATTAACTGCACAAGCAGCAATTACTGAATATGATAAAATTGGCATGACGGAGACATAGCTCCAGGGTGACCAAGGCTGGGAATTCAACATTCAGGAAGCATAGACAGAAATGAAAAGGTGTTGGGGTAGCGTTGCTGGTTAAAGAGGAAATTAAAGCAATAGTAAGGAACGACATTAGCTTGGAAGATGTGGAACATGTATGGGTGGTGCTGCGGAATACCAAAGGGAAGAAAACGCGAGAGGAGTTGTGCACAGATCAGCAAACAGTAGTAGTGAGGTTGGGGACAGCATCAAACAAGAAATTTAGGGATGCGTGCCATAAAGATACAGCAGTTATCAAGGACGACCTTGCTCTAAATGTAGATTGGGCTAATAAAACAGGAAGCAATACGGTGGAGGAGGATTTCCTCGAGCGTATTAGGGATGGTTTTCTCGACCAATATGTCGAGGGACCATCTAGAGGGCTGGCCATCCTAGACTGGGTGGTGTGTAATGAGAAAGGACAAATTAGCAATCTTGTTGTGCGAGGCCCCTTGGGATGAGTGGCCATAATAAGGTAGAATTCTTTATTAAGGTGGCGAGTGCCACAGTTAATTCAGAGACTTGGGTCCTGAACTTAAGGAAAGGTAACTTCGATGATATGAGACGTGAATTGGCTAGAATAGACTGGCGAATGATACTTAAAGGGTTGACGGTGGATAGGAAATGGCAAACATTTAAAGATCACATAGACGAACCTCAACAATTGTATTTCCCTGTCTGGAGTAAAAATAAAACTGGGAAGGTGGCTCAACAGTAGCTAACAAGGGAAATTAAGGATAGTGCAAGGAAGAGGCATATAAATTGGCCAGAAAAAGACGCAACCTGAGGACTGGGAGACATTTAGAATTCAGCAGAGGAGGACAAAGGGTTTAATTAGGAGGGGGAAATTGGATTATGAGAGGAAGCTTGTTGGAAACATAATAAAGTTCTATAGATATGTGAAGACAAAAAGATTAGAGAAGACAAACGTAGGTCACTTGCAGTCAGATTCAGGTGAATTTATAATGGGGAACAAAGAAATGGTAGACCAGTTGAACAATTACTTTGGTTCTGTCTTCACGAAGGAAGACACGCATAACCTTCCAAAAATACTAGGGCACCAAGGATCTAGCGAGAAGGAGGAACTGAAGCAAATCCTTATCAGTCAGGTAATTGTGTTAGGGAAATTGATGGGATTGAAGACCGATAAATCCCCGGGGCCTGATAGTCTGCATTGGAAAGTACTTGAGGAAGTGGCCCTAGAAATAGCGGATTCATTGGTGATCATTTTCCAACAGTCCGTGGACTCTAAATCAGTTCGTATGGACTGGAGATTAGCTAATGTAACACCACATTTTAAAAAAGGAGGGAGATAGAAAATGGATAATTATAGACCGGTTAGCCTGACATCAGTAGTGGGGAAAATGTAGGAATCAATTATTAAAGATGAAATAGCAGTGCATTTGGAAAGCAGTGACAGGATCGGTCCAAGCTGCATGAATTTATGAAAGGGAAATCAAGCTTGACAAATCTTCTGGAATTTATTGAGGATGTAACTAGAATAGTGGACAAGGGGAACCAGTGCATGTGGTGTAATTACTTTTAAAAGGCTTTCAACAAATTCCCACTCACGTATTGGTGTGCATAGTATTGGGAGTAATGTACTGACGTGGATAGAGAACTGGTTGGCAGACAGGAAGCAGAGAGTCGGGATAAACGGGTCCTTTTCAGAAAAGCAGGCAGTGACTAGTGGGGTGCCGCAGGGCTCAGTGCTCGTACCCCAGCTATTTACAATATACATGAATGATTTAGATGAAGGAATTGAGTGTAATATCTTCATGTTTGCAGATGATACTAACAGGGTGGCGGTGTGAGCTGTGAGGAGGACGCTAAGAGGCTGCAGGGTGACGTGGACAGGTTAGGTGAGTGGGCAAATGCATGGCAGATGCAGTATAATGTGGATAAATGAGAGGTTATCCACTTTGGTGGCAAAAACACGAAGGCAGAATATTATCTGTATGGCGGCAGATTAGGAAAAGGGGAGGTGCAATGGGAGCTGCGTGTCGTGTTACACCAGTCATTGAAAGTTGACATGCAGTTGCAGCAGGCGGTGAAGAAGGCAAATGGTATGTTGACCTTTATAGCTAGGGGTTCTGGGTATAGGAGTACTGAGGTCTTACTGCTGTTGTACAGGGCCTTTGTGAGACCTCACCTGGAATATTGTGTTCAGTTTTGGTCTCGTAATCTGAGGAAGGACTTTCTTGCTATTGAGGGAGTGCAGCGAAGTTTCACCATACTGATTCCCGGGATGACAGGACTGACATATGAGGAGAGACTGGATCGACTGGGCTTGTAGTCACTGGAGTTGAGAAGTAAGAGAGGGGATCTCATAGAAACATAAAAAATTCTGACGGGACTTTACAGGTTAGATGCAGCAAGAACGTTCCCGATGTTGGGGAAGTCCAGAATTAGGGGACACAGTCTAAGGATAAGGGGCAGGCCATTTAGGATCGAAGTGAGGAGAAACTTCTTCACTCAGAGAGTTGTTAACCTGTGGAATTCCCTATCGCAGAGAGATGTTGATGCCAGTTCATTGGCTATATTCAAGAGGGCGTTAGATATGGCCATGAAGGCTAAAGGCATCAAGAGGTATGGAGAGAAAGCAGGAAAGGGGTACTGAGCTGAATCATCAGCCATGATCTTATTGAATGGTGGTGCAGACTCGAAAGCCCGAATGGCCTACTCCTGCACATATTTTCTATGTTTCTCTGTTTGTCCCTATCTCTCAATCTGTCTCTTACTTTCTCACGGTGTAAAAGTTCTGCTCCAATGGGATTCTCTCAGTCTCCCTGTCTATTTGGCTCTCTCTTTCCCATCATCCCTCTCTGTCTGACTGTCTCTCTCGATCTGTCTATGTCTCTGCCTGCTGTCTTTCCTTGCTCTGTCTCTAACCTGCTGAGTATTTCCATCATTTTCTCTTTTAGTCTCTATCTCTCTTTCTCGATCAGTCTCTCTCCTTGTCACTGTCTTTATCATTGTCTTTCTCTCACTCTTTCCCTCTCTCTCTGAATAGATCACACACACACATCTCTGTATATGTATGTATTTGAGTCTTTTTCACACTCAGTCTGCCATTCCATCATTGTCTCACACTTTCTGTCTCTCGTTGTCTCTATCTCGCTCTCTGTCTCTCCCTGCTGTCGGACTAGAAATCCATTGGGATTTTCCCACGCAGATTCGAATCCTGCCAACTCCGATTCTCAGCATTATTCTTTCCATTTCACAATTTAAACAGTTCTCTGCCAAACTGATCATGAGATAAATGGAATAACGTCCCACACCTTTCAACACTGACATTTGTTTCTCATTTTTATTAATCTGCAATATTCACGATACATCCGTTTAAAACATCGCAAAAATCAGTCAAAGTTGCGACAGTGATTCAGCCTGTCTATCCCTCGAGATGTCTCAGGCATCTGTGCATGCCCGTTGGTGCGTGTAAATTTTTGGTTATGTGTGTGTGTGTCTCTGTGTCTGTCTATCTCTATTTTTGTCTCTCCATATGTGCAACTGTCTGTGGAAATCATCACCATGAATTTGGTATGTCCTGGAACTTATAAAAAAGACTTGGGGAAAATAATACGGTTGTGAACTTTTGTATCGGCTTTGGTTCAGTGGCAGCATTCTCGACTGAATCGGGAGTTTGTGTGTTCAAGTCGAACTCCTTGGACTTGAGCATATCATCTTGGCTAACACTCAAGTGCAGCACTTGGGGAATTTTGCAATGTTGAAGCTGTTGACTCTCGGATGAAATATTACATTGAAGCTCCGTCTGCACCCTCGGGTGGATATGAAAGGTCCCAGAGCATTATTCGAAACAGAATAGGAGAGTTTCCCCCGTGTAAATATTACTAAAAATGTTCGTAAATGCTCACTAAAAGACTATGTGCATGTGTTTGTATGTGGGGTTGGGGTTGAAGCCTAGTTTGTCACAGAGACAGAATCCAAGCTCTCACAGGACCAGGATAGCCGACTGGTAAGGGCGTTGGCCTTAAACTTCAAAGGGTTTTCCCAGCGTGGGTTCTTCCCCACTCCTGGTTTTTATTTAAATTAACACGGATTTCCTCCCATTCTGATCAGTGATGTCCGATTTTCATCGGTTGAATCAACAATTTTCTGTAACTGTGTGACACTCTGAACCGATAATGAAATAAAATTGTGAAAGGTATCAGTTTCGCTCGGTCCCTGCCTCTCTCTTTCTCTTCACAGAGTTGTGTATGTGTTTGGATGTTTGAGTCTTTGTCTCTCTCAGTCTGACTCAATCTGTCTGTCCCTGTTTCTCCGTTTGTCTCAGTCTCTCAATCTGTCTCTTTCTCACGGTGCCCACGTCTGTTCCAATGGGATTCTCTCAGATTCTTTGTCTGACTGGCTCTCTCTTTCCCATCATTTCGGTCTGTCCATGTCTTTGCCTGCCTCTGTTAGTCCCTGCCTCTAACCTGAGAAGTATTTCCATTATTTTCTGTTTTAGTCTCTATCTCTCTCTCTCTATCTGTCTCTCGCCTTGTCACTATCTTTATCATTGCCTTTCTCTCACTCTTTCCCTCTCTCTCTTAATAGATCACACACACACATCTCTGTATATTTATGTGTTTGAGTCTTTTTCTCACACATCCTGCCTCTCCTTCTCAGTCTCACACTTTCTGTCTCTCGTTGTCTCTATCTCGGTGTCTGTCTCTCCCTGTTTGTCGGTTTGTCTCTGTCTCTCAATGTGTCTGTTGACTTCTCATTGTGTCCAGTTCTGTTCACAGCTCGATTCCTTCTCCGACAGAGCAGTTACCCGTCAGTTCCTCGTTAGTATAGTCGTGAATATCATCGCCTGTCACGCGGGATCCCTGGGTTCAATTCACCGTGCGGGAAGGCAGTTGTTTCAAAATGTAGAATTTTACTTTTGTTTCTTGGTAGAGATACATATCAAAAAATCCAGAGTGAAATTGAACTGTGAAAATGCAGGTAGAGGAGATTGCCTCTTCCAGATTTTTAGCAAACGAAGACTTTTTCAGGATTCTTTGGCCGTCTGCTGCACAGAGATGGATGACTGAGTTTTTTCTGAGTAACGTTTAAAAAGCTATCGACTCAGTAGTCGTGGCCGAGTGATTAAGGCCATGGACTAGAAATCCATTGGGATTTTCCCGCGCAGGTTCGAATCCTGCCGACTACGATTCTCAGCATTTTTCATTCCATTTCACAATTTGACCAGTTCTCTGCCAAACTGATCATGTGATAAATGGAATAAAGTCCCACACCTTTCAACACTGACATTTGTTTCTCATTTTTATTAATCTGCAATATTCACGATACATCCGTTTAAAACATCGCAAAAATCAGTCAAAGTTGCGACAGTGATTCAGCCTGTCTATCCCTCGAGATGTCTAAGGCATCTGTGCATGCCCGTTGGTGCGTGTAAATTTTTGGTTATGTGTGTCTCTGTGTCTGTCTATCTCTATTTTTGTCTCTGTGTATGTGCAACTGTCTGTGGAAATCATCATATGAATTTGGTATGTCCTGGAACTTATAAAAAAAACTTGGGGAAAATAATACGGTTGTGAACTTTTGTATCGGCTTTGGTTCAGTGGCAGCATTCTCGACTGAATCAGGAGTTTGTGTGTTCAAGTCGCACTCCTTGGACTTGAGCATATCATCTTGGCTAACACTCAAGTGCAGCACTTGGGGAATTTTGCAATGTTGAAGCTGTTGACTTTCGGATGAAATGTTAAATTGAAGCTCCGTCTGCACCCTCGGGTGGATATGAAAGGTCCCAGAGCATTACTCGAAACAGAGTAGGAGAGTAGCCCCCGTGTCAATATTACTAAAAATGTTCGTAAATGCTCACTAAAAGACTATGTGCATGTGTTTGTATGTGGGGTTAGGGTTGAAGCCCAGTTTGTCACAGAGACAGAATCCAAGCTCTCACAGGGCCAGGATAACCGAGTGGTTATGTCGTTGGCCTTAAACTTCAAAGGGTTTTCCACCGTGGGTTCTTCCCCAGTCCTGGTTTCTATTTATTTTAAAACAGATTTCCTCCCATTCTGATCAGTGATGTCCGATTTTCATCGGTTGAATCAACAATTTTCTGTAACTATGTGTCACTCTGAACCGATAATGAAATGAAATTGTGAAATGTATCTGTGTCGCTCGGTCTCTGCCTCTCTCTCTCTCTCCACAGAGCTGTGTATGTGTTTGTATGTCTAAGTCTTTGTCTCTCTCAGTCTGACTCACTCTGTCTGTCCCTGTTTCTCCGTTTGTCTCAGTCTCTCAATCTGTCTCTTTCTCACGGTGCCCACGTCTGTTCCAATGGGATTCTCTCAGATTCTTTGTCTGACTGGCTCTCTCTTTCCCATCATTTCGGTCTGTCCATTTCTTTGCCTGTCTCTGTTAGTCCCTGCATCTAACCTGAGAAGTATTTCCATCATTTTCTGTTTTAGTCTCTATCTCTTTCTCTCTATCTGTCTCTCTCCTTTTCACTGTCTTTATCATTGTCTTTCTCTCACTCTTTCCCTTTCTCTCTTAATCGATCAAACACACAAATCTCTGTCTCTGTATGTGTTTGAGTCTTTTTCTCACCCAATCTGCCTCTCCTTCTCAGTCTCACACTTTCTGTCTCTCGTTGTCTCTATCTCGGTGTCTGTCTCTCCCTGTTTGTCGGTTTGTCTCTGTCTCTCAATGTGTCTGTCGACTTCTCATGGTGTCCAGTTCTGTTCACAGCTCGATTCCTGCTCCGACAGAGCAGCTATCCGTCAGTTCCTCGTTAGTATAGTGGTGAGTATCCCCGCCTGTCACGCGGGAGACCGGGGTTCAATTCCCCGACGGGGAGGCAGATGTTTCAAAATGTTGATTTTTACTTCTGTTTCTTGGTAGATGCATATTAAAAATTCCAGAGCGAAATCGAACTGTGAAAATACAGGTAGAGGAGTTTGCCCCTTCCACATTTTTAGCAAACGGAGACTTTTTCAGCATTCTTTGGCCGTCTGCTGCACAGAGATGGATGACTGAGTTTTTTCTGAGTAACGTTTAAAAAGCCAGCAACACAGTAGTCGTGGCCGAGTGGTTAAGGCGATGGACTAGAAATCCATTGGGATTTTCCCGCGCAGGTTCGAATCCTGCCGACTACGATTCTCAGCATTTTTCATTCCATTTCACAATTTAACCAGTTCTCGACCAAACTGATCATGTGATAATTGGAATAACGTCCCACACCTTTCAACACTGACATTTGTTCCCATTTTTATTAATCTGCAATATTCACGATACATCCGATTAAAAAATCGCAACAATCAGTCAAAGTTGCGACAGTGATTCAGCCTGTCTATCCCTCGAGATGTCTAAGGCATCTGTGCATGCCCGTTGGTGCGTGTAAATTTTTGGTTATGTGTGTCTCTGTGTCTGTCTATCTCTATTTTTGTCTCTGTGTATGTGCAACTGTCTGTGGAAATCATCATATGAATTTGGTATGTCCTGGAACTTATAAAAAAGACTTGGGGAAAATAATACGGTTGTGAACTTTTGTATCGGCTTTGGTTCAGTGGCAGCATTCTCGACTGAATCAGGAGTTTGTGTGTTCAAGTCGCACTCCTTGGACTTGAGCATATCTTCTTGGCTAACACTCAAGTGCAGCACTTGGGGAATTTTGCAATGTTGAAGCTGTTGACTTTCGGATGAAATGTTAAATTGAAGCTCCGTCTGCACCCTCGGGTGGATATGAAAGGTCCCAGAGCATTACTCGAAACAGAGTAGGAGAGTTGCCCCCGTGTCAATATTACTAAAAATGTTCGTAAATGCTCACTAAAAGACTATGTGCATGTGTTTGTATGTGGGGTTGGGGTTGAAGCCCAGTTTGTCACAGAGACAGAATCCAAGCTCTCACAGGGCCAGGATAACCGAGTGGTTATGTCGTTGGCCTTAAACTTCAAAGGGTTTTCCAACGTGGGTTCTTCCCCACTCCTGGTTTCTATTTATTTTAACACAGATTTCCTCCCATTCTGATCAGTGATGTCCGATTTTCATCGGTTGAATCAACAATTTTCTGTAACTATGTGTCACTCTGAACCGATAATGAAATGAAATTGTGAAATGTATCTGTGTCGCTCGGTCTCTGCCTCTCTCTCTCTCTCTCCACAGAGCTGTGTATGTGTTTGTATGTCTGAGTCTTTGTCTCTCTCAGTCTGACTCACTCTGTCTGTCCCTGTTTCTCCGTTTGTCTCAGTCTCTCAATCTGTCTCTTTCTCACGGTGCCCACGTCTGTTCCAATGGGATTCTCTCAGATTCTTTGTCTGACTGGCTCTCTCTTTCCCATCATTTCGGTCTGTCCATTTATTTGCCTGTCTCTGTTAGTCCCTGCATCTAACCTGAGAAGTATTTCCATCATTTTCTGTTTTAGTCTCTATCTCTTTCTCTCTATCTGTCTCTCTCCTTGTCACTGTCTTTATCATTGTCTTTCACTCACTCTTTCCCTTTCTCTCTTAATAGATCAAACACACAAATCTCTGTCTCTGTATGTGTTTGAGTCTTTTTCTCACCCAATCTGCCTCTCCTTCTCAGTCTCACACTTTCTGTCTCTCGTTGTCTCTGTCTCGGTGTCTGTCTCTCCCTGTTTGTCGGTTTGTCTCTGTCTCTCAATGTGTCTGTCGACTTCTCATGGTGTCCAGTTCTGTTCACAGCTCGATTCCTGCTCCGACAGAGCAGCTATCGGTCAGTTCCTCGTTAGTATAGTGGTGAGTATCCCCACCTGTCACGCGGGAGACCGGGGTTCAATTCCCGGATGGGGAGGCAGATGTTTCAAAATGTTGATTTTTACTTCTGTTTCTTGGTAGATACATATTAAAAATTCCAGAGCGAAATCGAACTGTGAAAATACAGGTAGAGGAGTTTGCCTCTTCCAGATTTTTAGCAAACGGAGACTTTTTCAGGATTCTTTGGCCGTCTGCTGCACAGAGATGGATGACTGAGTTTTTTCTGAGTAACGTTTAAAAAGCCAGCAACACAGTAGTCGTGGCCGAGTGGTTAAGGCGATGGACTAGAAATCCATTGGGATTTTCCCGCGCAGGTTCGAATCCTGCCGACTACGATTCTCAGCATTTTTCATTCCATTTCACAATTTAACCAGTTCTCGACCAAACTGATCATGTGATAATTGGAATAACGTCCCACACCTTTCAACACTGACATTTGTTCTCATTTTTATTAATCTGCAATATTCACGATACATCCGATTAAAAAATCGCAACAATCAGTCAAAGTTGCGACAGTGATTCAGCCTGTCTATCCCTCGAGATGTCTAAGGCATCTGTGCATGCCCGTTGGTGCGTGTAAATTTTTGGTTATATGTGTCTCTGTGTCTGTCTATCTCTATTTTTGTCTCTGTGTATGTGCAACTGTCTGTGGAAATCATCACCATGAATTTGGTATGTCCTGGAACTTATAAAAAAGACTTGTGGAAAATAATACGGTTGTGAACTTTTGTACCGGCTTTGGTTCAGTGGCAGCATTCTCGACTGAATCAGGAGTTTGTGTGTTCAAGTCGCACTCCTTGGACTTGAGCATATCATCTTGGCTAACACTCAAGTGCAGCACTTGGGGAATTTTGCAATGTTGAAGCTGTTGACTTTCGGATGAAATGTTAAATTGAAGCTCCGTCTGCACCCTCGTGTGGATATGAAAGGTCCCAGAGCATTACTCGAAACAGAGTAGGAGAGTTGCCCCCGTGTAAATATTACTAAAAATGTTCGTAAATGCTCACTAAAAGACTATGTGCATGTGTTTGTATGTGGGGTTGGGGTTGAAGCCCAGTTTGTCACAGAGACAGAATCCAAGCTCTCACAGGGCCAGGATAACCGAGTGGTTATGTCGTTGGCCTTAAACTTCAAAGGGTTTCCCACCGTGGGTTCTTCCCCACTCCTGGTTTCTATTTATTTTAAAACAGATTTCCTCCCATTCTGATCAGTGATGTCCGATTTTCATCGGTTGAATCAACAATTTTCTGTAACTATGTGTCACTCTGAACCGATAATGAAATGAAATTGTGAAATGTATCTGTGTCGCTCGGTCTCTGCCTCTCTCTCTCTCTCCACAGAGCTGTGTATGTGTTTGTATGTCTGAGTCTTTGTCTCTCTCAGTCTGACTCACTCTGTCTGTCCCTGTTTCTCCGTTTGTCTCAGTCTCTCAATCTGTCTCTTTCTCACGGTGCCCACGTCTGTTCCAATGGGATTCTCTCAGATTCTTTGTCTGACTGGCGCTCTCTTTCCCATCATTTCGGTCTGTCCATTTCTTTGCCTGTCTCTGTTAGTCCCTGCCTCCAACCTGAGAAGTATTTCCATCATTTTCTGTTTTAGTTTCTATCTCTTTCTCTCTATCTGTCTCTCTCCTTGTCACTGTCTTTATCATTGTCTTTCTCTCACTCTTTCCCTTTCTCTCTTAATAGATCAAACACACAAATCTCTGTCTCTGTATGTGTTTGAGTCTTTTTCTCACCCAATCTGCCTCTCCTTCTCAGTCTCACACTTTCTGTCTCTCGTTGTCTCTATCTCGGTGTCTGTCTCTCCCTGTTTGTCGGTTTGTCTCTGTCTCTCAATGTGTCTGTCGACTTCTCATGGTGTCCAGTTCTGTTCACAGCTCGATTCCTGCTCCGACAGAGCAGCTATCCGTCAGTTCCTCGTTAGTATAGTGGTGAGTATCCCCGCCTGTCACGCGGGAGACTGGGGTTCAATTCCCCGACGTGGAGGCAGATGTTCCAAAATGTTGATTTTTACTTCTGTTTCTTGGTAGATACATGTTAAAAATTCCAGAGCGAAATCGAACTGTGAAAATACAGGTCGAGGAGTTTGCCTCTTCCAGATTTTTAGCAAACGGAGACTTTTTCAGGATTCTTTGGCCGTCTGCTGCACAGAGATGGATGACTGAGTTTTTTCTGAGTAACGTTTAAAAAGCCAGCGACACAGTAGTCGTGGCCGAGTGGTTAAGGCGATGGACTAGAAATCCATTGGGATTTTCCCGCGCAGGTTCGAATCCTGCCGACTACGATTCTCAGCATTTTTCATTCCATTTCACAATTTAACCAGTTCTCTACCAAACTGATAATGTGATAATTGGAATAACGTCCACACCTTTCAACACTGACATTTGTTCTCATTTTTATTAATCTGCAATATTCACGATACATCCGTTTAAAAAATCGCAACAATCAGTCAAATTTGCGACAGTGATTCAGCCTGTCTATCCCTCGAGATGGCTAAGGCATCTGTGCATGCCCGTTGGTGCGTGTAAATATTTGGTTATATGTGTCTCTGTGTCTGTCTATCTCTATTTTTGTCTCTGTGTATGTGCAACTGTCTGTGGAAATCATCACCATGAATTTGGTATGTCCTGGAACTTATAAAAAAGACTTGTGGAAAATAATACGGTTGTGAACTTTTGTACCGGCTTTGGTTCAGTGGCAGCATTCTCGACTGAATCAGGAGTTTGTGTGTTCAAGTCGCACTCCTTGGACTTGAGCATATCAACTTGGCTAACACTCAAGTGCAGCACTTGGGGAATTTTGCAATGTTGAAGCTGTTGACTTTCGGATGAAATGTTAAATTGAAGCTCCGTCTGCACCCTCGGGTGGATATGAAAGGTCCCAGAGCATTACTCGAAACAGAGTAGGAGAGTTGCCCCCGTGTAAATATTACTAAAAATGTTCGTAAATGCTCACTAAAAGACTATGTGCATGTGTTTGTATGTGGGGTTGGGGTTGAAGCCCAGTTTGTCACAGAGACAGAATCCAAGCTCTCACAGGGCCAGGATAACCGAGTGGTTATGTCGTTGGCCTTAAACTTCAAAGGGTTTCCCACCGTGGGTTCTTCCCCACTCCTGGTTTCTATTTATTTTAAAACAGATTTCCTCCCATTCTGATCAGTGATGTCCGATTTTCATCGGTTGAATCAACAATTTTCTGTAACTATGTGTCACTCTGAACCGATAATGAAATGAAATTGTGAAATGTATCTGTGTCGCTCGGTCTCTGCCTCTCTCTCTCTCTCCACAGAGCTGTGTATGTGTTTGTATGTCTGAGTCTTTGTCTCTCTCAGTCTGACTCACTCTGTCTGTCCCTGTTTCTCCGTTTGTCTCAGTCTCTCAATCTGTCTCTTTCTCACGGTGCCCACGTCTGTTCCAATGGGATTCTCTCAGATTCTTTGTCTGACTGGCTCTCTCTTTCCCATCATTTCGGTCTGTCCATTTCTTTGCCTGTCTCTGTTAGTCCCTGCATCTAACCTGAGAAGTATTTCCATCATTTTCTGTTTTAGTCTCTATCTCTTTCTCTCTATCTGTCTCTCTCCTTTTCACTGTCTTTATCATTGTCTTTCTCTCACTCTTTCCCTTTCTCTCTTAATAGATCAAACACACAAATCTCTGTCTCTGTATGTGTTTGAGTCTTTTTCTCACCCAATCTGCCTCTCCTTCTCAGTCTCACACTTTCTGTCTCTCGTTGTCTCTATCTCGGTGTCTGTCTCTCCCTGTTTGTCGGTTTGTCTCTGTCTCTCAATGTGTCTGTCGACTTCTCATGGTGTCCAGTTCTGTTCACAGCTCGATTCCTGCTCCGACAGAGCAGCTATCCGTCAGTTCCTCGTTAGTATAGTGGTGAGTATCCCCGCCTGTCACGCGGGAGACCGGGGTTCAATTCCCCGACGGGGAGGCAGATGTTTCAAAATGTTGATTTTTACTTCTGTTTCTTGGTAGATGCATATTAAAAATTCCAGAGCGAAATCGAACTGTGAAAATACAGGTAGAGGAGTTTGCCCCTTCCACATTTTTAGCAAACGGAGACTTTTTCAGCATTCTTTGGCCGTCTGCTGCACAGAGATGGATGACTGAGTTTTTTCTGAGTAACGTTTAAAAAGCCAGCAACACAGTAGTCGTGGCCGAGTGGTTAAGGCGATGGACTAGAAATCCATTGGGATTTTACCGCGCAGGTTCGAATCCTGCCGACTACGATTCTCAGCATTTTTCATTCCATTTCACAATTTAACCAGTTCTCTACCAAACTGATCATGTGATAATTGTAATAACGTCCCACACCTTTCAACACTGACATTTGTTCTCATTTTTATTAATCTGCAATATTCACGATGCATCCGTTTAAAAAATCGCAACAATCAGTCAAAGTTGCGACAGTGATTCAGCCTGTCTATCCCTCGAGATGGCTAAGGCATCTGTGCATGCCCGTTGGTGCGTGTAAATTTTTGGTTATGTGTGTCTCTGTGTCTGTCTATCTCTATTTTTGTCTCTGTGTATGTGCAACTGTGTGTGGAAATCATCATACGAATTTGGTATGTCCTGGAACTTATAAAAAAGACTTGGGGAAAATAATACGGTTGTGAACTTTTGTATCGGCTTTGGTTCAGTGGCAGCATTCTCGACTGAATCAGGAGTTTGTGTGTTCAAGTCGCACTCCTTGGACTTGAGCATATCATCTTGGCTAACACTCAAGTGCAGCACTTGGGGAATTTTGCAATGTTGAAACTGTTGACTTTCGGATGAAATGTTAAATTGAAGCTCCGTCTGCACCCTCGGGTGGATATGAAAGGTCCCAGAGCATTACTCGAAACAGAGTAGGAGAGTTGCCCCCGTGTCAATATTCCTCAAAATGTTCGTAAATGCTCACTAAAAGACTATGTGCATGTGTTTGTATGTGGGGTTGGGGTTGAAGCCCAATTTGTCACAGAGACAGAATCCAAGCTCTCACAGGGCCAGGATAACCGAGTGGTATGTCGTTGGCCTTAAACTTCAAAGGGTTTTCCACCGTGGGTTCTTCCCCACTCCTGGTTTCGATTTATTTTAACACAGATTTCCTCCCATTCTGATCAGTGATGTCCGATTTTCATCGGTTGAATCAACAATTTTCTGTAACTATGTGTCACTCTGAACCGATAATGAAATTAAATTGTGAAATGTATCTGTGTCGCTCGGTCTCTGCCTCTCTCTCTCTCTCCACAGAGCTGTGACTGTGTTTGTATGTCTGAGTCTTTGTCTCTCTCAGTCTGACTCACTCTGTCTGTCCCTGTTTCTCCGTTTGTCTCAGTCTCTCAATCTGTCTCTTTCTCACGGTGCCCACGTCTGTTCCAATGGGATTCTCTCAGATTCTTTGTCTGACTGGCTCTCTCTTTCCCATCATTTCGGTCTGTCCATTTCTTTGCCTGCCTCTGTTAGTCCCTGCCTCTAACATGAGAAGTATTTCCATCATTTTCTGTTTCAGTCTCTATCTCTTTCTCTCTATCTGTCTCTCTCCTTGCCACTGTCTTTATCATTGTCTTTCTCTCACTCTTTCCCTTTCTCTCTTAATAGATCAAACACACAAATGTCTGTCTCTGTATGTGTTTGAGTCTTTTTCTCACCCAATCTGCCTCTCCTTCTGAGTCTCACACTTTCTGTCTCTCGTTGTCTCTATCTCGGTGTCTGTCTCTCCCTGTTTGTCGGTTTGTCTCTGTCTCTCAATGTGTCTGTCGACTTCTCATGCTGTCCAGTTCTGTTCACAGCTCGATTCCTGCTCCGACAGAGCAGCTATCCGTCAGTTCCTCGTTAGTATAGTGGTGTGTATCCCCGCCTGTCACGCGGGAGACTGGGGTTCAATTCCCCGACGGGGAGGCAGATGTTCCAAAATGTTGATTTTTACTTCTGTTTCTTGGTAGATACATGTTAAAAATTCCAGAGCGAAATCGAACTGTGAAAATACAGGTCGAGGAGTTTGCCTCTTCCAGATTTTTAGCAAACGGAGACTTTTTCAGGATTCTTTGGCCGTCTGCTGCACAGAGATGGATGACTGAGTTTTTTCTGAGTAACGTTTAAAAAGCCAGCGACACAGTAGTCGTGGCCGAGTGGTTAAGGCGATGGACTAGAAATCCATTGGGATTTTCCCGCGCAGGTTCGAATCCTGCCGACTACGATTCTCAGCATTTTTCATTCCATTTCACAATTTAACCAGTTCTCTACCAAACTGATCATGTGATAATTGGAATAACGTCCACACCTTTCAACACTGACGTTTGTTCTCATTTTTATTAATCTGCAATATTCACGATACATCCGTTTAAAAAATCGCAACAATCAGTCAAAGTTGCGACAGTGATTCAGCCTGTCTATCCCTCGAGATGGCTAAGGCATCTGTGCATGCCCGTTGGTGCATGTAAATTTTTGGTTATGTGTGTCTCTGTGTCTGTCTATCTCTACTTTTGTCTCTGTGTATGTGCAACTGTGTGTGGAAATCATCATACGAATTTGGTATGTCCTGGAACTTATAAAAAAGACTTGGGGAAAATAATACGGTTGTGAACTTTTGTATCGGCTTTGGTTCAGTGGCAGCCTTCTCGACTGAATCAGGAGTTTGTGTGTTCAAGTCGCACTCCTTGGACTTGAGCATTTCATCTTGGCTAACACTCAAGTGCAGCACTTGGGGAATTTTGCAATGTTGAAGCTGTTGACTTTCGGATGAAATGTTAAATTGAAGCTCCGTCTGCACCCTCGGGTGGATATGAAAGGTCCCAGAGCATTACTCGAAACAGAGTAGGAGAGTTGCCCTCGTGTCAATATTCCTCAAAATGTTCGTAAATGCTCACTAAAAGACTATGTGCATGTGTTTGTATGTGGGGTTGGGGTTGAAGCCCAATTTGTCACAGAGACAGAATCCAAGCTCTCACAGGGCCAGGATAACCGAGTGGTATGTCGTTGGCCTTAAACTTCAAAGGGTTTTCCACCGTGGGTTCTTCCCCACTCCTGGTTTCGATTTATTTTAACACAGATTTCCTCCCATTCTGATCAGTGATGTCCGATTTTCATCGGTTGAATCAACAATTTTCTGTAACTATGTGTCACTCTGAACCGATAATGAAATTAAATTGTGAAATGTATCTGTGTCGCTCGGTCTCTGCCTCTCTCTCTCTCTCCACAGAGCTGTGACTGTGTTTGTATGTCTGAGTCTTTGTCTCTCTCAGTCTGACTCACTCTGTCTGTCCCTGTTTCTCCGTTTGTCTCAGTCTCTCAATCTGTCTCTTTCTCACGGTGCCCACGTCTGTTCCAATGGGATTCTCTCAGATTCTTTGTCTGACTGGCTCTCTCTTTCCCATCATTTCGGTCTGTCCATTTCTTTGCCTGCCTCTGTTAGTCCCTGCCTCTAACATGAGAAGTATTTCCATCATTTTCTGTTTCAGTCTCTATCTCTTTCTCTCTATCTGTCTCTCTCCTTGTCACTGTCTTTATCATTGTCTTTCTCTCACTCTTTCCCTTTCTCTCTTAATAGATCAAACACACAAATGTCTGTCTCTGTATGTGTTTGAGTCTTTTTCTCACCCAATCTGCCTCTCCTTCTGAGTCTCACACTTTCTGTCTCTCGTTGTCTCTATCTCGGTGTCTGTCTCTCCCTGTTTGTCGGTTTGTCTCTGTCTCTCAATGTGTCTGTCGACTTCTCATGGTGTCCAGTTCTGTTCACAGCTCGATTCCTGCTCCGACAGAGCAGCTATCCGTCAGTTCCTCGTTAGTATAGTGGTGTGTATCCCCGCCTGTCACGCGGGAGACTGGGGTTCAATTCCCCGACGGGGAGGCAGATGTTCCAAAATGTTGATTTTTACTTCTGTTTCTTGGTAGATACATGTTAAAAATTCCAGAGCGAAATCGAACTGTGAAAATACAGGTCGAGGAGTTTGCCTCTTCCAGATTTTTAGCAAACGGAGACTTTTTCAGGATTCTTTGGCCGTCTGCTGCACAGAGATGGATGACTGAGTTTTTTCTGAGTAACGTTTAAAAAGCCAGCGACACAGTAGTCGTGGCCGAGTGGTTAAGGCGATGGACTAGAAATCCATTGGGATTTTCCCGCGCAGGTTCGAATCCTGCCGACTACGATTCTCAGCATTTTTCATTCCATTTCACAATTTAACCAGTTCTCTACCAAACTGATCATGTGATAATTGGAATAACGTCCACACCTTTCAACACTGACGTTTGTTCTCATTTTTATTAATCTGCAATATTCACGATACATCCGTTTAAAAAATCGCAACAATCAGTCAAAGTTGCGACAGTGATTCAGCCTGTCTATCCCTCGAGATGGCTAAGGCATCTGTGCATGCCCGTTGGTGCATGTAAATTTTTGGTTATGTGTGTCTCTGTGTCTGTCTATCTCTACTTTTGTCTCTGTGTATGTGCAACTGTGTGTGGAAATCATCATACGAATTTGGTATGTCCTGGAACTTATAAAAAAGACTTGGGGAAAATAATACGGTTGTGAACTTTTGTATCGGCTTTGGTTCAGTGGCAGCCTTCTCGACTGAATCAGGAGTTTGTGTGTTCAAGTCGCACTCCTTGGACTTGAGCATTTCATCTTGGCTAACACTCAAGTGCAGCACTTGGGGAATTTTGCAATGTTGAAGCTGTTGACTTTCGGATGAAATGTTAAATTGAAGCTCCGTCTGCACCCTCGGGTGGATATGAAAGGTCCCAGAGCATTACTCGAAACAGAGTAGGAGAGTTGCCCTCGTGTCAATATTCCTCAAAATGTTCGTAAATGCTCACTAAAAGACTATGTGCATGTGTTTGTATGTGGGGTTGGGGTTGAAGCCCAGTTTGTCACAGAGACAGAATCCAAGCTCTCACAGGGCCAGGATAACCGAGTGGTTATGTCGTTGGCCTTAAACTTCAAAGGGTTTTCCACCGTGGGTTCTTCCCCACTCCTGGTTTCTATTTATTTTAACACAGATTTCCTCCCATTCTGATCAGTGATGTCCGATTTTCATCGGTTGAATCAACAATTTTCTGTAACTATGTGTCACTCTGAACCGATAATGAAATGAAATTGTGAAATGTATCTGTGTCGCTCGGTCTCTGCCTCTCTCTCTCTCTCCACAGAGCTGTGTATGTGTTTGTATGTCAGAGTCTTTGTCTCTCTCAGTCTGACTCACTCTGTCTGTCCCTGTTTCTCCGTTTGTCTCAGTCTCTCAATCTGTCTCTTTCTCACGGTGCCCACATCTGTTCCAATGGGATTCTCTCAGATTCTTTGTCTGACTGGCGCTCTCTTTCCCATCATTTCGGTCTGTCCCTTTCTTTGCCTGTCTCTGTTAGTCCCTGCCTCTAACCTGAGAAGTATTTCCATCATTTTCTGTTTTAGTTTCTATCTCTTTCTCTCTATCTGTCTCTCTCCTTGTCACTGTCTTGATCATTGTCTTTCTCTCACTCTTTCCATTTCTCTCTTAATAGATCAAACACACAAATCTCTGTCTCTGTATGTGTTTGAGTCTTTTTCTCACCCAATCTGCCTCTCCTTCTCAGTCTCACACTTTCTGTCTCTCGTTGTCTCTATCTCGGTGTCTGTCTCTCCCTGTTTGTCGGTTTGTCTCTGTCTCTCAATGTGTCTGTCGACTTCTCATGGTGTCCAGTTCTGTTCACAGCTCGATTCCTGCTCCGACAGAGCAGCTATCCGTCAGTTCCTCGTTAGTATAGTGGTGAGTATCCCTGCCTGTCACGCGGGAGACCGGGGTTCAATTCCCCGATGGGGAGGCAGATGTTTCAAAATGTTGATTTTTACTTCTGTTTCTTGGTAGATACATGTTAAAAATTCCAGAGCGAAATCGAACTGTGAAAATACAGGTAGAGGAGTTTGCCTCTTCCAGATTTTTAGCAAACGGAGACTTTTTCAGGATTCTTTGGCCGTCTGCTGCACAGAGATGGATGACTGAGTTTTTTCCGAGTAACGTTTAAAAAGCCAGCGACACAGTAGTCGTGGCCGAGTGGTTAAGGCGATGGACTAGAAATCCATTGGGATTTTCCCGCGCAGGTTCGAATCCTGCCGACTACGATTCTCAGCATTTTTCATTCCATTTCACAATTTAACCAGTTCTCTACCAAACTGATCATGTGATAATTGTAATAACGTCCCACACCTTTCAACACTGACATTTGTTCTCATTTTTATTAATCTGCAATATTCACGATGCATCCGTTTAAAAAATCGCAACAATCAGTCAAAGTTGCGACAGTGATTCAGCCTGTCTATCCCTCGAGATGGCTAAGGCATCTGTGCATGCCCGTTGGTGCGTGTAAATTTTTGGTTATGTGTGTCTCTGTGTCTGTCTATCTCTATTTTTGTCTCTGTATATGTGCAACTGTGTGTGGAAATCATCATACGAATTTGGTATGTCCTGGAACTTATAAAAAAGACTTGGGGAAAATAATACGGTTGTGAACTTTTGTATCGGATTTGGTTCAGTGGCAGCATTCTCGACTGAATCAGGAGTTTGTGTGTTCAAGTCGCACTCCTTGGACTTGAGCATATCATCTTGGCTAACACTCAAGTGCAGCACTTGGGGAATTTTGCAATGTTGAAGCTGTTGACTTTCGGATGAAATGTTAAATTGAAGCTCCGTCTGCACCCTCGGGTGGATATGAAAGGTCCCAGAGCATTACTCGAAACAGAGTAGGAGAGTTGCCCCCGTGTCAATATTCCTCAAAATGTTCGTAAATGCTCACTAAAAGACTATGTGCATGTGTTTGTATGTGGGGTTGGGGTTGAAGCCCAGTTTGTCACAGAGACAGAATCCAAGCTCTCACAGGGCCAGGATAACCGAGTGGTTATGTCGTTGGCCTTAAACTTCAAAGGGTTTTCCAACGTGGGTTCTTCCCCACTCCTGGTTTCTATTTATTTTAACACAGATTTCCTCCCATTCTGATCAGTGATGTCCGATTTTCATCGGTTGAATCAACAATTTTCTGTAACTATGTGTCACTCTGAACCGATAATGAAATGAAATTGTGAAATGTATCTGTGTCGCTCGGTCTCTGCCTCTCTCTCTCTCTCCACAGAGCTGTGTATGTGTTTGTATGTCTGAGTCTTTGTCTCTCTCAGTCTGACTCACTCTGTCTGTCCCTGTTTCTCCGTTTGTCTCAGTCTCTCAATCTGTCTCTTTCTCACGGTGCCCACGTCTGTTCCAATGGGATTCTCTCAGATTCTTTGTCTGACTGGCGCTCTCTTTCCCATCATTTCGGTCTGTCCATTTCTTTGCCTGTCTCTGTTAGTCCCTGCCTCTAACCTGAGAAGTATTTCCATCATTTTCTGTTTTAGTTTCTATCTCTTTCTCTCTATCTGTCTCTCTCCTTGTCACTGTCTTTATCATTGTCTTTCTCTCACTCTTTCCCTTTCTCTCTTAATAGATCAAACACACAAATCTCTGTCTCTGTATGTGTTTGAGACTTTGTCTCACCCAATCTGCCTCTCCTTCTCAGTCTCACACTTTCTGTCTCTCGTTGTCTCTATCTCGGTGTCTGTCTCTCCCTGTTTGTCGGTTTGTCTCTGTCTCTCAATGTGTCTGTCGACTTCTCATGGTGTCCAGTTCTGTTCACAGCTCGATTCCTGCTCCGACAGAGCAGCTATCCGTCAGTTCCTCGTTAGTATAGTGGTGAGTATACCCGCCTGTCACGCGGGAGCCCGGGGTTCAATTCCCCGACGGGGAGGCAGATGTTCCAAAATGTTGATTTTTACTTCTGTTTCTTGGTAGATACATGTTAAAAATTCCAGAGCGAAATCGAACTGTGAAAATACAGGTCGAGGAGTTTGCCTCTTCCAGATTTTTAGCAAACGGAGACTTTTTCAGGATTCTTTGGCCGTCTGCTGCACAGAGATGGATGACTGAGTTTTTTCTGAGTAACGTTTAAAAAGCCAGCGACACAGTAGTCGTGGCCGAGTGGTTAAGGCGATGGACTAGAAATCCATTGGGATTTTCCCGCGCAGGTTCGAATCCTGCCGACTACGATTCTCAGCATTTTTCATTCCATTTCACAATTTAACCAGTTCTCTACCAAACTGATCATGTGATAATTGGAATAACGTCCCACACCTTTCAACACTGACATTTGTTCTCATTTTTATTAATCTGCAATATTCACGATACATCCGTTTAAAAAATCGCAACAATCAGTCAATGTTGCGACAGTGATTCAGCCTGTCTATCCCTCGAGATGGCTAAGGCATCTGTGCATGCCCGTTGGTGCGTGTAAATTTTTGGTTATGTGTGTCTCTGTGTCTGTCTATCTGTACTTTTGTCTCTGTGTATGTGCAACTGTGTGTGGAAATCATCATACGAATTTGGTATGTCCTGGAACTTATAAAAAAGACTTGGGGAAAATAATACGGTTGTGAACTTTTGTATCGGCTTTGGTTCAGTGGCAGCATTCTCGACTGAATCAGGAGTTTGTGTGTTCAAGTCGCACTCCTTGGACTTGAGCATTTCATCTTGGCTAACACTCAAGTGCAGCACTTGGGGAATTTTGCAATGTTGAAGCTGTTGACTTTCGGATGAAATGTTAAATTGAAGCTCCGTCTGCACCCTCGGGTGGATATGAAAGGTCCCAGAGCATTACTCGAAACAGGGTAGGAGAGTTGCCCTCGTGTCAATATTCCTCAAAATGTTCGTAAATGCTCACTAAAAGACTATGTGCATGTGTTTGTATGTGGGGTTGGGGTTGAAGCCCAGTTTGTCACAGAGACAGAATCCAAGCTCTCACAGGGCCAGGATAACCGAGTGGTTATGTCGTTGGCCTTAAACTTCAAAGGGTTTTCCACCGTGGGTTCTTCCCCACTCCTGGTTTCTATTTATTTTAACACAGATTTCCTCCCATTCTGATCAGTGATGTCCGATTTTCATCGGTTGAATCAACAATTTTCTGTAACTATGTGTCACTCTGAACCGATAATGAAATGAAATTGTGAAATGTATCTGTGTCGCTCGGTCTCTGCCTCTCTCTCTCTCTCCACAGAGCTGTGTATGTGTTTGTATGTCTGAGTCTTTGTCTCTCTCAGTCTGACTCACTCTGTCTGTCCCTGTTTCTCCGTTTGTCTCAGTCTCTCAATCTGTCTCTTTCTCACGGTGCCCACGTCTGTTCCAATGGGATTCTCTCAGATTCTTTGTCTGACTGGCGCTCTCTTTCCCATCATTTCGGTCTGTCCCTTTCTTTGCCTGTCTCTGTTAGTCCCTGCCTCTAACCTGAGAAGTATTTCCATCATTTTCTGTTTTAGTTTCTATCTCTTTCTCTCTATCTGTCTCTCTCCTTGTCACTGTCTTTATCATTGTCTTTCTCTCACTCTTTCCCTTTCTCTCTTAATAGATCAAACACACAAATCTCTGTCTCTGTATGTGTTTGAGTCTTTTTCTCAACCAATCTGCCTCTCCTTCTCAGTCTCACACTTTCTGTCTCTCGTTGTCTCTATCTCGGTGTCTGTCTCTCCCTGTTTGTCGGTTTGTCTCTGTCTCTCAATGTGTCTGTCGACTTCTCATGGTGTCCAGTTCTGTTCACAGCTCGATTCCTGCTCCGACAGAGCAGCTATCCGTCCGTTCCTCGTTAGTATAGTGGTGAGTATCCCCGCCTGTCACGCGGGAGACCGGGGTTCAATTCCCCGACGGGGAGGCAGATGTTTCAAAATGTTGATTTTTACTTCTGTTTCTTGGTAGATACATGTTAAAAATTCCAGAGCGAAATCGAACTGTGAAAATACAGGTAGAGGAGTTTGCCTCTTCCAGATTTTTAGCAAACGGAGACTTTTTCAGGATTCTTTGGCCGTCTGCTGCACAGAGATGGAGGACTGAGTTTTTTCCGAGTAACGTTTAAAAAGCCAGCGACACAGTAGTCGTGGCCGAGTGGTTAAGGCGATGGACTAGAAATCCATTGGGATTTTCCCGCGCAGGTTCGAATCCTGCCGACTACGATTCTCAGCATTTTTCATTCCATTTCACAATTTAACCAGTTCTCTACCAAACTGATCATGTGATAATTGGAATAACGTCCCACACCTTTCAACACTGACATTTGTTCTCATTTTTATTAATCTGCAATATTCACGATACATCCGTTTAAAAAATCGCAACAATCAGTCAAAGTTGCGACAGTGATTCAGCCTGTCTATCCCTCGAGATGGCTAAGGCATCTGTGCATGCCCGTTGGTGCGTGTAAATTTTTGGTTATGTGTGTCTCTGTGTCTGTCTATCTCTATTTTTGTCTCTGTGTATGTGCAACTGTGTGTGGAAATCATCATACGAATTTGGTATGTCCTGGAACTTATAAAAAAAGACTTGGGGAAAATAATACGGTTGTGAACTTTTGTATCGGATTTGGTTCAGTGGCAGCATTCTCGACTGAATCAGGAGTTTGTGTGTTCAAGTCGCACTCCTTGGACTTGAGCATATCATCTTGGCTAACACTCAAGTGCAGCACTTGGAGAATTTTGCAATGTTGAAGCTGTTGACTTTCGGATGAAATGTTGAATTGAAGCTCCGTCTGCACCCTCGGGTGGATATGAAAGGTCCCAGAGCATTACTCGAAACAGAGTAGGAGAGTTGCCCCCGTGTCAATATTCCTCAAAATGTTCGTAAATGCTCACTAAAAGACTATGTGCATGTGTTTGTATGTGGGGTTGGGGTTGAAGCCCAGTTTGTCACAGAGACAGAATCCAAGCTCTCACAGGGCCAGGATAACCGAGTGGTTATGTCGTTGGCCTTAAACTTCAAAGGGTTTTCCAACGTGGGTTCTTCCCCACTCCTGGTTTCTATTTATTTTAACACAGATTTCCTCCCATTCTGATCAGTGATGTCCGATTTTCATCGGTTGAATCAACAATTTTCTGTAACTATGTGTCACTCTGAACCGATAATGAAATGAAATTGTGAAATGTATCTGTGTCGCTCGGTCTCTGCCTCTCTCTCTCTCTCCACAGAGCTGTGTATGTGTTTGTATGTCTGAGTCTTTGTCTCTCTCAGTCTGACTCACTCTGTCTGTCCCTGTTTCTCCGTTTGTCTCAGTCTCTCAATCTGTCTCTTTCTCACGGTGCCCACGTCTGTTCCAATGGGATTCTCTCAGATTCTTTGTCTGACTGGCGCTCTCTTTCCCATCATTTCGGTCTGTCCATTTCTTTGCCTGTCTCTGTTAGTCCCTGCCTCTAACCTGAGAAGTATTTCCATCATTTTCTGTTTTAGTTTCTATCTCTTTCTCTCTATCTGTCTCTCTCCTTGTCACTGTCTTTATCATTGTCTTTCTCTCACACTTTCCCTTTCTCTCTTAATAGATCAAACACACAAATCTCTGTCTCTGTATGTGTTTGAGACTTTGTCTCACCCAATCTGCCTCTCCTTCTCAGTCTCACACTTTCTGTCTCTCGTTGTCTCTATCTCGGTGTCTGTCTCTCCCTGTTTGTCGGTTTGTCTCTGTCTCTCAATGTGTCTGTCGACTTCTCATGGTGTCCAGTTCTGTTCACAGCTCGATTCCTGCTCCGACAGAGCAGCTATCCGTCAGTTCCTCGTTAGTATAGTGGTGAGTATACCCGCCTGTCAAGCGGGAGCCCGGGGTTCAATTCCCCGCCGGGGAGGCAGATGTTCCAAAAAGTTGATTTTTACTTCTGTTTCTTGGTAGATACATGTTAAAAATTCCAGAGCGAAATCGAACTGTGAAAATACAGGTCGAGGAGTTTGCCTCTTCCAGATTTTTAGCAAACGGAGACTTTTTCAGGATTCTTTGGCCGTCTGCTGCACAGAGATGGATGACTGAGTTTTTTCTGAGTAACGTTTAAAAAGCCAGCGACACAGTAGTCGTGGCCGAGTGGTTAAGGCGATGGACTAGAAATCCATTGGGATTTTCCCGCGCAGGTTCGAATCCTGCCGACTACGATTCTCAGCATTTTTCATTCCATTTCACAATTTAACCAGTTCTCTACCAAACTGATCATGTGATAATTGGAATAACGTCCCACACCTTTCAACACTGACATTTGTTCTCATTTTTATTAATCTGCAATATTCACGATACATCCGTTTAAAAAATCGCAACAATCAGTCAAAGTTGCGACAGTGATTCAGCCTGTCTATCCCTCGAGATGGCTAAGGCATCTGTGCATGCCCGTTGGTGCGTGTAAATTTTTGGTTATGTGTGTCTCTGTGTCTGTCTATCTGTACTTTTGTCTCTGTGTATGTGCAACTGTGTGTGGAATTCATCATACGAATTTGGTATGTCCTGGAACTTATAAAAAAGACTTGGGGAAAATAATACGGTTGTGAACTTTTGTATCGGCTTTGGTTCAGTGGCAGCATTCTCGACTGAATCAGGAGTTTGTGTGTTCAAGTCGCACTCCTTGGACTTGAGCATTTCATCTTGGCTAACACTCAAGTGCAGCACTTGGGGAATTTTGCAATGTTGAAGCTGTTGACTTTCGGATGAAATGTTAAATTGAAGCTCCGTCTGCACCCTCGGGTGGATATGAAAGGTCCCAGAGCATTACTCGAAACAGGGTAGGAGAGTTGCCCTCGTGTCAATATTCCTCAAAATGTTCGTAAATGCTCACTAAAAGACTATGTGCATGTGTTTGTATGTGGGGTTGGGGTTGAAGCCCAGTTTGTCACAGAGACAGAATCCAAGCTCTCACAGGGCCAGGATAACCGAGTGGTTATGTCGTTGGCCTTAAACTTCAAAGGGTTTTCCACCGTGGGTTCTTCCCCACTCCTGGTTTCTATTTATTTTAACACAGATTTCCTCCCATTCTGATCAGTGATGTCCGATTTTCATCGGTTGAATCAACAATTTTCTGTAACTATGTGTCACTCTGAACCGATAATGAAATGAAATTGTGAAATGTATCTGTGTCGCTCGGTCTCTGCCTCTCTCTCTCTCTCCACAGAGCTGTGTATGTGTTTGTATGTCTGAGTCTTTGTCTCTCTCAGTCTGACTCACTCTGTCTGTCCCTGTTTCTCCGTTTGTCTCAGTCTCTCAATCTGTCTCTTTCTCACGGTGCCCACGTCTGTTCCAATGGGATTCTCTCAGATTCTTTGTCTGACTGGCGCTCTCTTTCCCATCATTTCGGTCTGTCCCTTTCTTTGCCTGTCTCTGTTAGTCCCTGCCTCTAACCTGAGAAGTATTTCCATCATTTTCTGTTTTAGTTTCTATCTCTTTCTCTCTATCTGTCTCTCTCCTTGTCACTGTCTTTATCATTGTCTTTCTCTCACTCTTTCCCTTTCTCTCTTAATAGATCAAACACACAAATCTCTGTCTCTGTATGTGTTTGAGTCTTTTTCTCACCCAATCTGCCTCTCCTTCTCAGTCTCACACTTTCTGTCTCTCGTTGTCTCTATCTCGGTGTCTGTCTCTCCCTGTTTGTCGGTTTGTCTCTGTCTCTCAATGTGTCTGTCGACTTCTCATGGTGTCCAGTTCTGTTCACAGCTCGATTCCTGCTCCGACAGAGCAGCTATCCGTCCGTTCCTCGTTAGTATAGTGGTGAGTATCCCCGCCTGTCAAGCGGGAGACCGGGGTTCAATTCCCCGACGGGGAGGCAGATGTTTCAAAATGTTGATTTTTACTTCTGTTTCTTGGTAGATACATATTAAAAATTCCAGAGCGAAATCGAACTGTGAAAATACAGGTAGAGGAGTTTGCCTCTTCCAGATTTTTAGCAAACGGAGACTTTTTCAGGATTCTTTGGCCGTCTGCTGCACAGAGATGGAGGACTGAGTTTTTTCCGAGTAACGTTTAAAAAGCCAGCGACACAGTAGTCGTGGCCGAGTGGTTAAGGCGATGGACTAGAAATCCATTGGGATTTTCCCGCGCAGGTTCGAATCCTGCCGACTACGATTCTCAGCATTTTTCATTCCATTTCACAATTTAACCAGTTCTCTACCAAACTGATCATGTGATAATTGGAATAACGTCCCACACCTTTCAACACTTTCATTTGTTCTCATTTTTATTAATCTGCAATATTCACGATACATCCGTTTAAAAAATCGCAACAATCAGTCAAAGTTGCGACAGTGATTCAGCCTGTCTATCCCTCGAGATGGCTAAGGCATCTGTGCATGCCCGTTGGTGCGTGTAAATTTTTGGTTATGTGTGTCTCTGTGTCTGTCTATCTCTATTTTTGTCTCTGTGTATGTGCAACTGTGTGTGGAAATCATCATACGAATTTGGTTGTCCTGGAACTTATAAAAAAGACTTGGGGAAAATAATACGGTTGTGAACTTTTGTATCGGATTTGGTTCAGTGGCAGCATTCTCGACTGAATCAGGAGTTTGTGTGTTCAAGTCGCACTCCTTGGACTTGAGCATATCATCTTGGCTAACACTCAAGTGCAGCACTTGGGGAATTTTGCAATGTTGAAGCTGTTGACTTTCGGATGAAATGTTAAATTGAAGCTCCGTCTGCACCCTCGGGTGGATATGAAAGGTCCCAGAGCATTACTCGAAACAGAGTAGGAGAGTTGCCCCCGTGTCAATATTCCTCAAAATGTTCGTAAATGCTCACTAAAAGACTATGTGAATGTGTTTGTATGTGGGGTTGGGGTTGAAGCCCAGTTTGTCACAGAGACAGAATCCAAGCTCTCACAGGGCCAGGATAACCGAGTGGTTATGTCGTTGGCCTTAAACTTCAAAGGGTTTTCCAACGTGGGTTCTTCCCCACTCCTGGTTTCTATTTATTTTAACACAGATTTCCTCCCATTCTGATCAGTGATGTCCGATTTTCATCGGTTGAATCAACAATTTTCTGTAACTATGTGTCACTCTGAACCGATAATGAAATGAAATTGTGAAATGTATCTGTGTCGCTCGGTCTCTGCCTCTCTCTCTCTCTCCACAGAGCTGTGTATGTGTTTGTATGTCTGAGTCTTTGTCTCTCTCAGTCTGACTCACTCTGTCTGTCCCTGTTTCTCCGTTTGTCTCAGTCTCTCAATCTGTCTCTTTCTCACGGTGCCCACGTCTGTTCCAATGGGATTCTCTCAGATTCTTTGTCTGACTGGCTCTCTCTTTCCCATCATTTCGGTCTGTCCATTTCTTTGCCTGTCTCTGTTAGCCCCTGCCTCTAACCTGAGAATCATTTCCATCATTTTCTGTTTTAGTCTCTATCTCTTTCTCTCTATCTGTCTCTCTCCTTGTCACTGTCTTTATCATTGTCTTTCTCTCACTCTTTCCCTTTCTCTCTTAATAGATCAAACACACAAATCTCTGTCTCTGTATGTGTTTGTGTCTTTTTCTCACCCAATCTGCCTCTCCTTCTCAGTCTCGCACTTTCTGTCTCTCGTTGTCTCTATCTCGGTGTCTGTCTCTCCCTGTTTGTCGATTTGTCTCTGTCTCTCAATGTGTCTGTCGACTTCTCATGGTGTCCAGTTCTGTTCACAGCTCGATTCCTGCTCCGACAGAGCAGCTATCCGTCAGTTCCTCGTTAGTATAGTGGTGAGTGTCCCCGCCTGTCACGCGGGAGACCGGGGTTCAATTCCCCGACGGGGAGGCAGATGTTTCAAATGTTGATTTTTACTTCTGTTTCTTGGTAGATACATGTTAAAAATTCCAGAGCGAAATCGAACTGTGAAAATACAGGTAGAGGAGTTTGCCTCTTCCAGATTTTTAGCAAACGGAGACTTTTTCAGGATTCTTTGGCCGTCTGCTGCACAGAGATGGAGGACTGAGTTTTTTCCGAGTAACGTTTAAAAAGCCAGCGACACAGTAGTCGTGGCCGAGTGGTTAAGGCGATGGACTAGAAATCCATTGGGATTTTCCCGCGCAGGTTCGAATCCTGCCGACTACGATTCTCAGCATTTTTCATTCCATTTCACAATTTAACCAGTTCTCTACCAAACTGATCATGTGATAATTGGAATAACGTCCCACACCTTTCAACACTGACATTTGTTCTCATTTTTATTAATCTGCAATATTCACGATACATCCGTTTAAAAAATCGCAACAATCAGTCAAAGTTGCGACAGTGATTCAGCCTGTCTATCCCTCGAGATGGCTAAGGCATCTGTGCATGCCCGTTGGTGCGTGTAAATTTTTGGTTATGTGTGTCTCTGTGTCTGTCTATCTCTATTTTTGTCTCTGTGTATGTGCAACTGTCAGTGGAAATCATCATACGAATTTAGTATGTCCTGGAACTTATAAAAAAGACTTGGGGAAAATAATACGGTTGTGAACTTTTGTATCGGCTTAGGTTCAGTGGCAGCATTCTCGACTGAATCAGAAGTTTGTGTGTTCAAGTCGCACTCCTTGGACTTGAGCATATCATCTTGGCTAACACTCAAGTGCAGCACTTGGGGAATTTTGCAATGTTGAAGCTGTTGACTTTCGGATGAAATGTTAAATTGAAGCTCCGTCTGCACCCTCGGGTGGATATGAAAGGTCCCAGAGCATTACTCGAAACAGAGTAGGAGAGTTGCCCTCGTGTCAATATTCCTCAAAATGTTCGTAAATGCTCACTAAAAGACTATGTGCATGTGTTTGTATGTGGGGTTGGGGTTGAAGCCCAGTTTGTCACAGAGACAGAATCCAAGCTCTCACAGGGCCAGGATAACCGAGTGGTTATGTCGTTGGCCTTAATCTTCAAAGGGTTTTCCACCGTGGGTTCTTCCCCACTCCTGGTTTCTATTTATTTTAACACAGATTTCCTCCCATTCTGATCAGTGATGTCCGATTTTCATCGGTTGAATCAACAATTTTCTGTAACTATGTGTCACTCTGAACCGATAATGAAATGAAATTGTGAAATGTATCTGTGTCGCTCGGTCTCTGCCTCTCTCTCTCTCTCCACAGAGCTGTGTATGTGTTTGTATGTCTGAGTCTTTGTCTCTCTCAGTCTGACTCACTCTGTCTGTCCCTGTTTCTCCGTTTGTCTCAGTCTCTCAATCTGTCTCTTTCTCACGGTGCCCACGTCTGTTCCAATGGGATTCTCTCAGATTCTTTGTCTGACTGGCTCTCTCTTTCCCATCATTTCGGTCTGTCCATTTCTTTGCCTGTCTCTGTTAGCCCCTGCCTCTAACCTGAGAATCATTTCCATCATTTTCTGTTTTAGTCTCTATCTCTTTCTCTCTATCTGTCTCTCTCCTTGTCACTGTCTTTATCATTGTCTTTCTCTCACTCTTTCCCTTTCTCTCTTAATAGATCAAACACACAAATCTCTGTCTCTGTATGTGTTTGTGTCTTTTTCTCACCCAATCTGCCTCTCCTTCTCAGTCTCACACTTTCTGTCTCTCGTTGTCTCTATCTCGGTGTCTGTCTCTCCCTGTTTGTCGGTTTGTCTCTGTCTCTCAATGTGTCTGTCGACTTCTCATGGTGTCCAGTTCTGTTCACAGCTCGATTCCTGCTCCGACAGAGCAGCTATCCGTCAGTTCCTCGTTAGTATAGTGGTGAGTATCCCCGCCTGTCACGCGGGAGACCGGGGTTCAATTCCCCGACGGGGAGGCAGATGTTTCAAAATGTTGATTTTTACTTCTGTTTCTTGGTAGATACATGTTAAAAATTCCAGAGCGAAATCGAACTGTGAAAATACAGGTAGAGGAGTTTGCCTCTTCCAGATTTTTAGCAAACGGAGACTTTTTCAGGATTCTTTGGCCGTCTGCTGCACAGAGATGGAGGACTGAGTTTTTTCGGAGTAACGTTTAAAAAGCCAGCGACACAGTAGTCGTGGCCGAGTGGTTAAGGCGATGGACTAGAAATCCATTGGGATTTTCCCGCGCAGGTTCGAATCCTGCCGACTACGATTCTCAGCATTTTTCATTCCATTTCACAATTTAACCAGTTCTCTACCAAACTGATCATGTGATAATTGGAATAACGTCCCACACCTTTCAACACTGACATTTGTTCTCATTTTTATTAATCTGCAATATTCACGATACATCCGTTTAAAAAATCGCAACAATCAGTCAAAGTTGCGACAGTGATTCAGCCTGTCTATCCCTCGAGATGGCTAAGGCATCTGTGCATGCCCGTTGGTGCGTGTAAATTTTTGGTTATGTGTGTCTCTGTGTCTGTCTATCTCTATTTTTGTCTCTGTGTATGTGCAACTGTCAGTGGAAATCATCATACGAATTTAGTATGTCCTGGAACTTATAAAAAAGACTTGGGGAAAATAATACGGTTGTGAACTTTTGTATCGGCTTAGGTTCAGTGGCAGCATTCTCGACAGAATCAGAAGTTTGTGTGTTCAAGTCGGACTCCTTGGACTTGAGCATATCATCTTGGCTAACACTCAAGTGCAGCACTTGGGGAATTTTGCAATGTTGAAGCTGTTGACTTTCGGATGAAATGTTAAATTGAAGCTCCGTCTGCACCCTCGGGTGGATATGAAAGGTCCCAGAGCATTACTCGAAACAGAGTAGGAGAGTTGCCCTCGTGTCAATATTCCTCAAAATGTTCGTAAATGCTCACTAAAAGACTATGTGCATGTGTTTGTATGTGGGGTTGGGGTTGAAGCCCAGTTTGTCACAGAGACAAAATCCAAGCTCTCACAGGGCCAGGATAACCGAGTGGTTATGTCGTTGGCCTTAAACTTCAAAGGGTTTTCCACCGTGGGTTCTTCCCCACTCCTGGTTTCTATTTATTTTAACACAGATTTCCTCCCATTCTGATCAGTGATGTCCGATTTTCATCGGTTGAATCAACAATTTTCTGTAACTATGTGTCACTCTGAACCGATAATGAAATGAAATTGTGAAATGTATCTGTGTCGCTCGGTCTCTGCCTCTCTCTCTCTCTCCACAGAGCTGTGTATGTGTTTGTATGTCTGAGTCTTTGTCTCTCTCAGTCTGACTCACTCTGTCTGTCCCTGTTTCTCCGTTTGTCTCAGTCTCTCAATCTGTCTCTTTCTCACGGTGCCCACGTCTGTTCCAATGGGATTCTCTCAGATTCTTTGTCTGAATGGCTCTCTCTTTCCCATCATTTCGGTCTGTCCATTTCTTTGCCTGTCTCTGTTAGCCCCTGCCTCTAACCTGAGAATCATTTCCATCATTTTCTGTTTTAGTCTCTATCTCTTTCTCTCTATCTGTCTCTCTCCTTGTCACTGTCTTTATCATTGTCTTTCTCTCACTCTTTCCCTTTCTCTCTTAATAGATCAAACACACAAATCTCTGTCTCTGTATGTGTTTGTGTCTTTTTCTCACCCAATCTGCCTCTCCTTCTCAGTCTCGCACTTTCTGTCTCTCGTTGTCTCTATCTCGGTGTCTGTCTCTCCCTGTTTGTCGGTTTGTCTCTGTCTCTCAATGTGTCTGTCGACTTCTCATGGTGTCCAGTTCTGTTCACAGCTCGATTCCTGCTCCGACAGAGCAGCTATCCGTCAGTTCCTCGTTAGTATAGTGGTGAGTATCCCCGCCTGTCACGCGGGAGACCGGGGTTCAATTCCCCGACGGGGAGGCAGATGTTTCAAAATGTTGATTTTTACTTCTGTTTCTTGGTAGATACATGTTAAAAATTCCAGAGCGAAATCGAACTGTGAAAATACAGGTAGAGGAGTTTGCCTCTTCCAGATTTTTAGCAAACGGAGACTTTTTCAGGATTCTTTGGCCGTCTGCTGCACAGAGATGGAGGACTGAGTTTTTTCGGAGTAACGTTTAAAAAGCCAGCGACACAGTAGTCGTGGCCGAGTGGTTAAGGCGATGGACTAGAAATCCATTGGGATTTTCCCGCGCAGGTTCGAATCCTGCCGACTACGATTCTCAGCATTTTTCATTCCATTTCACAATTTAACCAGTTCTCTACCAAACTGATCATGTGATAATTGGAATAACGTCCCACACCTTTCAACACTGACATTTGTTCTCATTTTTATTAATCTGCAATATTCACGATACATCCGTTTAAAAAATCGCAACAATCAGTCAAAGTTGCGACAGTGATTCAGCCTGTCTATCCCTCGAGATGGCTAAGGCATCTGTGCATGCCCGTTGGTGCGTGTAAATTTTTGGTTATGTGTGTCTCTGTGTCTGTCTATCTCTATTTTTGTCTCTGTGTATGTGCAACTGTCAGTGGAAATCATCATACGAATTTAGTATGTCCTGGAACTTATAAAAAAGACTTGGGGAAAATAATACGGTTGTGAACTTTTGTATCGGCTTAGGTTCAGTGGCAGCATTCTCGACAGAATCAGAAGTTTGTGTGTTCAAGTCGGACTCCTTGGACTTGAGCATATCATCTTGGCTAACACTCAAGTGCAGCACTTGGGGAATTTTGCAATGTTGAAGCTGTTGACTTTCGGATGAAATGTTAAATTGAAGCTCCGTCTGCACCCTCGGGTGGATATGAAAGGTCCCAGAGCATTACTCGAAACAGAGTAGGAGAGTTGCCCTCGTGTCAATATTCCTCAAAATGTTCGTAAATGCTCACTAAAAGACTATGTGCATGTGTTTGTATGTGGGGTTGGGGTTGAAGCCCAGTTTGTCACAGAGACAAAATCCAAGCTCTCACAGGGCCAGGATAACCGAGTGGTTATGTCGTTGGCCTTAAACTTCAAAGGGTTTTCCACCGTGGGTTCTTCCCCACTCCTGGTTTCTATTTATTTTAACACAGATTTCCTCCCATTCTGATCAGTGATGTCCGATTTTCATCGGTTGAATCAACAATTTTCTGTAACTATGTGTCACTCTGAACCGATAATGAAATGAAATTGTGAAATGTATCTGTGTCGCTCGGTCTCTGCCTCTCTCTCTCTCTCCACAGAGCTGTGTATGTGTTTGTATGTCTGAGTCTTTGTCTCTCTCAGTCTGACTCACTCTGTCTGTCCCTGTTTCTCCGTTTGTCTCAGTCTCTCAATCTGTCTCTTTCTCACGGTGCCCACGTCTGTTCCAATGGGATTCTCTCAGATTCTTTGTCTGACTGGCTCTCTCTTTCCCATCATTTCGGTCTGTCCATTTCTTTGCCTGTCTGTGTTAGCCCCTGCCTCTAACCTGAGAATCATTTGCATCATTTTCTGTTTTAGTCTCTATCTCTTTCTCTCTATCTGTCTCTCTCCTTGTCACTGTCTTTATCATTGTCTTTCTCTCCCACTTTCCCTTTCTCTCTTAATAGATCAAACACACAAATCTCAGTCTCTGTATGTGTTTGTGTCTTTTTCTCACCCAATCTGCCTCTCCTTCTCAGTCTCGCACTTTCTGTCTCTCGTTGTCTCTATCTCGGTGTCTGTCTCTCCCTGTTTGTCGGTTTGTCTCTGTCTCTCAATGTGTCTGTCGACTTCTCATGGTGTCCAGTTCTGTTCACAGCTCGATTCCTGCTCCGACAGAGCAGCTATCCGCCAGTTCCTCGTTAGTATAGTGGTGAGTATCCCCGCCTGTCACGCGGGAGACCGGGGTTCAATTCCCCGACGGGGAGGCAGATATTTCAAAATGTTGATTTTTACTTCTGTTTCTTGGTAGATACATGTTAAAAATTCCGGAGCGAAATCGAACTGTGAAAATACAGGTAGAGGAGTTTGCCTCTTCCAGATTTTTAGCAAACGGAGACTTTTTCAGGATTCTTTGGCCGTCTGCTGCACAGAGATGGATGACTGAGTTTTTTCTGAGTAACGTTTAAAAAGCCAGCGACACAGTAGTCGTGGCCGAGTGGTTAAGGCGATGGACTAGAAATCCATTGGGATTTTCCCGCGTAGGTTCGAATCCTGCCGACTACGATTCTCAGCACTTTTTATTCCATTTCACAATTTAACCAGTTCTCTACCAAACTGATCATGTGATAATTGGAATAACGTCCCACACCTTTCAACACTGACATTTGTTCTCATTTTTATTAATCTGCAATATTCACGATACATCCGTTTCAAAAATCGCAACAATCAGTCAAAGTTGCGACAGTGATTCAGCCTGTCTATCCCTCGAGATGGCTAAGGCATCTGTGCATGCCCGTTGGTGCGTGTAAATTTTTGGTTATGTGTGTCTCTGTGTCTGTCTATCTGTACTTTTGTCTCTGTGTATGTGCAACTGTGTGTGGAAATCATCATACGAATTTGGTATGTCCTGGAACTTATAAAAAAGACTTGGGGAAAATAATACGGTTGTGAACTTTTGTATCGGCTTTGGTTCAGTGGCAGCATTCTCGACTGAATCAGGAGTTTGTGTGTTCAAGTCGCACTCCTTGGACTTGAGCATTTCATCTTGGCTAACACTCAAGTGCAGCACTTGGGGAATTTTGCAATGTTGAAGCTGTTGACTTTCGGATGAAATGTTAAATTGAAGCTCCGTCTGCACCCTCGGGTGGATATGAAAGGTCCCAGAGCATTACTCGAAACAGGGTAGGAGAGTTGCCCTCGTGTCAATATTCCTCAAAATGTTCGTAAATGCTCACTAAAAGACTATGTGCATGTGTTTGTATGTGGGGTTGGGGTTGAAGCACAGTTTGTCACAGAGACAGAATCCAAGCTCTCACAGGGCCAGGATAACCGAGTGGTTATGTCGTTGGCCTTAAACTTCAAAGGGTTTTCCACCGTGGGTTCTTCCCCACTCCTGGTTTCTATTTATTTTAACACAGATTTCCTCCCATTCTGATCAGTGATGTCCGATTTTCATCGGTTGAATCAACAATTTTCTGTAACTATGTGTCACTCTGAACCGATAATGAAATGAAATTGTGAAATGTATCTGTGTCGCTCGGTCTCTGCCTCTCTCTCTCTCTCCACAGAGCTGTGTATGTGTTTGTATGTCTGAGTCTTTGTCTCTCTCAGTCTGACTCACTCTGTCTGTCCCTGTTTCTCCGTTTGTCTCAGTCTCTCAATCTGTCTCTTTCTCACGGTGCCCACGTCTGTTCCAATGGGATTCTCTCAGATTCTTTGTCTGACTGGCGCTCTCTTTCCCATCATTTCGGTCTGTCCATTTCTTTGCCTGTCTCTGTTAGTCCCTGCCTCTAACCTGAGAAGTATTTCCATCATTTTCTGTTTTTGTTTCTATCTCTTTCTCTCTATCTGTCTCTCTCCTTGTCACTGTCTTTATCATTGTCTTTCTCTCACTCTTTCCCTTTCTCTCTTAATAGATCAAACACACAAATCTCTGTCTCTGTATGTGTTTGAGTCTTTTTCTCACCCAATCTGCCTCTCCTTCTCAGTCTCACACTTTCTGTCTCTCGTTGTCTCTATCTCGGTGTCTGTCTCTCCCTGTTTGTCGGTTTGTCTCTGTCTCTCAATGTGTCTGTCGACTTCTCATGGTGTCCAGTTCTGTTCACAGCTCGATTCCTGCTCCGACAGAGCAGCTATCCGTCAGTTCCTCGTTAGTATAGTGGTGAGTATCTCCGCCTGTCACGCGGGAGACCGGGGTTCAATTCCCCGACGGGGAGGCAGATGTTTCAAAATGTTGATTTTTACTTCTGTTTCTTGGTAGATAAATGTTAAAAATTCCAGAGCGAAATCGAACTGTGAAAATTCAGGTAGAGGAGATTGCCTCTTCCAGATTTTTAGCAAATGGAGACTTTTTCAGGATTCTTTGGCCGTCTGCTGCACAGAGATGGATGACTGAGTTTTTTCTGAGTAACGTTTAAAAAGCCAGCGACACAGTAGTCGTGGCCGAGTGGTTAAGGCGATGGACTAGAAACCCATTGGGATTTTCCCGCGCAGGTTCGAATCCTGCCGACTACGATTCTCAGCATTTTTCGTTCCATTTCACAATTTAACCAGTTCTCTACCAAACTGATCATGTGATAATTGGAATAACGTCCCACACCTTTCAACACTGACATTTGTTCCATTTTTATTAATCTGCAATATTCACGATACATCCGTTTAAAAAATCGCAACAATCAGTCAAAGTTGCGACAGTGATTCAGCCTGTCTATCCCTCGAGATGGCGAAGGCATCTGTGCATGCCCGTTGGTGCGTGTAAATTTTTGGTTATGTGTGTCTCTGTGTCTGTCTATCTCTATTTTTGTCTCTGTGTATGTGCAACTGTCTGTGGAAATCATCATACGAATTTGTTTTGTCCTGGAACTTATAAAAAAGACTTGGGGAAAATAATACGGTTGTGAACTTTTGTATCGGCTTTGGTTCAGTGGCAGCATTCTCGACTGAATCAGGAGTTTGTGTGTTCAAGTCGCACTCCTTGGACTTGAGCATATCATCTTGGCTAACACTCAAGTGCAGCACTTGGGGAATTTTGCAATGTTGAAGCTGTTGACTTTCGGATGAAATGTTAAATTGAAGCTCCGTCTGCACCCTCGGGTGGATATGAAAGGTCCCAGAGCATTACTCGAAACAGAGTAGGAGAGTTGCCCCCGTGTCAATATTCCTCAAAATGTTCGTAAATGCTCACTAAAAGACTATGTGCATGTGTTTGTATGTGGGGTTGGGGTTGAAGCCCAGTTTGTCACAGAGACAGAATCCAAACTCTCACAGGGCCAGGGTAACCGAGTGGTTATGTCGTTGGCCTTAAACTTCAAAGGGTTTTCCACCGTGGGTTCTTCCCCACTCCTGGTTTCTATTTATTTTAACACAGATTTCCTCCCATTCTGATCAGTGATGTCCGATTTTCATCGGTTGAATCAACAATTTTCTGTAACTATGTGTCACTCTGAACCGATAATGAAATGAAATTGTGAAATGTATCTGTGTCGCTCGGTCTCTGCCTCTCTCTCTCTCTCCACAGAGCTGTGTATGTGTTTGTATGTCTGAGTCTTTGTCTCTCTCAGTCTGACTCACTCTGTCTGTCCCTGTTTCTCCGTTTGTCTCAGTCTCTCAATCTGTCTCTTTCTCACGGTGCCCACGTCTGTTCCAATGGGATTCTCTCAGATTCTTTGTCTGACTGGCTCTCTCTTTCCCATCATTTCGGTCTGTCCATTTCTTTGCCTGTCTCTGTTAGCCCCTGCCTCTAACCTGAGAATCATTTCCATCATTTTCTGTTTTAGTCTCTATCTCTTTCTCTCTATCTGTCTCTCTCCTTGTCACTGTCTTTATCATTGTCTTTCTCTCACTCTTTCCCTTTCTCTCTTAATAGATCAAACACACAAATCTCTGTCTCTGTATGTGTTTGTGTCTTTTTCTCACCCAATCTGCCTCTCCTTCTCAGTCTCGCACTTTCTGTCTCTCGTTGTCTCTATCTCGGTGTCTGTCTCTCCCTGTTTGTCGGTTTGTCTCAGTCTCTCAATGTGTTTGTCGACTTCTCATGGTGTCCAGTTCTGTTCACAGCTCGATTCCTGCTCCGACAGAGCAGCTATCCGTCAGTTCCTCGTTAGTATAGTGGTGAGTATCCCCGCCTGTCACGCGGGAGACCGGGGTTCAATTCCCCGACGGGGAGGCAGATGTTTCAAAATGTTGATTTTTACTTCTGTTTCTTGGTAGATACATGTTAAAAATTCCAGAGCGAAATCGAACTGTGAAAATACAGGTAGAGGAGTTTGCCTCTTCCAGATTTTTAGCAAACGGAGACTTTTTCAGGATTCTTTGGCCGTCTGCTGCACAGAGATGGAGGACTGAGTTTTTTCGGAGTTACGTTTAAAAAGCCAGCGACATAATAGTCATGGCCGAGTGGTTAAGGCGATGGACTAGAAATCCATTGGGATTTTCCCGCGCAGGTTCGAATCCTGCCGACTACGATTCTCAGCATTTTTCATTCCATTTCACAATTTAACCAGTTCTCTACCAAACTGATCATGTGATAATTGGAATAACGTCCCACACCTTTCAACACTGACATTTGTTCTCATTTTTATTAATCTGCAATATTCACGATACATCCGTTTAAAAAATCGCAACAATCAGTCAAAGTTGCGACAGTGATTCAGCCTGTCTATCCCTCGAGATGGCTAAGGCATCTGTGCATGCCCGTTGGTGCGTGTAAATTTTTGGTTATGTGTGTCTCTGTGTCTGTCTATCTCTATTTTTGTCTCTGTGTATGTGCAACTGTCAGTGGAAATCATCATACGAATTTAGTATGTCCTGGAACTTATAAAAAAGACTTGGGGAAAATAATACGGTTGTGAACTTTTGTATCGGCTTAGGTTCAGTGGCAGCATTCTCGACTGAATCAGAAGTTTGTGTGTTCAAGTCGCATTCCTTGGACTTGAGCATTTCATCTTGGCTAACACTCAAGTGCAGCACTTGGGGAATTTTGCAATGTTGAAGCTGTTGACTTTCGGATGAAATGTTAAATTGAAGCTCCGTCTGCACCCTCGGCTGGATATGAAAGGTCCCAGAGCATTACTCGAAACAGAGTAGGAGAGTTGCCCTCGTGTCAATATTCCTCAAAATGTTCGTAAATGCTCACTAAAAGACTATGTGCATGTGTTTGTATGTGGGGTTGGGGTTGAAGCCCAGTTTGTCACAGAGACAGAATCCAAGCTCTCACAGGGCCAGGATAACCGAGTGGTTATGTCGTTGGCCTTAAACTTCAAAGGGTTTTCCACCGTGGGTTCTTCCCCACTCCTGGTTTCTATTTATTTTAACACAGATTTCCTCCCATTCTGATAAGTGATGTCCGATTTTCATCGGTTGAATCAACAATTTTCTGTAACTATGTGTCACTCTGAACCGATAATGAAATGAAATTGTGAAATGTATCTGTGTCGCTCGGTCTCTGCCTCTCTCTCTCTCTCCACAGAGCTGTGTATGTGTTTGTATGTCTGAGTCTTTGTCTCACTCAGTCTGACTCACTCTGTCTGTCCCTGTTTCTCCGTTTGTCTCAGTCTCTCAATCTGTCTCTTTCTCACGGTGCCCACGTCTGTTCCAATGGGATTCTCTCAGATTCTTTGTCTGACTGGCGCTCTCTTTCCCATCATTTCGGTCTGTCCATTTCTTTGCCTGTCTCTGTTAGTCCCTGCCTCTAACCTGAGAAGTATTTCCATCATTTTCTGTTTTTGTTTCTATCTCTTTCTCTCTATCTGTCTCTCTCCTTGTCACTGTCTTTATCATTGTCTTTTTCTCACTCTTTCCCTTTCTCTCTTAATAGATCAAACACACAAATCTCTGTCTCTGTATGTGTTTGAGTCTTTTTCTCACCCAATCTGCCTCTCCTTCTCAGTCTCACACTTTCTGTCTCTCGTTGTCTCTATCTCGGTGTCTGTCTCTCCCTGTTTGTCGGTTTGTCTCTGTCTCTCAATGTGTCTGTCGACTTCTCATGGTGTCCAGTTCTGTTCACAGCTCGATTCCTGCTCCGACAGAGCAGCTATCCGTCAGTTCCTCGTTAGTATAGTGGTGAGTATCTCCGCCTGTCACGCGGGAGACCGGGGTTCAATTCCCCGACGGGGAGGCAGATGTTTCAAAATGTTGATTTTTACTTCTGTTTCTTGGTAGATAAATGTTAAAAATTCCAGAGCGAAATCGAACTGTGAAAATTCAGGTAGAGGAGTTTGCCTCTTCCAGATTTTTAGCAAATGGAGACTTTTTCAGGATTCTTTGGCCGTCTGCTGCACAGAGATGGATGACTGAGTTTTTTCTGAGTAACGTTTAAAAAGCCAGCGAAACAGTAGTCGTGGCCGAGTGGTTAAGGCGATGGACTAGAAACCCATTGGGATTTTCCCGCGCAGGTTCGAATCCTGCCGACTACGATTCTCAGCATTTTTCATTCCATTTCACAATTTAACCAGTTCTCTACCAAACTGATCATGTGATAATTGGAATAACGTCCCACACCTTTCAACACTGACATTTGTTCCATTTTTATTAATCTGCAATATTCACGATACATCCGTTTAAAAAATCGCAACAATCAGTCATAGTTGCGACAGTGATTCAGCCTGTCTATCCCTCGAGATGGCGAAGGCATCTGTGCATGCCCGTTGGTGCGTGTAAAGTTTTGGTTATGTGTGTCTCTGTGTCTGTCTATCTCTATTTTTGTCTCTGTGTATGTGCAACTGTCTGTGGAAATCATCATACGAATTTGTTTTGTCCTGGAACTTATAAAAAAGACTTGGGGAAAATAATACGGTTGTGAACTTTTGTATCGGCTTTGGTTCAGTGGCAGCATTCTCGACTGAATCAGGAGTTTGTGTGTTCAAGTCGCACTCCTTGGACTTGAGCATTTCATCTTGGCTAACACTCAAGTGCAGCACTTGGGGAATTTTGCAATGTTGAAGCTGTTGACTTTCAGATGAAATGTTAAATTGAAGCTCCGTCTGCACCCTCGGGTGGATATGAAAGGTCCCAGAGCATTACTCGAAACAGAGTAGGAGAGTTGCCCTCGTGTCAATATTCCTCAAAATGTTCGTAAATGCTCACTAAAAGACTATGTGCATGTGTTTGTATGTGGGGTTGGGGTTGAAGCCCAGTTTGTCACAGAGACAGAATCCAAGCTCTCACAGGGCCAGGATAACCGAGTGGTTATGTCGTTGGCCTTAAACTTCAAAGGGTTTTCCACCGTGGGTTCTTCCCCACTCCTGGTTTCTATTTATTTTAACACAGATTTCCTCCCATTCTGATAAGTGATGTCCGATTTTCATCGGTTGAATCAACAATTTTCTGTAACTATGTGTCACTCTGAACCGATAATGAAATGAAATTGTGAAATGTATCTGTGTCGCTCTGTCTCTGCCTCTCTCTCTCTCTCCACAGAGCTGTGTATGTGTTTGTATGTCTGAGTCTTTGTCTCTCTCAGTCTGACTCACTCTGTCTGTCCCTGTTTCTCCGTTTGTCTCAGTCTCTCAATCTGTCTCTTTCTCACGGTGCCCACGTCTGTTCCAATGGGATTCTCTCAGATTCTTTGTCTGACTGGCTCTCTCTTTCCCATCATTTCGGTCTGTCCATTTCTTTGCCTGTCTCTGTTAGCCCCTGCCTCTAACCTGAGAATCATTTCCATCATTTTCTGTTTTAGTCTCTATCTCTTTCTCTCTATCTGTCTCTCTCCTTGTCACTGTCTTTATCATTGTCTTTCTCTCACTCTTTCCCTTTCTCTCTTAATAGATCAAACACACAAATCTCTGTCTCTGTATGTGTTTGTGTCTTTTTCTCACCCAATCTGCCTCTCCTTCTCAGTCTCACACTTTCTGTCTCTCGTTGTCTCTATCTCGGTGTCTGTCTCTCCCTGTTTGTCGGTTTGTCTCTGTCTCTCAATGTGTCTGTCGACTTCTCATGGTGTCCAGTTCTGTTCACAGCTCGATTCCTGCTCCGACAGAGCAGCTATCCGTCAGTTCCTCGTTAGTATAGTGGTGAGTATCCCCGCCTGTCACGCGGGAGACCGGGGTTCAATTCCCCGACGGGGAGGCAGATGTTTCAAAATGTTGATTTTTACTTCTGTTTCTTGGTAGATACATGTTAAAAATTCCAGAGCGAAATCGAACTGTGAAAATACAGGTAGAGGAGTTTGCCTCTTCCAGATTTTTAGCAAACGGAGAATTTTTCAGGATTCTTTGGCCGTCTGCTGCACAGAGATGGAGGACTGAGTTTTTTCGGAGTAACGTTTAAAAAGCCAGCGACACAGTAGTCGTGGCCGAGTGGTTAAGGCGATGGACTAGAAATCCATTGGGATTTTCCCGCGCAGGTTCGAATCCTGCCGACTACGATTCTCAGCATTTTTCATTCCATTTCACAATTTAACCAGTTCTCTACCAAACTGATCATGTGATAATTGGAATAACGTCCCACACTTTTCAACACTGACATTTGTTCTCATTTTTATTAATCTGCAATATTCACGATACATCCGTTTAAAAAATCGCAACAATCAGTCAAAGTTGCGACAGTGATTCAGCCTGTCTATCCCTCGAGATGGCTAAGGCATCTGTGCATGCCCGTTGGTGCGTGTAAATTTTTGGTTATGTGTGTCTCTGTGTCTGTCTATCTCTATTTTTGTCTCTGTGTATGTGCAACTGTCAGTGGAAATCATCATACGAATTTAGTATGTCCTGGCACTTATAAAAAAGACTTAGGGAAAATAATACGGTTGTGAACTTTTGTATCGGCTTAGGTTCAGTGGCAGCATTCTCGACTGAATCAGAAGTTTGTGTGTTCAAGTCGCACTCCTTGGACTTGAGCATTTCATCTTGGCTAACACTCAAGTGCAGCACTTGGGGAATTTTGCAATGTTGAAGCTGTTGACTTTCGGATGAAATGTTAAATTGAAGCTCCGTCTGCACCCTCGGGTGGATATGAAAGGTCCCAGAGCATTACTCGAAACAGAGTAGGAGAGTTGCCCTCGTGTCAATATTCCTCAAAATGTTCGTAAATGCTCACTAAAAGACTATGTGCATGTGTTTGTATGTGGGGTTGGGGTTGAAGCCCAGTTTGTCACAGAGACAGAATCCAAGCTCTCACAGGGCCAGGATAACCGAGTGGTTATGTCGTTGGCCTTAAACTTCAAAGGGTTTTCCACCGTGGGTTCTTCCCCACTCCTGGTTTCTATTTATTTTAACACAGATTTCCTCCCATTCTGATCAGTGATGTCCGATTTTCATCGGTTGAATCAACAATTTTCTGTAACTATGTGTCACTCTGAACCGATAATGAAATGAAATTGTGAAATGTATCTGTGTCGCTCGGTCTCTGCCTCTCTCTCTCTCTCCACAGAGCTGTGTATGTGTTTGTATGTCTGAGTCTTTGTCTCTCTCAGTCTGACTCACTCTGTCTGTCCCTGTTTCTCCGTTTGTCTCAGTCTCTCAATCTGTCTCTTTCTCACGGTGCCCACGTCTGTTCCAATGGGATTCTCTCAGATTCTTTGTCTGACTGGCTCTCTCTTTCCCATCATTTCGGTCTGTCCATTTCTTTGCCTGTCTCTGTTAGCCCCTGCCTCTAACCTGAGAATCATTTCCATCATTTTCTGTTTTAGTCTCTATCTCTTTCTCTCTATCTGTCTCTCTCCTTGTCACTGTCTTTATCATTGTCTTTCTCTCAATCTTTCCCTTTCTCTCTTAATAGATCAAACACACAAATCTCTGTCTCTGTATGTGTTTGTGTCTTTTTCTCACCCAATCTGCCTCTCCTTCTCAGTCTCACACTTTCTGTCTCTCGTTGTCTCTATCTCGGTGTCTGTCTCTCCCTGTTTGTCGGTTTGTCTCTGTCTCTCAATGTGTCTGTCGACTTCTCATGGTGTCCAGTTCTGTTCACAGCTCGATTCCTGCTCCGACAGAGCAGCTATCCGTCAGTTCCTCGTTAGTATAGTGGTGAGTATCCCCGCCTGTCACGCGGGAGACCGGGGTTCAATTCCCCGACGGGGAGGCAGATGTTTCAAAATGTTGATTTTTACTTCTGTTTCTTGGTAGATACATGTTAAAAATTCCAGAGCGAAATCGAACTGTGAAAATACAGGTAGAGGAGTTTGCCTCTTCCAGATTTTTAGCAAACGGAGACTTTTTCAGGATTCTTTGGCCGTCTGCTGCACAGAGATGGAGGACTGAGTTTTTTCGGAGTAACGTTTAAAAAGCCAGCGACACAGTAGTCGTGGCCGAGTGGTTAAGGCGATGGACTAGAAATCCATTGGGATTTTCCCGCGCAGGTTCGAATCCTGCCGACTACGATTCTCAGCATTTTTCATTCCATTTCACAATTTAACCAGTTCTCTACCAAACTGATCATGTGATAATTGGAATAACGTCCCACACCTTTCAACACTGACATTTGTTCTCATTTTTATTAATCTGCAATATTCACGATACATCCGTTTAAAAAATCGCAACAATCAGTCAAAGTTGCGACAGTGATTCAGCCTGTCTATCCCTCGAGATGGCTAAGGCATCTGTGCATGCCCGTTGGTGCGTGTAAATTTTTGGTTATGTGTGTCTCTGTGTCTGTCTATCTCTATTTTTGTCTCTGTGTATGTGCAACTGTCAGTGGAAATCATCATACGAATTTAGTATGTCCTGGAACTTATAAAAAAGACTTGGGGAAAATAATACGGTTGTGAACTTTTGTATCGGCTTAGGTTCAGTGGCAGCATTCTCGACAGAATCAGAAGTTTGTGTGTTCAAGTCGCACTCCTTGGACTTGAGCATATCATCTTGGCTAACACTCAAGTGCAGCACTTGGGGAATTTTGCAATGTTGAAGCTGTTGACTTTCGGATGAAATGTTAAATTGAAGCTCCGTCTGCACCCTCGGGTGGATATGAAAGGTCCCAGAGCATTACTCGAAACAGAGTAGGAGAGTTGCCCTCGTGTCAATATTCCTCAAAATGTTCGTAAATGCTCACTAAAAGACTATGTGCATGTGTTTGTATGTGGGGTTGGGGTTGAAGCCCAGTTTGTCACAGAGACAAAATCCAAGCTCTCACAGGGCCAGGATAACCGAGTGGTTATGTCGTTGGCCTTAAACTTCAAAGGGTTTTCCACCGTGGGTTCTTCCCCACTCCTGGTTTCTATTTATTTTAACACAGATTTCCTCCCATTCTGATCAGTGATGTCCGATTTTCATCGGTTGAATCAACAATTTTCTGTAACTATGTGTCACTCTGAACCGATAATGAAATGAAATTGTGAAATGTATCTGTGTCGCTCGGTCTCTGCCTCTCTCTCTCTCTCCACAGAGCTGTGTATGTGTTTGTATGTCTGAGTCTTTGTCTCTCTCAGTCTGACTCACTCTGTCTGTCCCTGTTTCTCCGTTTGTCTCAGTCTCTCAATCTGTCTCTTTCTCACGGTGCCCACGTCTGTTCCAATGGGATTCTCTCAGATTCTTTGTCTGACTGGCGCTCTCTTTCCCATCATTTCGGTCTGTCCATTTCTTTGCCTGTCTCTGTTAGTCCCTGCCTCTAACCTGAGAAGTATTTCCATCATTTTCTGTTTTAGTTTCTATCTCTTTCTCTCTATCTGTCTCTCTCCTTGTCACTGTCTTTATCATTGTCTTTCTCTCACTCTTTCCCTTTCTCTCTTAATAGATCAAACACACAAATCTCTGTCTCTGTATGTGTTTGTGTCTTTTTCTCACCCAATCTGCCTCTCCTTCTGAGTCTCACACTTTCTGTCTCTCGTTGTCTCTATCTCGGTGTCTGTCTCTCCCTGTTTGTCGTTTTGTCTCTGTCTCTCAATGTGTCTGTCGACTTCTCATGGTGTCCAGTTCTGTTCACAGTAGCTCGATTCCTGCTCTGACAGAACTGCCACACGTCAGTTCCTCTTTAGTATAATGGTGAGTATCCCCGCCTGTCACACGGGAGACCGAGGTGCAATTCCCCGACGGGGAGGCAGTTGTTTCAAAATGTAGAATTTTACTTCTGTTTCTTGGAAGAGATTCATATTAAAAAGTTCCAGAGCAATATCGAACTGTAAAAATACAGGTAGAGGAGATTGCCTCGTCCAGATTTTTAGCAAATGCAGAATTTTTCAGGAGTCTTTGGCCGTCTGCTGCACAGAGATGGATGACTGAATTTTTCCTAAGTAACGTTTAAAAATGCAGCGAAGCACTAGTCGTGGCCGAGTGGTTAAGGCGATGGGCTAGGAATCAATTAAATTACCCCGCTCAGGTTCGAATCCTGCCGACTACGATTTTCAGCATTTTTCATTCCATTTCATAATTTAACCGGTTCTCTGCCAAACTGATCCTGAGATAGATGGAATAACGTCCCACACCTTTCAACACTGACATTTTTTTCTCATTTTTATTAATCTGCAATATTCACGATGCATCCGTTTCAAAAATCGCAAACATCAGTGAAAGTTGCGACAGTGATTCAGCCTGTCTATCCCTCGAGATGACGAAGGCTGCCCGTCTGTGCATGTCCGTTGGTGCGTGCACATTTTTGGATATGTGTGTGCGTGTCTCTGTGTCTGGCTATCTCTATATATGTCTCTGTGTATGTGCAACTGTCTGTGCAAATCATCATACGAATTTAGTATGTCCTGGAACTTATAAAAAAGACTTGGGGAAAATAATACGGTTGTGAACTTTTGTATCGGCTTAGGTTCAGTGGCAGCATTCTCGACTGAATCAGAAGTTTGTGTGTTCAAGTCGCACTCCTTGGACTTGAGCATTTCATCTTGGCTAACACTCAAGTGCAGCACTTGGGGAATTTTGCAATGTTGAAGCTGTTGACTTTCGGATGAAATGTTAAATTGAAGCTCCGTCTGCACCCTCGGGTGGATATGAAAGGTCCCAGAGCATTACTCGAAACAGAGTAGGAGAGTTGCCCTCGTGTCAATATTCCTCAAAATGTTCGTAAATGCTCACTAAAAGACTATGTGCATGTGTTTGTATGTGGGGTTGGGGTTGAAGCCCAGTTTGTCACAGAGACAGAATCCAAGCTCTCACAGGGCCAGGATAACCGAGTGGTTATGTCGTTGGCCTTAAACTTCAAAGGGTTTTCCACCGTGGGTTCTTCCCCACTCCTGGTTTCTATTTATTTTAACACAGATTTCCTCCCATTCTGATCAGTGATGTCCGATTTTCATCGGTTGAATCAACAATTTTCTGTAACTATGTGTCACTCTGAACCGATAATGAAATGTAATTGTGAAATGTATCTGTGTCGCTCGGTCTCTGCCTCTCTCTCTCTCTCCACAGAGCTGTGTATGTGTTTGTATGTCTGAGTCTTTGTCTCTCTCAGTCTGACTCACTCTGTCTGTCCCTGTTTCTCCGTTTGTCTCAGTCTCTCAATCTGTCTCTTTCTCACGGTGCCCACGTCTGTTCCAATGGGATTCTCTCAGATTCTTTGTCTGACTGGCTCTCTCTTTCCCATCATTTCGGTCTGTCCATTTCTTTGCCTGTCTCTGTTAGCCCCTGCCTCTAACCTGAGAATCATTTCCATCATTTTCTGTTTTAGTCTCTATCTCTTTCTCTCTATCTGTCTCTCTCCTTGTCACTGTCTTTATCATTGTCTTTCTCTCACTCTTTCCCTTTCTCTCTTAATAGATCAAACACACAAATCTCTGTCTCTGTATGTGTTTGTGTCTTTTTCTCACCCAATCTGCCTCTCCTTCTCAGTCTCACACTTTCTGTCTCTCGTTGTCTCTATCTCGGTGTCTGTCTCTCCCTGTTTGTCGGTTTGTCTCTGTCTCTCAATGTGTCTGTCGACTTCTCATGGTGTCCAGTTCTGTTCACAGCTCGATTCCTGCTCCGACAGAGCAGCTATCCGTCAGTTCCTCGTTAGTATAGTGGTGAGTATCCCCGCCTGTCACGCGGGAGACCGGGGTTCAATTCCCCGACGGGGAGGCAGATGTTTCAAAATGTTGATTTTTACTTCTGTTTCTTGGTAGATACATGTTAAAAATTCCAGAGCGAAATCGAACTGTGAAAATACAGGTAGAGGAGTTTGCCTCTTCCAGATTTTTAGCAAACGGAGACTTTTTCAGGATTCTTTGGCCGTCTGCTGCACAGAGATGGAGGACTGAGTTTTTTCGGAGTAACGTTTAAAAAGCCAGCGACACAGTAGTCGTGGCCGAGTGGTTAAGGCGATGGACTAGAAATCCATTGGGATTTTCCCGCGCAGGTTCGAATCCTGCCGACTACGATTCTCAGCATTTTTCATTCCATTTCACAATTTAACCAGTTCTCTACCAAACTGATCATGTGATAATTGGAATAACGTCCCACACCTTTCAACACTGACATTTGTTCTCATTTTTATTAATCTGCAATATTCACGATACATCCGTTTAAAAAATCGCAACAATCAGTCAAAGTTGCGACAGTGATTCAGCCTGTCTATCCCTCGAGATGGCTAAGGCATCTGTGCATGCCCGTTGGTGCGTGTAAATTTTTGGTTATGTGTGTCTCTGTGTCTGTCTATCTCTATTTTTGTCTCTGTGTATGTGCAACTGTCAGTGGAAATCATCATACGAATTTAGTATGTCCTGGAACTTATAAAAAAGACTTGGGGAAAATAATACGGTTGTGAACTTTTGTATCGGCTTAGGTTCAGTGGCAGCATTCTCGACAGAATCAGAAGTTTGTGTGTTCAAGTCGCACTCCTTGGACTTGAGCATATCATCTTGGCTAACACTCAAGTGCAGCACTTGGGGAATTTTGCAATGTTGAAGCTGTTGACTTTCGGATGAAATGTTAAATTGAAGCTCCGTCTGCACCCTCGGGTGGATATGAAAGGTCCCAGAGCATTACTCGAAACAGAGTAGGAGAGTTGCCCTCGTGTCAATATTCCTCAAAATGTTCGTAAATGCTCACTAAAAGACTATGTGCATGTGTTTGTATGTGGGGTTGGGGTTGAAGCCCAGTTTGTCACAGAGACAAAATCCAAGCTCTCACAGGGCCAGGATAACCGAGTGGTTATGTCGTTGGCCTTAAACTTCAAAGGGTTTTCCACCGTGGGTTCTTCCCCACTCCTGGTTTCTATTTATTTTAACACAGATTTCCTCCCATTCTGATCAGTGATGTCCGATTTTCATCGGTTGAATCAACAATTTTCTGTAACTATGTGTCACTCTGAACCGATAATGAAATGAAATTGTGAAATGTATCTGTGTCGCTCGGTCTCTGCCTCTCTCTCTCTCTCCACAGAGCTGTGTATGTGTTTGTATGTCTGAGTCTTTGTCTCTCTCAGTCTGACTCACTCTGTCTGTCCCTGTTTCTCCGTTTGTCTCAGTCTCTCAATCTGTCTCTTTCTCACGGTGCCCACGTCTGTTCCAATGGGATTCTCTCAGATTCTTTGTCTGACTGGCGCTCTCTTTCCCATCATTTCGGTCTGTCCATTTCTTTGCCTGTCTCTGTTAGTCCCTGCCTCTAACCTGAGAAGTATTTCCATCATTTTCTGTTTTAGTTTCTATCTCTTTCTCTCTATCTGTCTCTCTCCTTGTCACTGTCTTTATCATTGTCTTTCTCTCACTCTTTCCCTTTCTCTCTTAATAGATCAAACACACAAATCTCTGTCTCTGTATGTGTTTGTGTCTTTTTCTCACCCAATCTGCCTCTCCTTCTGAGTCTCACACTTTCTGTCTCTCGTTGTCTCTATCTCGGTGTCTGTCTCTCCCTGTTTGTCGTTTTGTCTCTGTCTCTCAATGTGTCTGTCGACTTCTCATGGTGTCCAGTTCTGTTCACAGTAGCTCGATTCCTGCTCTGACAGAACTGCCACACGTCAGTTCCTCTTTAGTATAATGGTGAGTATCCCCGCCTGTCACACGGGAGACCGAGGTGCAATTCCCCGACGGGGAGGCAGTTGTTTCAAAATGTAGAATTTTACTTCTGTTTCTTGGAAGAGATTCATATTAAAAAGTTCCAGAGCAATATCGAACTGTAAAAATACAGGTAGAGGAGATTGCCTCGTCCAGATTTTTAGCAAATGCAGAATTTTTCAGGAGTCTTTGGCCGTCTGCTGCACAGAGATGGATGACTGAATTTTTCCTAAGTAACGTTTAAAAATGCAGCGAAGCACTAGTCGTGGCCGAGTGGTTAAGGCGATGGGCTAGGAATCAATTAAATTACCCCGCTCAGGTTCGAATCCTGCCGACTACGATTTTCAGCATTTTTCATTCCATTTCATAATTTAACCGGTTCTCTGCCAAACTGATCCTGAGATAGATGGAATAACGTCCCACACCTTTCAACACTGACATTTTTTTCTCATTTTTATTAATCTGCAATATTCACGATGCATCCGTTTCAAAAATCGCAAACATCAGTGAAAGTTGCGACAGTGATTCAGCCTGTCTATCCCTCGAGATGACGAAGGCTGCCCGTCTGTGCATGTCCGTTGGTGCGTGCACATTTTTGGATATGTGTGTGCGTGTCTCTGTGTCTGGCTATCTCTATATATGTCTCTGTGTATGTGCAACTGTCTGTGCAAATCATCATACGAATTTAGTATGTCCTGGAACTTATAAAAAAGACTTGGGGAAAATAATACGGTTGTGAACTTTTGTATCGGCTTAGGTTCAGTGGCAGCATTCTCGACAGAATCAGAAGTTTGTGTGTTCAAGTCGCACTCCTTGGACTTGAGCATATCATCTTGGCTAACACTCAAGTGCAGCACTTGGGGAATTTTGCAATGTTGAAGCTGTTGACTTTCGGATGAAATGTTAAATTGAAGCTCCGTCTGCACCCTCGGGTGGATATGAAAGGTCCCAGAGCATTACTCGAAACAGAGTAGGAGAGTTGCCCTCGTGTCAATATTCCTCAAAATGTTCGTAAATGCTCACTAAAAGACTGTGTGCATGTGTTTGTATGTGGGGTTGGGGTTGAAGCCCAGTTTGTCACAGAGACAAAATCCAAGCTCTCACAGGGCCAGGATAACCGAGTGGTTATGTCGTTGGCCTTAAACTTCAAAGGGTTTTCCACCGTGGGTTCTTCCCCACTCCTGGTTTCTATTTATTTTAACACAGATTTCCTCCCATTCTGATCAGTGATGTCCGATTTTCATCGGTTGAATCAACAATTTTCTGTAACTATGTGTCACTCTGAACCGATAATGAAATGAAATTGTGAAATGTATCTGTGTCGCTCGGTCTCTGCCTCTCTCTCTCTCTCCACAGAGCTGTGTATGTGTTTGTATGTCTGAGTCTTTGTCTCTCTCAGTCTGACTCACTCTGTCTGTCCCTGTTTCTCCGTTTGTCTCAGTCTCTCAATCTGTCTCTTTCTCACGGTGCCCACGTCTGTTCCAATGGGATTCTCTCAGATTCTTTGTCTGACTGGCGCTCTCTTTCCCATCATTTCGGTCTGTCCATTTCTTTGCCTGTCTCTGTTAGTCCCTGCCTCTAACCTGAGAAGTATTTCCATCATTTTCTGTTTTAGTTTCTATCTCTTTCTCTCTATCTGTCTCTCTCCTTGTCACTGTCTTTATCATTGTCTTTCTCTCACTCTTTCCCTTTCTCTCTTAATAGATCAAACACACAAATCTCTGTCTCTGTATGTGTTTGTGTCTTTTTCTCACCCAATCTGCCTCTCCTTCTGAGTCTCACACTTTCTGTCTCTCGTTGTCTCTATCTCGGTGTCTGTCTCTCCCTGTTTGTCGTTTTGTCTCTGTCTCTCAATGTGTCTGTCGACTTCTCATGGTGTCCAGTTCTGTTCACAGTAGCTCGATTCCTGCTCTGACAGAACTGCCACACGTCAGTTCCTCTTTAGTATAATGGTGAGTATCCCCGCCTGTCACACGGGAGACCGAGGTGCAATTCCCCGACGGGGAGGCAGTTGTTTCAAAATGTAGAATTTTACTTCTGTTTCTTGGAAGAGATTCATATTAAAAAGTTCCAGAGCAATATCGAACTGTAAAAATACAGGTGGATGAGATTGCCTCGTCCAGATTTTTAGCAAATGCAGAATTTTTCAGGAGTCTTTGGCCGTCTGCTGCACAGAGATGGATGACTGAATTTTTCCTAAGTAACGTTTAAAAATGCAGCGAAGCACTAGTCGTGGCCGAGTGGTTAAGGCGATGGGCTAGGAATCAATTAAATTACCCCGCTCAGGTTCGAATCCTGCCGACTACGATTTTCAGCATTTTTCATTCCATTTCATAATTTAACCGGTTCTCTGCCAAACTGATCCTGAGATAGATGGAATAACGTCCCACACCTTTCAACACTGACATTTTTTTCTCATTTTTATTAATCTGCAATATTCACGATGCATCCGTTTCAAAAATCGCAAACATCAGTGAAAGTTGCGACAGTGATTCAGCCTGTCTATCCCTCGAGATGACGAAGGCTGCCCGTCTGTGCATGCCCGTTGGTGCGTGCACATTTTTGGATATGTGTGTGCGTGTCTCTGTGTCTGGCTATCTCTATATATGTCTCTGTGTATGTGCAACTGTCTGTGCAAATCATCACCATGAATTTGGTATGTCCTGGAACTTATAAAAAAGACTTGGGGGAAATAATAAGGTTGTGAACTTTTGTATCGGCTTTGGTTCAGTGGCAGCATTCTCGACTGAATCGGGAGTTTGTGTGTTCAAGTCGCACTTCTGAGACTTGAGCATTATCATCTTGGCTAACACTCAAGTGCAGCACTTGGGGAATTTTGCAATGTTGAAGCTGTTGACTTTCGGAAGAAATGTTAAATTGAAGCTCCGTCTGCACCCTCGGGTGGATATGAAAGTTCCCAGTGCATTACTCGAAAAAGATTAGGAGAGTTGCCCCCGTCTCAATATTGCTAAAAATGTTCGTAAATGCTCACTGAAAGCCGATGTGCATGTGTTTGTATGTGGGGTTGGGGTTGAAGTCCAGATTCTCAGAGAGACAGAATGCAGGTTCTCACAGGACCAGGATACCCGAGTGGTTGAGGCGTTGGCCTTAAAATTCAATGAGTTTTTCTCGAGTGGGTTCGTACCTCACTCCTGGTATCTGTTTAATTTAACACGGATTTCCTCCCATTCTGATCAGTGAGACCGGATTTTCATCGGTGAATCAGCAATTTTCTGTAACAATGTGACACTCTGAACCGATAATGAAATGAAATTGTGAAATATATCTGTGTCGCTCGGTCTCTGCCTCTCTCTCTCTCTTCAGAGAGTTGTGTATGTGTTTGTATGTTTGAGTCTTTGTCTCTCTCAGTCTGACTCACTCTGTCTGTCCCTGTTTCTCTGTTTGTCTCTGTCTCTCAATCTGTCTCTTTCTCACGGTGCCACGTCTGTTCCAATGGGATTCTCTCAGACTCTTTGTCTGACTGGCTCTCTCTTTCCCATCATTTCGGTCTGTCCATGTCTTTGCCTGTCTCTGTTAGTCCCTGCCTGTAAGCTGAGAAGTATTTCCATCATTTTCTGTTTTAGTCTCTATCGCTCTCTCTCCATCTGTCTCTCTCCTTGTAACTGTCTTTATCATTATCTTTCTATCACTCTTTCCCTCTCTCTCTTAATAGATCACACACACACATCTCTGTATATGTATATGTTTGAGTCTTTTTCTCACTCAGTCTGCCTCTCCTTCTCAGTCTCACACTTTCTGTCTCTCGTTGTCTCTATCTCGCTGTCTGTCTCTCCCTGTTTGTCGGTTTGTCTCTGTCTCTCAATGTGTCTGTCGACTTCTCATGGTGTCCAGTTCTGTTCACAGTGAATCGATTCCTGCTCTGACAGAACTGGCACATGTTAGTTCCTCGTTAGTAAAGTGGTGAGTATCCCTGCCTGTCACGCGGGAGTCCGGGGTTCAATTTCCCGACGGGGAGGCAGTTGTTTCAAAATGTAGAATTTTACTTCTGTTTCTTGGAAGAGATTCATATTTAAAAGTTCCAGAGCAATATCGAACTGTAAAAATACAGGTGGAGGCGATTGCCTCGTCAAGATTTTTAGCAAACGGAGAATTTTTCAGGAGTCTTTGTCCGTCTGCTGCACAGAGATGGATGACTGAGTTTTTTCTGAGTAACGTTTAAAAAGGCAGCGACGCAGTAGTCGTGGCCGAGTGGTTAAGGCGATGGACTCGAAATCCATTGGGTTATCCCGCGCAGGTTCGAATCCTGCCGACTACGATTATCAGCATTTTTCATTCCATTTCACAATTTAACCGGTTCTCTGCCAAACTGATCCTGAGACAGATGGAATAACGTTTAACACTGACATTTTTTTCTCATTTTTATTAATCTGCAATATTCACGATACATCCGTTTCAAAAATCGCAATCATCAATCAAAGTTGCGACAGTGATTCAGCCTGTCTATCCCTCGAGATGTCTGAGGCATCTGTGCATGCCCGTTGGTGCGTGCACATTTTTGGTTATGTGTGTGTGTGTCTCTGTGTCTGTCTATCTCTATATATGTCTCTGTGTGTGTGCAACTGTCTGTGGAAATCATCATCATGAATTTGGTATGTCCTGGAACTTATAAAAAAGACTTGGGGGAAATAAAAAGGTTGTGAACTTTTGTATCGGCTTTGATTCAGTGGCAGCATTTTCGACTGAATCGGGAGTTTGTGTGTTCAAGTCGCACTTCTGAGACTTGAGCATTATCATCTTGGCTAACACTCAAGTGCAGCACATGGGGAATTTTGCAATGTTGAAGCTGTTGACTTTCGGATGAAATGTTAAATTGAAGCTCCGTCTGCACCCTCGGGTGGATATGAAACTTCCCAGTGCATTGCTCGAAAAAGAATAGGAGAGTTGCCCCCGTCTCAATATTACTAAAAATGTTCGTAAATGCTCACTGAAAGCCGATGTGCATGTGTTTGTATGTGAGGTTGGGGTTGAAGCCAAGATTCTCACAGAGACAGAATACAGGTTCTCACAGGACCAGGATAGCCGAGTGGTTGAGGCGTTGGCCTTAAAATTCAATGAGTTTTTCTCGAGTGGGTTCGTACCTCACTCCTGGTATCTGTTTAATTTAACACGGATTTCCTCCCATTCTGATCAGTGAGACCGGATTTTCATCGATAAATCAGCAATTTTCTGTAACAATGTGACACTCTGGACGGATAATGAAATGAAATTGTGAAATGTATCTGTGTTGCTCTGTCTCTGCCTCTCTCTCTCTCTTCAGAGAGTTGTGTATGTGTTTGTATGTTTGAGTCTTTGTCTCTCTCAGTCTGACTCACTCTGTCTGTCCCTGTTTCTCTGTTTGTCTCTGCCTCTCAAGCTGTCTCTTTCTCACGGTGCCACGTCTGTTCCAATGGGATTCTCTCAGACTCTTTGTCTGACTGGCTCTCTCTTTCCCATCATTTCGGTCTGTCCATGTCTTTGCCTGCCTCTGTTAGTCCCTGCCTGAAAGCTGAGAAGTATTTCCATCATTTTCTGTTTTAGTCTCTATCGCTCTCTCTCCATCTGTCTCTCTCCTTGTCACAGTCTTTATCATTGTCGTTCTATCACTCTTTCCCTCTCTCTAATAGATCACACACACACATCTCTGTATATGTATTTGTTTGACTCTTTTTCTCACTCAGTCTGCCTTTCCTTCTCAGTCTCACACTTTCTGTCTCTCGTTGTCTCTATCTCGCTGTCTGTCTCTCCCTGTTTGTCGGTTTGTCTCTGTCTCTCAATGTGTCTGTCGACTTCGCATGGTGTCCAGTTCTGTTCACAGTGGCTCGATTCCTGCTTTGACAAATCTGGTACACGTCAGTTCCTCGTTAGTATCGTGGTGAATATCCCCGCCTGTCACGTGGGAGACCGGGGTTCAATTACCTGACGGGGAGGCAGTTGTTTCAAAATGTAGAATTTTACTTCTGTTTCTTGGAAGAGATTCATATTAAAAAGTTCCAGAGCAATATCGAACTGTAAAAATACAGGTAGAGGAGATTGCCTCGTCCAGATTTTTAGCAAACGGAGAATTTTTCAGGAGTCTTTGGCCGCCTGCTGCACAGAGATGGATGATTGAGTTTTATCTGAGTAACATTGAATGATGCAGCGAGCTAGTAGTCGTGGCTGAGTGGGTAAGACAATAGACAAAAAATCCATCGGGGTTTCTCTGCGCAGTTTTGAATCATGCCGACTATGTTTCTCAACATATTTCATTCTGTTTCACAATTTAACCACGTTACTGCAAAACTGATTCTGAGATAGATAGAGCAACGTCCCACATCTTTCGATGCAGCCGCTGTTTTCTTTCTTACATTAATCTGCAGTATTCACGATATATTCGGATAGAAAAACGCAAAAACGAGCCAAAGTAGCCTCAGTGACCCTGCCTGTCTATCCATCTATTTGTCTAAGGCAACCTGTGTATATCTTGATCTGAGTGTCATGGTACATCAGTCATTGAAAGTTGGCATGTCGGTGCAGCAGGCGGTGAAGAAAACACATGGCATGTTCGCCTTCATAGCTCGGGGGTTTGAGTATGGGAGCAGGAAGATATTACTGCAGTTGTACAGGGCCTTGGTGAGGTCACACCTGGAATATTGTGTTCAGGTTTGGTCCCCGAATCTGAGGAAGGACGTCCTTGCTATTGAGGGAGTACAGCGAAGGTTCACCAGCATGATTCCCGGGATGGCAGGATTGACATATGAGGAGAGACTGGCTCAACTGGGCTGGTATCCACTGGAGTTTAGAAGAATGAAAGGGGATCTCACAGAAACATATAAAATTCTGACGAGATTGGAGGCTGTAAGAATGTTCTCATTGCTGGGGAGTTTGAGACCAAGGATTACAGTCTAAAAATAAGGGGTAAGCCATTTATGACCGAGATGAGGAGAAACTTCTTCACTCAGAGAGTGGTTAACCTGTGAAATTTTCTACCGCAGAAAGTCGTTGAGGCCAGTTCATTAGATATATTCAAAAGGGAGTTAGATATGGCCCTTATGGCTAAAGAGATCAAGTGGTGTGGAGAGAAAGCAGGAAAGGGGTACTGAGGTTGAATGATGAGCCATGATCTTATTGAATGGTGGTGCAGGCTCGAAGGGCCGAATGGCATATTCCTGCAACTAATTTCTATGTTGATGCATGTATATATGTTTTTTATTGTGCGTGCGCGTGTCTGTGTATGTCTATCTGTATGTATGTCTCTGTGTATGTGCAACTGTCTGTGTAAATCATCACCATGAATTTGGCACGTCCCGGAATTTTTAAAACACTTGGGGAAAGTAATACGGTTGTGATCTTTGGTATCGGTTTTGGTTCAGTGGCTCCATTCTCGACTGAATCAGGAGGTTGTGGGTGTAAGTCTCACTCCTGAGACTAGAACACATCATCTTGGATGACACTCAAATGCAGTATTTGGGGCATTTTGCATTGTTGAAGCTGTTGACCATCGGCTGAAATTTTAAATTGAAGCTCCATTTGCACCCTCGGGTGGATGTAAAAGTTCCCAGAGCCTTAGTCGGAAAAGAATAGGAGAGTTGCGCCCGTGTCAATATTACGAAAAAAGTTCGTAAATGCTCCCTGAAATCCTCTGTGTCTGTGTGTCGCTGTGGGGGTGGAGCTGAAGCCCAGATTCTCACAGAGGCAGAGTCCAACCATTGACAGGATCAGGACCAGGATGGCCGAGTTCCAAAGGCGTTGGATTTAAGATCTAATGGAGTATATACTCGCGTGGGTTCAAACCCCAATCCTGGTAATTCCTTAATTAAACAGAGATTTTTCCCATCCTGCCGAGTGATACCCGATTTTCATCTGCTGAATCTCCAATTTTCTGCAACGATGTGACATTCTGAGCCGACAATGAAATGACATTGTGAAATGTATCTGTGTTGCTCGGTCTCTGCCACTCTCTCTCTTTAGAGAGCTGTGAATGTATTTGAGTCTTTGTCTCTCTCAGTCTGCCTCTCTCTGACACACTCTTTCTGTCCCTGTTTCTCTGTTTGTCCCTGTCTCTCAATCTGTCTCTTTCTCACGGTGTCTCGTTCTGTTGCAATGGGATTCTCTCAGACTCTCAGTCTGACTGCCTATCTCTGTCCCATTATCTCTGTCTGTCCATGTCTTTGCCTGTTTCAGTTAATCCCTGTCTCTAACCTGATAAATATTTCCATTATGTTCTGTTTTTGTCTCTATGTCTCTCTCTCTATCTGTCTTTCTCTCTATCTGTCGCCCTCTTTGTCTCTCTCCTTGTCCCTGTCCTTTTCTCTGTCATTCCATCACTATTTTCCTCCCTCTCTTAATGGAGCACGCAAATACATCTCTGTGTATATATGTGTTTGAGTCTTTTTCTCATTCAGTCTGATCCTCCCTTTCAGTCTCAAACTTTCTGTCTCTCTTTGTCTCTATCTCGCTGTCTGTCTGTCCCCGTTTCCCTGTTTGTCTCTGGTTCTCAATGTGTCTGTCACTTTCTCATGGTGTCCAGTTCCGTTCGAATGGGATTCTCTCAGTCTCTCTGTCTGACTGTCTCACTCTTTCCCATCATCTCTGTCTGTCTATGTTTCTGCCTATCTGCCTCTCTTTGCCTGTCGCTGGTAGTTCCTGTCTCTAACCTGCTGAGTATTTCCATCATTTTCTGTTTATATCTTTGTCTCTCTCTCGACCTGTCGTTCTCTCTCTATCTGTCTCTCTCCTTGTCACTGTCTTTATCATTGTCTTTCTTTCACTCTTTCCCTCTCTCTCTTTATTGATCACACACACACATCTCTGTATATGTAGGCGTTTGAGTCTTTTTCTCAGAGTCTGCCTGACTTTTCAGTCTCACACTTTCTGCCTCTCGTTGTCCCTCTATCGCTGTCTATCTCTCCCTGTTTGTCGGTTTGTCTCTGTCTCTCAATGTGTCTGTCGACTTCTGTTCACAGCTCGATGACTGCTCTGACATCGCCCGTACCTTCGTCCGTGTAGTCGTGATTTTTCTCCCCTGTTAAGCAATAGAACCGGGTTCAATTCCCCGACGGAAAAGCAGTTTTTTCAAAATGTCAAATTTTACTTCTGTTTCTTGGTATATATTCATATTAAAAAGTTCCAGAACAATATAGAACAGTAAAAATACAGCAAGAGGCGATTGCCTCTTCCAGATTTTTTGCAAACAGAGACTTTTTCAGGATTCTGTGGCCGTCTGCTGCACAGAGATGGATGACTGAGTTTTTTCTGAGTAACATTTAAAGTGCTAGAGCCGTAGTTGTGGTCGAGTGGTTAATGCGATTGGCTTGAAATCCTTTGGGTTTTCGGCGCTCAGGTTCGAATCCTGCCGGCTATGATTCTCTACAATTTAACCAGGTTTTTGCAAAACTAATCCTGAGATCGGTGGAATAACGTCCCAAACCTTTCAACACTGACATCTATTTCTCATTGTTATTAATCTGCAATATTCACGATACATACGGATAGAAAAACGCAAACATCAGCCAAAGTAGCGACAGGGACTCAGCCTGTATATCCCTCGAGATGTCGCAGGCATCTGTGCATGTCCGTTGGTGCATGTATATTTTTGGTTATGTATGTATGTGTGTGTCTCTGTGTCTGTCTATCTGTATATATGTCTCTGTGTATGTGCAACTGTCTGTAGAAATCATCACCATGAATTTGGTATGTCCTGGAACTTTTCAAAAAGACTTGGGGACAATAATACGGTTGTGAACTTTGGTATCGGCTTTGGTTCAGTGGCAGCATTCTCGACTGAAAAACGCAAAAGCCAGACAAAGTAGCGACAGTGACCCTGCCTGTCTATCCATCTATTTGTCTAAGGCAACCTGTGTATATCTTGATCTGGGTGTCATGGTACATCAGTCATTGATTATTGGTATGCAAGTGCAGCAGGCAGTGAAGAATGCAAATGGCATGTTCGCCTTCATAGCGAGAAGATTTGAGTATAGGAGCAGGGAGGTTTCACTGCAGTTGTACAGTGCCTTGGTGAGGCCACTCCTGGAATATTGTGTTCAGTTTTGGTTTCCGAATCAGAGGAAGGAAGTCCTTGCTATTGAGGGAGTACAGCGAAGGTTCACCAGCATTATTCCCGGGATGGCAGGACTGACATATGAGCAGAGACTGGATCAACTGGGCTGGTATCCACTGGAGTTTAGAAGAATGAGAGGGGATCTCATAGAAACAAATACAATTCTTATGAAATTTGACAAGTGAGAGGCAGGAAGAATGTTTCCGATACTGGGGAGTTCGAGAACCAGGGGGCACAGTCTAAGAATAAGGGGTAAGCCATTTAGGACCGAGATGAGGAGAAACGTCTTCACTCAGAGAGTGGTTAACCTATGGAATTCTCTACCATAGAAAGTTGTTCAGGCCAGTTAGTTAGATATATTCAAGACTGAGTTAGATATGGCCCTTACGGCTCAAGGGTTCAAGGGATATGGAGAGAAAACAGGAAATGGGTACTGAGGTTGAAAGATCAGCCATGATCTTAAAGAATGGTGGTGCAGGCTCCTGCAACTAATTTCTATGTTTCTATGTTTCTACGTTGATGCGTGTATATTTTTGGTTATTGTGTTTGTGTGTGTCTGTGTATGTCTATCTGTATGTATGTATCTGTGTATGTGCAACTGTCGATGCAAATCATCACCATGAATGTGGTATGTACTGGAAATGTTTTAAAAACTTGGGGAAAATAATACGGTTGTGATCTTTGGTATCGGCCTTGGTTCATTGGCTCTATTCTCGACTGAATCGGGAGGTTGTGTGTGTAAGTCCCACTCCTGAGACTTGAGCAGATAATCTTTGCTGACACTCAAGTGCAGTACTTGGGGAATTTTGCATTGTTGACGCTGTTGACCCTCAGCTGAAATGTTAAATTGAAGCTCCGTCTGCAACCTCGGCTAGATGTGAAAGTTCCCAGAGCATTACACGAAAAAGAATAGGAGAGTTGCGCCCTTGTCAATATTACTAAACATTTTCGTAAATGCTCACTGAAACCCGATGTGTATGTGTGTGTGTTGCTGTGGGGGTGGAGCTGAAGCCCACATTCTCACAGAGACAGAATCCAAACGCTACAAAGACCAGGATGGGCGAGTGGTTAAGGCGTTGGCCATAAAATTCAATGGGTTTTTCCCGCGTGGATTCGAACCCCAATCCTAGAATCTCTTTAATTTAACCGAGATTTTTCCCATCCTGCCCAGTGATACATGATTTTCATCTGTTGAATCTGCAATTTTCTGTAACTCTGTGACGCTCTAAGTCGATCATGAAATGAAATTGTGAAATGTAGCTGTGTATCTCAGTCTCTGCCTTTCTCTCTTTAGAGAGCTGTGTATGTGTTTGTGTGCTTGAGCCTTTGTCTCCCTCAGTCTGCCTCTCTCTGACTCACTCTGTCTGTGCCTGGTTCTCTGTTTGTCTCTGTCTCTCAATCTGTCTCTTTCTCACGGTGTCCAGTTCTGTTCCAATGCGATTCTCTCAGACTCTCTGTCTGACTGTCTCTCTCTTTCCCATCCTCCCTGTCCGTGTCTTTGCCTGTCTCATTTTGTCCCTGACTCTAATCTGATGAGTATTTCCATCATTTTCTGTTTTTGAAATTTAGAAACATGGAAAATAACTGCAGGAGTAGGCCATTAGGCCCTTCGATCCTGCACCGCCATTCAATATTATCATGGCTGATCATTCTTTCAGTTACCCTTTCCTGTTTTCCTCTCCATCCCACTTCATCCACTTAACCGTAAGGACCATATATAACTCCCTCTTGAATATATCCAATGAACTGGCTTCAACAACTCTCTGCGGCAGGGAATTCCACAGGTCAACAACTCTCTGAGTGAAAAAGTTTCTACTCATCTCACTGCTAAATTGCCTACCCCTTATCCTAAGACTATGTCCCCTGGTTCTGACTTCCCCAACATCGAGAACATTCTTCCCGAATCTAACCTGTGCAGTCCCGTCAGAATCGTATATGATTCTATGAGATCCCCTCTCATCATTCTAAACGCCAGTGATTAAAGGCCTTGTTGATCCAATCTCTCCTCATATGTCAGTCCTGCCATCCCTGGAATCAGTCTGGTGAACCTTCGCTGCACTCCCTCAACAGCAAGAACGTCCTTCCTCAGACTAGGAGACCAAAACTAAGGCCTTGTACAACTGCAGTAAGATCTCCTGGCTCCTATATTCAAATCATCTAGCTGCGAAGGCCAACATATCATTTGCCTTCTTTACCGCCTGCTGTACCTGCATGCCCACTTTCAGTGACTGATGCACCATAACACCAATGTCTCACTGCACCTCCCCTTTTTCTAGTTTTCCGCCATTCAGATAATATTCTACCTTCGTGTTGTTGCCCCCAAAATGGATAACCTCACATTTATCCACATTATACTGCATCTGCCATGTATTTGCCCACTCACCTAATCTGTCCAATTCACCCTGCAGCCTCTTAGCGTCCTCCTCACAGCTCGGACCGCCACCCAGTTTAGTGTCATCCGCAAACTTGGAGATATTACACTCTATTCCTTCAACCAAATCGTTCATGTATATTGTAAAGAGCTGGAGTCCCAGCACTGAGCCCTGCGGCACACCACTAGTCACTTCCTGCCAGTTTGAAAAGGACCCGTTTATCCCGATTCTCTGCATCCTGTCTGCCAACCAGCTTTTTATCCATGTCAGTACATTAATCCCAAAACCATGCGCTTTGATTTTGTGCACCAATCTCTAGTGCGGAACCTTGTCAAAAGCCTATTGAAAGTCCAAATACACCACATCCATTGGTTCTCCCTTGTCCACTCTACTCATTACATCCTCAAAAAATTCCAGAAGATTCGTCAAGCGTGATTTAACATTCATAAATCCATGCTGACTCGGTCCGATCCTGTCACTGCTTTCCAAATGGGCTGCTATTTCATCCTTAATGATTGGTTCCAATATTTTCCCCACGACTGATGTCAGGCTAACCGGTCTATAATTAGCTGCTTTCTCTCTCCCTCCTTTTTTAAAAAGTGCCATCACATTAGCTACCCTCTAGTCCATAGGAACTGATCCAGGGTCGAATGATTGTTGGAAAATGATCACCAATGCATCCACTATTTCTAGGGCCACTTCCTTAAGTACTCTGGGATGCAGACTATCAGGAGCCGGGGATTTATCGGCTTTCAATCCCAACAATTTCCCCAACACAAGTTCCCGCCAATGAGCCTATATTTCAGTTCCTCATTCTCACGAGATGCACAGTCCCCATGTACATTAGGAAGGTTTTTTGTATCTTCCTTTGTAAAGACAGAACCGAATTATTGTCTCTATCTTTCTTTCTCTCTATCTGTCTCCCTCTTTGTCTCTTTCTTTGTCCCTGTCTTTGTATCGGTCATTGCATCATATTTGCCTCCTTCTCTTTATGGAGCACACAAACACATCTCTGTGCATGTATGTGTTTGAGTCGTTTTCTCATTCAGACTGACCCTTCCTCTCAATCTCAAACTTTCTGTCTCTCTTTGCCTCTACCTCGCTGTCTGTCTCTCCCTGTTTCCCGGTTTGTCTGTCTCTCAACGTGTCTGTCTCTTTCTCACGATGTCCAGTTCTGTTCCAGTGGGATTCTCTCTTTCTCTCTGTCTGACTGTCTCTCTCATTCCCATCATCTCTGTCTGTCTATGTCTCGACCTGTCTGTCTCTATTTGCCTGTCTCTGTTAGTTCCTGTCTCTAACCTGCTGAGTATTTCCATCATTTTCTGTTTATATCTCTGTATATCTCTCTATCTGTCGCTCACTCTTCATCTGTCTCTCTCCTTGTTACTGTCTTTATCACTGTCTTTCTCTAACTGTTTCCCTCTCTCTCTTTATATCTGTATGTGTGTGTGTTTGTGTCTTTTTCTCACTCAGTCTGCCTCTCCTTCTCAGTCTCACACTTTCTGTCTCACGTTGTCTCTAACTTGCTGTCTGTCTCTCTCGGTTTGTCTCTGTCTCTCAATGTGCCTGTCTACTTCTCATGGTGTCCATTTCTGTTCTCAGCTCGATTCCTGCACTGACAGAATCCACACCCGTCAGCTCCTCCTTCGTGTCTTAGTTAATATCCCTCTCTGTCACGCGCGAGGTAGGCCTTCAATTCCCCGACGAGGATGAAGCTTTTTTAAAATGTTGAATATTACTTCTGTATGTCCTGAAACTTTATAAAAAGACTTGGGGAATATAATACGGATGTTAACTTTGGTATCGGCTTTGGGTCAGTGGCATCATTCTCGACTGAATAAGGAGGTAGTGTGTGTAAGTCCCACTCCTCAGACTTGAGCATATAATCTTGGCTGACACTCAAATGCGGTACTTGGGGGATTTTGCATTGTTGAAGCTGTTGACTTTCGGATAAAATGTTAAATTGAAGCTCCGTCTGCACCCTCGGGTGGATGTGAAAGTTCCCAGAGCATTACTCGAAAAAGAACAGGAGAGTTGCCCCTGTGTCAATATTACTATAAATATTCGAAAATGCTCATTGAAAACCTGTGTCTGTGAGGGTGGAGCTGCAGCCCAGATTCTCACAGAGACAAAATGCGAATACTGACAAAACCACGAAGGCCGAGTTGTTAAGGCGTTGGACCGAAAATCCAATGTGTTTATACCTGCATAGGTTCGAACCCCACTCCTGGTAAATCTTTAAATTCAAACCGATTTCCTGCCATCCTGCTCAGTTATACCCGAATCTATTCTGTTGAATCTGCATTTGTCAATAACTTTGTAACATTCAAACAAATGGGATTGTGCAATGTATCTGTGCCTCTCACTCTCTGTCTTTAGAGTGCTCTTTATGTGTTTGAGTCTGACTCTCTGTGTCTGAGGAATAAGAAGCTGAATTTAGGGAGCTGGGAGCTAAATTAACAAATCGGACCTCAAAGGTAGCAATCTCAGGGATAGCTACCACTTTTCAGAGTAGGAATCGCAGCATAGTTCAGATGAATGTGTGTTGCAGAAGGGAGGGATTCAATTTCTTGGGACATTGGAACCGTTCTGTGGGAGCTGGGAACTGTGCAAAGCGGACGGTCTGCACCTCAGCAGAACCAATGTCCACGAGGGAGAGTTTGCTCGTGTTGTTGGGGAGGGGTTAAACTGATATGGCAGCGGGATGGGAACCTTTGGGGGTAGGAATGTAAGGGTGGAGGGCAGAGAAACCCAAAGGAAAAAATCAAAAAGGGCCACATTGCAGCAAACTTCTAAAGGGACAAGGTGTGTTAAGATAACAAGCCTGAAGGCACTGTGCCTCAATGCGAGGAGTATTCGTAATAAGGTGGACAAATTAACTGCACAGGCAGCAATTAATGAATATGATGCAATTGGCATCACGGAGAAATGGCTCCAGGGTGACGAAGGCCGGGAACGCAACATCAAGGGGTATTCACCAGTCAGGAAGGATAGACACAAAGGAAAAGGAGGTGGGGTGGCATTGCTAGTTGAAGAGCAAATTAATGCAATAGTCAGGAAGGACATTTACGTGGGTGGATCTGTGGAATATCAAAGGGAAAAAAACGCTAGTGGGAGTTGTGTACCACCAAACAATCGTAGTGAGTTTGCTGACAGCATCAAACAAGAAAGTAGGGATGTGTGCAATAAAGGTACATCAGTTATCATGGGCGACTTTAATCAACACATAGATTGGGCTAACCAAACTGGTAGTAATACGGTGGAGAAGGATTTGCTGGAGTGTATTAGGGATGGTTTTCTCGACCAATATGTCGAGGGACCATCTAGAGGGCTGGCCATCCTCGACTGTTTGATGTGTAATGAGAAAGGACGAATTAGCAATCTTGTTGTGCGAGGCCCCTTGGGGAAGAGTAACCACAGTAAGGTAGAATTCTTTGTTAAGGTGGAGAGTGAAACAATTAATTCTGAGACTGGGGTCCTGAACTTAAGGAAAGGTAACGTCGATGGTATGAGACATGAATTGGCTAGAATAGACTGGGAAATGATACATAAAGGGTTGACGGCAGATAGGCAATGGAAAACATATAAAGATCACATGGATGAACTTCAACAATTGGACATCCCTGTCTGGAGTAAAAATAAAATGGGGAAGGTGGCTCAACCGTGGCTAACAAGGGAAATTAAGGACAGCGTTAAATCCAAGGAAGAGGCATATAAATTGGTCAGATAAAGCATCAACCCGAGGACGGGGAGAAAGTTAGAATTCAGCAGAGGAGGACAAAGGGTTTAATTAGGAGGGGGGAAATAGAGTATGAGAGGAAGCTTGCTGGGAACATAAACACTTCCATAAATATGTGAAGAGAAAAAGAGTAGTGAAGGCAAACGTAGGTCCCTTGCAGTCAGATTCAGGTGAATTTATAATAGGGAACAAATACTTTGGTTCTGCCTTCACGAAGGAACTCGCGCATAATCTTCTGGAAATGGTACGTGACCGAGGGGCTAGTGAGAAGGAGGAACTGAAGAAAATCCTTATTTGTGGGAAATTGTGTTAGCGAAATTGATGGGACTAAAGGCCGATAAATCCCCGGGGCCTGATGGTCTGCATCCCAGAGTACTTAAGGAAGTGGCCCTAGAAATAGTGGATGCATTGGTGATTATTTTCCAACAGTCCATCGATTCTCGATCAGTTTGTATGGACTGAAGGGTAGCTAATGTAACACCACATTTTGAAAAAGGAGGGAGAGAGAAAACGGGTAATTATAGACCAGTTAGCCTGACATCAGTGGTGGGGAAAATGTTGTAATTAATTTTTAAAGATGAAATAGCAGCCCATTTGGAAAGCAGTGACAGGATTGGTCCAAGTCAGCATGGATTTATGAAAGGAAAATCATGCTTGACAAATCTTCTAGAATTGTGTGAGGATGTAACTAGTAGAGTCGACAAGGGAGAACCAGTGGATATGGTGTAGTGGGACTTTCAAAATACTTTTGACAAGGTCCCACACAAGAGGTTGGTGTGCAAAATTAAAGCACATGGTATTGGGGGTAATGTATTGACGTGGATAGAGAATTCGTTGGCAGACAGGAAGCAGAGAGTCGGGATAAACGGGTTCTTTTCATAATGGCAGGCAGTTACTAGTTGGGTGCCACAGGGCTCAGTGCTGGGACGCCAGCAATTTACAATATACATCAATGATTTAGATGAAGGAATTTTGTATAATATCTCCAAGTTTGCAGATGACATTATGCTAGATGGCGGTGTGAAATATGAGGAGGATGCTAAGAGGCTGCAGGGTGATTTGGACAGGTTAGGTGAGTGGGCAATTGCATGGCAGATGTAGAGTAATATGGATAAATGTGAGGTTATGCACTTTGGTGGCAGAAACACGAAGGCAGAATATTATTTGAATGGCGGCAGATGAGGAAAAGGGGAGGTGCAACGAGATCCGGGTGTCATGCTACATCAGTCATTGAAGGTTGGCATGCAGGTGCAGCAGACAGAAAGAAGGCAAATAGCATGTTGGCCCCATATCTTGGGGATTTGAATATCGCAGCAGGGCGGTCTTGCTGCAGCTGTACAGGGCCTTGGTGAGGCCTCACCTGGAATACTGTGTTCAGTTTTGTTCTAATCTGAAGAAGGACGTTCATGCTATTAAGGGAGTGCAGCAAAGGTTCACCAGACTGATTTCCGGGATGGGAGGACTGACATATGAGGAGAGATAGGATCGCCTGGGCCTGTATTCACTGGTGTTTAGAAGAATGAGAGGGGACCTCAGAAACATTCTGACGGGACAGGGCAGGTTAGATGCACGAAGAATGTTCCCGATGTTGGGGAAGTCCAGAACCAGTGGTCACAGTCTGAGGACAAGGGATAAGCCATTTAGGACCGAGATGAGGAGAAACGTCTTCACTCAGAGAGTTGTTAACCTGTGGAATTCTCTTCGGCAGAACGTTGTTGATGCCAGTTCATCAGATATATTCAAGAGGGAGTTGGATATGGCCCTTATGTTAATGGTATCAAGGGGTGTGGAGCGAAAGCTGGAAAGGGGTCCTGAGGTGAATGATCAGCCATGATCTTATTGAATGTTGGTGCAGGCTCGAAGGGGCGAATGGTCTATTCCTGCAACCTTTTTCTATGTTTCTATGTTTCTATGTTTCAGGGTGCATGCATCTAATGGCCCAGTGTGCTGTGCCATTTCTTTTAACTGGGTGCTATTTATTGAATCTGTAACTCGCCCGGTTTGTATCTGATCCATATTGTGTCTCACCTGACCAATCATCCACCTCCCATAGGCATGACATGTGTCTCTTTTCCTGTCCTCGGCATCGTCCTCTCAATTCCTGCTTATTTAGCTCGTTAATTGTTCGTGCATGGCCTTCCAATACGGATACACCCTGTAGCATTTTTTGGATGTTTTGGATCCTAACTGTGAAGATTCTATCCCAATCCTGGTCTGTTTCCTGATTAGTAACTCCGTTGTTCCCCTCAAACTATCTGCACTTGCCTGGATCGCCTGTATATCTGGTGCACCTACTAGAGATGTCCCTGTACAGTTAATACGTCATTTGCTATAGATCTCCTCTTTCTTCCTTCTTTGTGTCTCAGCTGCTTGTGTTACTCCCTTGCTACTGATATGTCACTAGCTATTCTCAGGATTGTGTCTAGCAATCATGTTTACAATGCTTTAGTCTTGTGGCTAATTTTTTCTGGCTGTTCAATTTATGCTCACAGGTCACATTTCATGCTGGACATTGTCAAATAACAACATTACTTCTGTTCCAGGTTCAACTACCACGCATAACTACCATGCAATTTCCCAAGGTTAATTCCCCTGGTTTACAATATTCAGGTAACATTTTTTACACAATTTATTTAAAAATCGTTTTACTGAGCTAGAAGCTTTTGCATCAAGTGCTTACACAAAGGAATATGGGGCGTACTTCCCCAGTAATTCTTTTTTAAACCAACATGCATTTTTTATCTTTTGCTTAACAAATCTATCCTTTGTGCATTTCCTAGCTCCAGAACATAACTTGCGAATAACTCTACAACTGGGTTTCTAAATTAAAACGTAATTCAATTCTAGGTTCATACTTTCTTAAAACTTCCCTCATACAGGACAACACTGCAAAGGGTTAAAAAAAACTTTCACTCTGTCTGAAAAAGTGGGTGGAGCCAAATCAACAGACAGCTCCACCACTTTCTGAAGCAGGCTTTCAGACACATGAAAAATTCATTAATTCCCACCTCAAATATTCCGCAGTCAAAAATCACACAATCACTTTCATTCAAAGACAGACATTCACAAAATTCTCTCTTCATTCAACAAAGCTTATTGTTTGGCCGGCTCTAATTTCGGATCCATACTTCACTTAAGGTAGTCAGTAACAATTTTTATTATGGTCTTCGGAAAAATATCTACTAAGCTAGTCTTCTGGCCCCCAATGAATCCTTTATTTTCCTCTGCTCCTAATCATAACCCTGTTAGTGTGGGGATACAAATTTGGGGCAAATTCCTCTGTCCATTCCCTTCTGTCATCTATATCAATTTTTATACTTACATCCTCTTGTCTTTTGTCACATTTTCTGTCCATCTCACCTTCGGGTATCTTTCTATTCATCATTCCTGCTGTTAAACTGCTCTTTTTCGCTTCATCATATCGTGCCTTAACCATCTTCTTAACCTTTTCAGATTTATCTCTCAGAAACTCTTCTGGTGGTTTATACCTCACCCCTCCAAATGCCTTGGCAGATTCCTTTGCCATTTCTTACACAGGGGCTTTTTCCCCAGTTCCCATTTTACCATCTTTACTTAAGCGGAACTATTTACACCGAGGCTTTTACCCGGATATCCCGTATACGTACTTATTCTCCCGACACATATATTTACTTATTTTGTCCTGACGCACCCCTCAACTGGATTTACTGGCTGCATGGACTCTGCTTCAGATTCGTTGGATCTGGTTACTTTGCGAGGAGAATTTCTCAAGGTAATTCTCTACTCACTCGTTGTTTGGTTGGTGGACTTTTTGAGTCTAATCTGCCCGTCCAGTAGATCCTGCTGACTGCGCCAAGTTGTTAGGGTTAACTTCAAACCACCACTCGGAGTCCCTTAGCCTTAAAGTAAATGCAGTTTTTATTAATAAAAGATACAAGCCAGCAGGTGAGCTATCCTTGAAGGAATGCTCAGAGAAACTGCCAGAGACATCTTATTTTATACAGTTTCAGATTATAGCATTACGTAATTACGCAAGTTACAATTAATACGTTCTGATTAATTAATACATGATTATCTGATAGGTTGCTTCCTCCAATCTGGCCTCTATATGTTTAATTGGTAATTCAGGATACATGTTGTTATGATTCTTTTTATTTAACTTGTATTTTGTTATAGAATTCAAATCCTATGTTATCTGTGTCTGTGCCCAGCTCCCAAGGCCTTTGGTCTATGAATTGGAACATCTGACCCTCTGCGGAAGACATCCCACACATGCTTCTCACAGTCTGAAGAACAGGCTGTGGGATCCATTTAAAAATCTGTTAACTCCATTTCAAAACATCCCAATTATTATTATTAATTGTAATTACGATTTGTGATCTGCCCTTTCAGTCGATTATGGGGTATCTTATCGAAGGCCTTTGGAAAATCTAGATAAATTACATCTACTACATTCCGTTAGTTTACGATATCTGTTACTTCTTCGAAAAATTCAAAGAATTTGGTCAATTCAAGACTTTCCCTTTTATAATCCATGCTGACTATTCATTTTTGGTTTCTAGTTGTTCTTCCACTTTCGCCTTTCGTAGGGATTCCATTATTTTTCCTACCAACGATGTTAAGTTGACTGGGCTATAGTTCCTCAGACACGTTCCATCTCCCTTCTTAAATATAGGTATTACATTAGGTATCTGCCAATCCTCCGGCACTGCACCTTATTCTAACGAAATATTAAATATGTTTATTAATGCCTCTGCTATCTCTTCCCAAGATGTAATTCGTCCGAAGCAAGCATTTTATCCTTTTTCGGTTTGATTAGTTTAAATAATATTTTATTTTTGTTCTTATTAAATGCAGTTATTTCATTTCTAATATCATCCAATGTCATGTCCACCTTTTTGTCTCCCTGATAAATACTGATGCAAATAATTGTTTAATATTTATACCTATCTCTGCCTGTGGACAGCCTTCTGAGCCACGTACCTTGGTATGTATTGTGGATGTCCTCCACGCAATCTGTATCCTTATCGTTAAAGGTAACGAGTATATCGTACCTTTTGGACAAGAACAGTGTCTCATTCTCAGCCTCTCCTCAGTTCTCGCTACACGGCACCCAACCAGCCACGGACTTTCCTGAACCTGGGGTTTTTTGTGGGATGTGACTGTTTTCTGGATTAAACTTTCCAGAAATCACTTATCCTGTGTGTTTCAGAATGTGTCGAGCTCGCACTCCAGCCCAATTACCCTGAGCCAGAGAGAATAAAGCAGAGACATTTCCTGCAGATGTGGAAATGCGGGACAGATTTGCTGTCCACAAACTCTCACACACTGCAGTCTTGACTCATTGCCTACCCTGCCATCTTTAGTTATTTTTTTAAAATGTATTTGCTTATTTACACACTGAATTAATTTAAATAGTTAGTTTTTATTCAAACGGTTATTTATAATTCTATTAATTAATTAGGTTATATAGTTAAATTATTAGTTTCATTAAGTGTTGTTATTGCTCCCAGGTCTTAGTTTAGACCAAGCTTCGAGAAAAAGGCAATACTCACCAAACATTCATCTACCTGCTGTATTTTGGAGACCAAAGCAGCACCTCCTTCCACCACTGTTCCCATTCCAATTCTCTACAAATTCCGTTTAATATCACTGTGCTGAACACACTGTGCATCAGCAGTTCGTGTTTATTCTTACCTTTGGAGCCACACACAAGTTGTCTCAGCTCCATGCCCATTGCTCGCAGTAATTAGCACATATTGAAGACTAACACTTACAGCTGACTGATATTTAACTACCACTAACAGGCAGTTTCTGCTAACTACATTTGTTAAAGTTCTAAGTTCAATTCAAATCGTTAAATTAAATTTCCCTTCTTACAGCTAATACTCAGCCAGACTCACCCAGGACTTACCATTGAATCCCACTCGCTCCCCATTCCCAAGTTTAACACTCTCTTTGTGCCCTCCGTTTAAGATCAGGATGTGGTGATAGAGTAAACTCTGGCATGGTGTGCTGGGCCGAAAGGGGACGGGTTGGCGAAGGTCGCTCTGTAAATTTGCAGTCTACAGGCAGTCGGGCTGCTGACTCCACGAGCCCCCAGGGAAACCACAAGAAACAGGCTGAGACCAACGTGCAGCCGTGGCCACCAAATGACCTCTTTCTATGTTGCAGACATTAAGTAACTCTATATAAGGTGATGGGTGAAGGAGAAGGGATGTCTGAAATGCGATTGTGGGTCAACAACAGACCAGGGCTTGGTCAGAAGGGCAGGTCTGTGATGTCACAATGCGCAGGCACAGTGTCATGGGGGTTTCACCGCTGTATTACTTCACAGGTACAGCAATACCTAGCAACAAACTCGTTACCACCCTCTTTGAACACTGTATATTATGGGCTATGTTTAGCAAGGAGAATTTACAGAGAGTGAGGAGGAGCTGAGTTCAATGTGCGGGGATCACTTCATCCTGCAGATTACTGCATTGTTCAGGCAGATTTACAAAGGAACGTTACAGTGGTGAATGTCACTGGGACATACTCCGTCTGCAGGAGACCCTTTAATCCCAAAGGTAGATTATCTGAAAGAAGGATTCGTCGCTATCAGCAGGAGCTGGGGATGATCAGGTTAAACCCCACTGGGAGAAAAACACAAGGAGCCTGTAAAATGCTGAAAGCACTGAGCTTTGAGCCTTTGAAAGCCTCCCTCCCTGGCTGTTGTTTGGTCCCAGGCCATTTCCCCCGTGGTTTCCCTGGAAGTGCTGGGACTGAGCGGCCCTTCCGCCCGTGGACGGTACAGTAACAGAGACACATTCCCCACACCTTTGGGTAACCACATCAGACCCGAGCCTGGCGGTTGGGAGCTTTATAAACCTGTCCCAGGCCGCACCAGAGGTCATAGCTGCGTTAAAACCTGCAGGGGCCCAGCTGTACTGATCCCCGTGGACTTCCCCACCTCTATCATTTTTGTTAGTCGCTGAATCCGCGCGGGGAAATATGAAAACAGGCCTCACTGTGCATGTATCACAGAGATGAGCGGATTGGGCAGAACACCCGCCCAACACATTGTGTGATTCTTATTATTTAATACATTTAAAAATTACAGTAAAGTGATATTTCACCACATTCTTCAACTCCTCTCTGAATTTCACAGCAAAAATACATGTGTTGATGCATCAACTCAGGAGCTGAAGCATAAATCCCAATTACTGTATATAATCAGGTTGATATGCAGAAAGAAATTTTAACGAATACAATCGATGAACCACAGAAGAGCACAGAAACACTGCCCACAAGAGGATAAAATTGCCGGATATAACAAAGAGTAAAATGATGGATTTCCTTCGCATCTCCATCTCTGGGTCACTGGGACCCTCCCCACTAATGTGGGCACGGAGTCGCCTGCGAGCTCTGCTCGATACTAAAAGTGTTTGACAGTTAAAGCATTGAGCAGAAGAATCAGAACAAATGGAAAAACGGTGTAATAATATAATGAAGGAATTCAATTACTGCCCATGATAGTGACGCATAGACATCCCATGTAACAAAACAAAACCAGGGATTATTGGAAATCTGATACATACCTCCAAACATAAACTAGCAGAAAGTGTTCTTTGCACAGAACAGCGCACTCACTGTTCCCACAACCCCAGTCACCGTTTTCTCGGTGCAATATTTGGGTTTGAGCTTCTGACAACAAATGGCTATACATCGATCAAAGGTAAAAACAACTGTGAACCAGACGGAACAGTCTGTGACTGTGTAAAGCAGGATGGCATGGATATTACACACTTTAATGGCCCACATGAACTCAAAAGCGGTTGAATAACGAATAGGAATCTGCTTGGATATCAGGTCGATTATAACGACCAGTAGATCCACCGCTGTCATTGCCACAAGATAACGGCTGACACACTTGGAGAGACCGCACCTTCGTCGAGACAGGATCATTATTGTCACTAAGTTCACTGCAGGGAAGAGAAAAACAGGGAATTTATATTTCAGATTGAGAGCAATAACAATTACGTGTGAAATGTGTCGGGATTAAATGAACCAGCCAATGGGACTTGTGGTGTGTGGGTCAGGACTGATGAAATCATCGGATGGGACGTGTGCTGTTTGGCACAGGTACAGAAAGAATCAATGTATGGGACGTGTGGATGGTGGGATAAGAACTGAATGTACCAGTGGAAGGGATGTTTGGGTGTTGTGACAGGGAGTGAGTGAAGCGGTGGATCTTATGTGAGGGTGCTGGGTCATGACCGAAATAATTAATGGATTGGACTTTTGCCGGGGGGGTAAAGCGCTGAATGAGACTCTAATATAACGCCATATCCAAGTCAGAGGAAGCAATACTTCAGCACAAGAAGACGTGGACGTGAGTCTTGCCCACGTCCCACCATAGCCTCAAGAAGTCCCTCAACTTCTCCATCACTGTCATGCTCTGCGGGGCACCGGAGCGGTCCCTCACCTCGAGGGTGCAGTTAAAATCTCCCCGAGGACAATGCAGTCGCCGACGTCGACGGAGCCAAGAAGAGCGGACACCTCTTCAAAGAAGCGCGTTTGCTGCAGTCCGTGCTGAGGGGCGTACACGTTCACGAGATGGAGCGGCACGTCCCCCAGGCGAACCATGACGTGCAGCAAGCGGCTGGCACGGGCTCCTCGACCCCCAAGATCTCAGGCTGAAAATGCGGGGCCAACAAGATGGCCACCCCACTAGAAGTGGCGGTGAGGTGGCTCATGCGGACCTCTCCTTGCCATTCCAGGAGCCACGTGGCTTCGTCACCCGGAACGGTGTGGGTTTCTTGCAGGAAGCACACCGCATATTTCCCCTCCCGCAGGAGCGAAAAATTGTTAAATCTACGGTGTGCCTCTCTGCCGCCGTTGATGTTGAGGCTGGCTATGGTTATCTTCATGACAAAAGCATAGTGCAACCTCTACCTAACCTATTGTGGTGGGAGGGAGCGGAGTCTTTTGTTGCCCTCCACTCCTTCAGCAGCCCAGCGAGGAACCCTTTGAGCCGGCGCAGCTCAAGGCCTTGCGCTTTTGATAAGGGCCCGCCTGCGGCCATGGTTTTAGCGGCGGCGCGGACGGACGTGACGAGCAGCCCCTGCTCGGATCATCTTTCCAGGGCCAGATGGGTTCGGTTGCGGTGACCCTGGCTCTGGACCAAAAAGTCCCGGAGTTCCTTTGCAGGAATGAGGGGTACTCAGCGGCGGGCACGAGGAGATCCATCGCCTCACTGGCGATGGACTCGAGATCTTCTCCAGAGTCCCCCATCGAGACCCCGTCCTCCTCCGGGAGGTCGCCACCAGCAGCCGGCCCGTCGACCGCACGAGGTACAGCAAACGGCCCGGCCGCTCCATCCGACCCTGGCTCTGCCCCGATTCCACCCCCAGGATCGTCGGCAGAGCAGTCCGCACTGGGCTCTTTTAAAAGTGGTGCTGGGTCAGGAAGCGACAGCGGAAGGGGTTCCTCCTCCGCCTCAGGAACCGGGCAACACGGAGAGACCTGGTCAAAGAAATGTTCCACGTTCTCCAAGTATCCCAGCTCCAAAGTAGGGGGCGAGGGTTTTTGTTCTTCCCCCTCCCCGCCGCCACCCTCCGGCCCAGCGTGTACAGATTCATTAAAATTGTTAATACTGTGTATTTCTGCCGAGTCGAGCAAATCCCGGGGGAAGTTGGATAATAGCTGGGCGGGCTCAGGTTCGGCCCTGGGACGTTCGACCCGGCGGCATCGTATTCCTCCGCTGGCCCCACGCCCCCCACGACAGGCAGATCATCCACGGGAGGCAGAGGCTGTGCATCCTCGACTACCCCTCCCTCCCCGGGGACAGATTCCTCCCGTCTACGGCGCAGTTTGGGGACGCTGGTGGGGGATGCGGGACACGCAGCGGGCACCGACTCCTCCAGGGAGCGATGTTGTTCCCCCTCCGCGTCATTGGAGCGGCGCCTCCTTTTGTTCCTGGGGGTGCGTGGAGGCAGGGAGACCTCCATGTCTGCCGAGGCCTCCCGCTCCGCCCCCCCCCTTTTTCTTATCTTGCCCGAGCCCCTCTGTGGTATTGGTCAAGGGCTCGGGCAAGGGCTCAGTGCACCCCGCGCTCGCCGGTGACGGGGTTGGGCTGAGCGCGGTGGTCAGACTTTCTGGCGCACCGAGGGGACCCACCTCGAGATGTTTCGCCTTCCTCCGCGCCTTCTTTCCGGTCGGATGCTCTCCCTCCCCCCCGCCAGAGGCCGT